>NC_079893.1:26857899-27221056 GCF_024868665.1 Triplophysa rosa | reverse complement strand
GAAAACTCCAAACTCAATAACCTAGCGTAACAAATTTCCCCTGTTGGGCGTTTTCCCCTCCCCAGCTCCGACCAGAATATGATTTTATTTTAATAACAGTATGTCTGCTTCTCGCCGTGTTATAAATCAGCAGATCACAGAACAGACATGGGGCCGAACGCTTAGCACATCCCCTGCAGACACTTTCTCTTCCTCTGAACATCACCTGTGTTCCCACCAATAAAAGAGTAGCGAAGCATCTCTCGCTTTAGACCTCACCCACCGTTGACTCTTCTGCATTTTTCGGCTGATAGATGGCTTTCTTCCCCCCTCTAAACTTTAATTGTATGCTGCTTTCATCTTAATGTGATGTTTGTTTCCTGTCATTTATTACAGCTATAATTTTGGATTTGATGGGATGTGTCGGAGCTCAAGCAGGTGGAAGATTCACTGGATCTGTATGCCAGCTGTGTATCTCAGAGGACAGAGGGTGGGGTTTTAACATACTGTACTGTAGTGTACTGTAATTCTGCTGATTCTTCAACTAGTGGATCTTTATAAAGGTTAAAGGGATACTCCACCCAAAACTGAAAATACTGTCATGAATTACTCCCCTCTGCCCTCCCCCAAGGTGTTCCAAACCCTTTATAAATTTCTTTGTTCTGTTGAACGCAAAGAAAGATTTTTGGAAAAATGTTAGCAACTGACATTTCTAAAGCATTATTGACTACCATAGAGGGAAAATTTAAATGGTAGTCAAAGGTGTAATCCCTCACAATATCTCATTTTGTGTTAAAGAAAAAATATTTTTTTCCTAATATGGTAGTCATTTATGTTCCAGAAATCTCAGTTGCTAACATCTTTGTGTTCAACAGAACAAAGAAATGTATACAGGTTTGGAATACATGATACATAAAGGTATCATGAAGATTTTCAATTTAAAGATTCAGTTTGCAATAGACCATTTTGGAAGGCGTAAACAACGCTGGTCCAACATTACACAAACGTTTGAACAAAATACAACCAACAGAACATTTATAACCGAATCAAAATAAATGTCTGTAAGACTTAAATATACAGTAAAATCGCCAGTGTTTAAAAAATGTCAAATTAACACTCATGGTGTATATATAATCCACACTCTCAACGTGTGGGATTATATAAACACTGTGAGAGTTAATTTGACCCTTTTTAACACCGGCGATATATTTAAAAAAAATATTTTTAAAAAAAGTAAAACTGGAAGTCTTTTGGACCAGTGTTTATATCTTGCGAAGTGGTCTATAGAAATAAATCCAATTCAACATTTATCTCATTGAATATCACAGATACACAATGTCACATAACAAAAATAAAATGGGTTGTGTCATTTCATGTTGACTTGCAACAGAATTCTCACTCATTTTTTCGAACGATCCACATTTTAAATCATTTTGAAACCGTTTTAATCGTTCACACCAGATCAGCAAATATCCATTCTCACTATATAGGTCTAGTCTGTTCTCAGATTACAGTTGAACCAAATTATTAATCCACGTTCCTTGATCAATAGCACTAGATTTATGAACATCACAGCAAGACCCTACTCTGAATTTCTGTACGCTCTAATTCTCTTCTAGATTAGCAGCGCTATGATAAATTATGCTGTGTTATGGATACGTTTCTGGTCCTTCAAGGTTATATAACATTCAATATGCAGTAGAAGAGCGAAGACAACTAAATTCAGGTCAGGACACAGCAGGAGGTTTTCCTTTTCATGTTTGATCCAGAGCGGTCACTTCTGCAAACTCATTAAGACTGAAATGCAAATGATCTCTTTTAGGATATTTCCCTCTCTCCCTCTTTTTTTTAAGAAAAAGGCAATTATTGTGCTTCCAGTTACTGTAAAAGAAAAATTTTACGCCAGAACTGTGCAATCGAATCTAGTTCTGCTCTTAACTAGCACATATTTGATTCCATTGTGCATGGTTTAGATGTTTAGATGTTTGCCAACAGGTCCAGCAATGACACCACGTCCGGCACCTAATTGCACTGGATTGTGGATTAGTTTTTCTTGTGCTGATGGTCACTGTCAAATACCGATTTAACCTCAAATTATTGGCAAATGAGAATGTTATGCTTGTTTTTGCATTGGAATTCTGGTGTTTAGACACACAGAGCTGGTTGCCAAAACAAAGAATAACTGAATTACATGAAAACCCCAATTAAAACAGGGAAATCCTTCAAATATGTGACGTGTATAAAACATCTTCAAATACAGAACACTGTAAGTTTTTCAACTTCAGGCTTATATTGTTTATGGACATTTTGTAGAGTTAATTTAGAATAAGCATATTTGTACATGCTTCGTTCTTATGTTTTCTAGCAATAAACCTGGCAGTTCACAGCTAATTTTCATTTGATCTCTTTTAATTTACATTAATTTGGCAGAAGCTTTTATTCAAATTGCCTGCATTCAATGTATGCCTTTTATTAATACTGGTGTGTTAACTGAGGGCAAAATCCCTTTTTCAGACTGTGTAATGACCATTTTATCAGTGTTCTTTCTGTGATTAGGTTGATTTGCCAAGGCCTAGATCTTTATTATTAAAAGACCTTTTTTTTATCAGAAATATAAAGCCTGTCTTTAGAGAGAGAGATAAAATAAATGTTTTACATTTTTAAACATTGTTCCAGCATAATTTTTTAAGTATAATCAAATTGGCTGTACAGGTCCTGACTAGTGATAAATGATCACTTATAACAAAAACGTTTAACTTGAATTATTTTGATTATTTATTGATTGCGTATTTTTACACAGTGTATGATCTTTAAATGCTTGTTCTTCATTAATGCTTTTATTGTTTTTGCTTGCTCAGCCCTATAGAAAAACTTCCCTGGTATTTTGCATATGGCTGTTGTCCTTCTGAAACCTTGTATCTCCATATTTCATGATTTTTATTTTTTTGCCATATATCATTATTGTTAGTCACCCTTTATGTTTGTCACTGCGTTTTGCAAATATCTTACCAATAATGTCAATAAAATTCTGTGTTTTTTCCATTTCCTGAAAGACTTGGACATAAAAGGTTTCGGAAGGACAGCGACGATATGAAGACTTAGGCATGCAAAAAAAAATACATTCCCACAATTTGTAATTGCATCACATCAGCCTTGTTACATGCATTATCTTCACTTTACAACTGAAAAAAGATCTTAAAAATATGAAAATTGTATTGTAGTAGGCAGCTAGTGTGACTGTGTGTGTTTTCTAACAGTAAACTTGGCAGTTGCCCTCTCTTCATAATTTCCATTCATTTACATTTTTGCATTCAGCAGCGCTTTTATTCAAAGCAACTTACAGTGCATTGAGTGTATACATTTTATCAGCATGTGTGATCTGAATACAACGAGTTATTCAGAGTATAAGGATCATATCTGTTCATTTTTAGATTTGCTGTTGATATATTGATCACTTCCTGCATGCTTTCCTTCTTAAAATTAAATTAAGTCTCAATTTTTATTTCACACACATATAATGGTTCGACAAAAATCCTGACATGGTAGATACTTTAATTTTCCAGACTTTGTGCTTTTTTATGTTAATTACAGAAATACATGACTTGTTTTTGCCTTTGCCAGAGCTGTAGCAATACAGCCTTTTCATTTTGTAAATAGGCCTATAGAAAATATGAAATAACCAAGTATTAAAATAACTGCACACAGTTTGCAATAAAAAACGTCTGCACTCCAATGCCTTCATTTTAAAACTGAAAGGTTGTATTGTTATCCTAGGAGCGTGTGTGCGCGCGAGGCTCGGTTTTCCGCTACAATCTGGAATGCGGCCAGTCCCGTCGTCTCTTGCTCTCTCGCTCTCTTTTGAATCCACATTCGAGTTCCAGTCCAAAGCCTTTGATCTTTCTCGCTGTGTCTCCTTTACCCGGAAGAGAACCCTCATTTTCCCTCTCAGCTGGGATGAAGGCGCGCGTGGAAATGTTGGCCCGTCTCCATCCTCATACCAAATATGGTCATACAAAGGCTGGGGATGAAAGAGGCCGCCGCCGCCAGATCAAAGGAAGCCGCGGCTCCGCCCACAAACCCCACCTCTGCCTGCCTTATAAAGATCTGCCTCCTGCTCCAAACTTATTCTCACGCAAGCCACAGAAACACTTCCCAATGTTTTTCTTCCCTCTTCTTGTTTTTGGCTACGTCGAGGGAGGGCCCCATGAATTTAGCCCGGTTTCATTTAGCCCATTAATCTCGAACACATTTTGTAGCTGCTTTTGCGTTTACGGTTAATTCATCGCGTAAACACAAAATAATTTCCTACACCGTGGTTGACATGATAATATTTAAATATGCTTAAAAAATAAATGAAATACTGCTAATTACGGATTCGTTACATTTTTTACGCGACTGTGATCGATTTTCCCCGTCACAACGATTGCTATGTATTCATATGATTAAAAATGTTTTAATTTGTCCTTATTTTGTAAATTATGTTACTTTAATAATTTGTAATATAAATGCAATATTTTTCTTATTTTACAACCATTTTATATGATAAAAAAGGTTTTAGTTTGTCCTTATTTGGTAAATTATGTTACTTTTATAATTTGTAATATAAATGCAGTATTTTTCTTATTTTACAACCCTTTAAACCAAGTGAAAATGCATAGAATTTAACATCGGATGATATAGTGTTTAAATAAAATTAAAAACATTTTAAAACAAAAAAAGATATCAAAATAAGAATTCGTATAGCCTATTAATATAACTTCAAATAGTGATTCAATCAAGTACAAAGCAAGACTGCAAGACCGCACTGTTTTGTAAAGAAATGGACAACAAAAATGAGATGATTTTTTTTAACACGCCCCTGCCTTCATATACACACAAGCAAGTGTCTGGATCTTTTCCAACTGAATTTTATCCTCCTTTATAGCTACATCTGTAAACAAATAAGACAAAAAATATAAATGCACGAATCTTATTTTCCAACGTACAGCAGATCGATGTAACACTTGGAGAATCAGGTGATTGCTGTTATTTTCTGTCAATACGTAACAAAAAAATTTCGTTTTTCTATTTTTGAAATAATGATTTAATGATACAAACGCCTCCGTATTTCATGCAGGACATTCTATCACGGCGTTTACAGAATATTGTTTGAGTTTGCTGAACACCAACCTTCACGTTTACGACAATCCCAAAATTCTATAGTGGATTCAGTGTTTTCTACCTCCTCGCACTCATTTTTACCTCTCTGCCTATTTGTTGTAAAATATGTATAAAATCCCCCTTTACTTTCGTCGGGAGAGCCAGTGTGTGTGTGGTGTCAATCACAGCGGCGGCTTGTGTTTCATCTCTATACTCAGTCAGAGATCAGGGGGAGGAGTACAGCACTACACTCTCTCCAGCTCAACATTACTCTCAGTCTCTGCTGGGCTCACTTCTGAAGAGGGACACCTTTTACAACTCAAAAAAACCAAAAGGGAATGACATACAACAACTTTTTATTTTCTATTTTTTAACCACGGAAACCGTCGAGACTGCGCTGCATTCATCCCAACTTTAACTTCTGTCATTGTTTCTTTTTATGTACACCGAAGGAGCCGCTATTTACCTTCAACACCCGCTAAAAACCGACCAGCGATTTGTATATTTCCCACCTGGATTCACCGCGTTACGCAAGTACGCGCACCCCGTTGCCGTGTGCCGAACGCTCACACGCGCGTTTGGAGCGCGCACGCCAAAAGTACACAGGGTCCTCTGTGGCACGCTTTCGTTCTGGGCGTTTTTAGGGTGAGGAGGACTTTCAATTCACCCGAAAAATGCCGCAGTTGTCGGGCGGAGGAGGCGGCGGGGACCCGGAGCTCTGCGCCACCGACGAAATGATCCCGTTCAAAGACGAGGGGGATCCGCAGAAGGAGCAGATCTTCGCGGAGATCTGTCACTCCGAAGAAGAGGGAGACCTAGCGGAGATCAAATCGTCTCTGGTCAACGAGTCGGAGATCAGTCCAAACAGCAACAGCCACGACGTGAGTATCAAACACACGGGAAGCTCTCGTGGAAACTTTACCGGCCATCGACAGGACGACTCACGATGTGCAGTTATTGAGAAGTTGGGATTTGTGTTTATAATTTGTAGCCATGTTGCAAGTTGATGTTTTCACCTCTGTCCTGTTGGCGTGTGTGTAGAGCTGCACGTGTCGACGACAACAAACTTATTTTGTTTGTGAACGAGGAAAGAGAAAGTCACAGGGGTTTGTTGTCAGTGTTTTTTTTTTTTATTAAGCACACAAATTAAATGGTTTTCCAAACGAACAATTACTCAAATAGATTAGAAATGAATTAACATTATTGAATAAAATAAGATATTCGCAGGGATGAATAAAGAAATTCTTAATAAAAGAAAACCTGCTACGTACGCACGAATACGATATTTCTGATATTCACACGTGTTCATCTATTCACAAGTGATTGTAATATTCTGTTAAATAGTCAAAGTGCAGTGATTTATATTTTACTTTTCTTTCTACTAAGTTTTAGTCTATTTATTGTCGTTAGATTAAATGAAAAGAAATTAAAAGAATTAAAATGCCTTAGAATTTTGTCAGACGGTTTTGTGTGACCTCCGTTTATTCGATTTCAGTTCAGTTTTCCGCGATTCCCATTTTTTTCTATTACTACTTTCTAGTAAAATGAATTGGAAAAATAATCAAATGCGTGCGTTTGTTAATGAAATGTATTTCCTCCTGGCATCAACAGCATGCAGGGTTATATCATGGCATGCCTACGAACAAAGTGACGGGCTGCATGTTAATTGGGAAAGCGGTTCAGATCTCAGACTCTGCTGGAAGGCGCCCTGAGGGAGCTGAACTCTAAATGGAGTTTATTTCCACGCACCTCTGATTCATAATGCAGGGGAAACAAGAATAGTTGCAAAGCTTTTATTTTATTTTCACGCTTGTGGTCACCACACCAGACAGTCGCTGTGTTTGACACTCGTTGACTGTATGGTTGCTTTCTGCTAATGAAAAATGAAATCAAAACGGGCCCTTTCTTGTTAACGTTTGATTGAACGTTCTTTGTTGAACAGAAATGCTGGGAAATATATTTTGCTATTCCCTTGGTGTGTTTCAACAGTGACAATTACATCAGAAAATAAGCTGTTAATATCTGTCTTCTACATTTTTGAACAGGCAGCTAGACAGTCCCAAATACCACCAGACTCTTATGAGAAGCACAGGGACCATCCGGATGATGGTAAGTGGTATGAAAATGTGTGTAATATTGTTAATTCCGTTCAGAACAAATACATTCAGTGGTGCCAATGAATTTTTAGTGAGTCACATGCTCTACAAAGTCATGCCGTTGTTATTCTTACATGGGTAGACAGTTTACCAGTGGTAAAATATGGCTTGTGTTTGCTTTTTTTTTTAAATCAAACTTTCTGTCCATATTTGTTTCTTTATGACAATGTTCATTTTTTCGAAGCAAATACGACACGTTATTTTGACGTGCTGATGTAATTAATTTATTGGCTGTTTTAACATTCTTTATATAACATCTTAGTGTTAAAAATGTGGCATTCCACGATCTGTTTGTATTTGACACGTAGCGACACGTGCCAGGGAAACTGGGAAGTGCCCCATCTTCCTGTGACACTCCGGTTTCCAAACACACCGTCTGGGACGCTATTGTCAGGCGCAGCATGTTGCTGTGATGGCCCGGAGTTCATTTGATCTCTGTTTGCACCCGGGTCTTTTTTTACAGGGTGCTAGGGTCGCAGTGAAGTGACTTGATTGTCTTCGTCCCATTGTTCTCCGCTCGCTGTGAATTAGGATGCAAATTTTCAGCCAAACACTCCGCTGGCTTCAGAACGACCCCCCTGTTTTAGATACTGTGAGAAACGGCAGGCTTTCCTGTTTGGTTTGGGGCATCTTACATAAAAAAATAGGTCTGGTGCTGTTTTCTGTTAATTGTTGTTGATTGGCACAAAGGGACTTTTTCTGTAGTTCAGCTGGTAGAGCATGATACGAACAGTGCTAAGGTCATGAGTTTGAGACCCACCGATTGCACATACTGTAAAAAATAAACAAGCTCATCTCATCTGTTGAATGCACAAATGTGAAAATAGAAGTGAATGTTAACAGGCTACATGCAAAACTCATGCAAACTTTTTTTGCGTGACATGATCACAAGTGCAATAGCGGACTATAATTTAAATCAACAATCAAAGTGATCTTGTGTTCTCTTCCAGGCAAACTCCAAGATATGTACTGCAAAGGGCATCCGTACCCCAGTTACCCAGGATACATCATGATGACCAATATGAACAATGAGCATTACATGAACAACGGCTCTCTCTCACCTCCCATTCCCAGAATGGTAAGTGTTACCTGTTCACTCTTCAGCCCTGTTTTTTTTAATAAAGATATCGCCTCTTAAAGAACCATAAATGACAGTTTTTCCAAAACATCTTCTGTAATCACGTACAGCTCCGAGTTGTGATGTTAGTGACCAATTGGCAGCGTGACTGTGACTAATGTTGTGACCCATATCTGAGCAACTTCGTTGAGGTGCATTTCTTATATCATCTATACGGTCCACTGTGGAAAACGAAGAAAAAAACAATAACACTTGTTTGGATGGTTGCTTTGAAGAGAGTCAGAACACAGACGTTGGGTGTATTTTTCGTGTGTCTTCGCCGTGCATCTGTCCCCGTCGCAATGATTCTATAAATCGTCCGCTGGTGGGGGTGGGATGGATAGAAAATAAAAGATGGTGGATACGCTAGCAGCTGTCCTCTCTAATCCTGTTTGGTAGTTTTTTGTGCGGTGAAGATTCCCCGTTTGCCAGTTGACTGGTGCCTGGAAGAGGCGGCCGCTGCGGGCAGTCTGTGAGCCCAGAAAAAGAGAGCGAGCTTTCTCAGCTGAGCTCATCTCATCCATTGTTTGCACAGCTCCTGTCTCAGCTTGCGACTGGGAGATTACGGTTTGGTTTGTCTGCGTTTCGCCAATGTGTTAATGGACATTGAACTCAAGATGATTCTGTCATTGACATAGTTTAATTTAGACATTTTGATGAGCTGTTTTTTGTAGCATGCGGATGCATTGGATTTGGTTTCGTTCTTTTAACAAAGCAGTTAGCAAAAAGTTTACATTTCAACGTTGGAATGGATTTAGATCCAGGCTGCTTTGTTACACAAGGCTGCTTTGTAAACACAAAAATAGCTTTGGCTCAGCAAGGTAGTGTGACCGAAGCATCCTTGTATATCCTTTGGGGTTTAAAACCATTACTCGGCAAGTACATTTAAAAATCCCCCCATTTTATACTCGCTTGACAATGATTTTGCAGAGGTGTTGCAGAATGTGCGGCTATTTGCAACTTTCCCCCTTTCACTCCGTATGCAATAAAACCGCAATCATGCCAAATCCATTTCCTCTCCAACCTCTGTGTGTCTCTCTCTCCTTTGAGGTGGCTCAAATATTCGGACACGGTATCTCCAAAGTCTGGGATCGGTTTTCAGCGAGATCAAAGGCATCTTCTTTTTTCTCCCCTCCCCCCTTTCATCCCCCAAAAGTTTGGATTGATTTCCATTGGCCATGACATTCCAATGCCTAGTATCATTCCAAGATTTTTTTGGCGTTGCACCCTGGCTGTGACTACAATGCCCTCCCCATCCCATGGGTCAACTGTATTGACACGTTTGACCGTTGGCATCACGGCACCAGCGATCCATGAAAGCTGTACATGTTGCTGTAATGTAAAGCCTATCTGATGTCTAATGGGCGTCATCTGGAAATGGCATCCATGGTTCCTTTGAGATGGCTAACTCGGGGTCAGCAGATAATGTTTCCAGGTAAACAGTGGAACTGCATTGTCTTTGGTGCCTGAAGCTTTGAAGCGCCGCAATTTTACATTTGTATGAAATGGTGAATTGGGAATTAGGACAACCTAGGAATTTCCTCCTTTTGAAATGACTTCCCTCCCTTTCTTTAGGAGTAGGACGTTTTGTGTAGTTCTGTTTATATTTGTCTCTTTCATCAGGAAGAGAAGAGATTTGATGTGATTGGGTCTTGGGAATCTATATATATATTTGTCATAAACACCACATGTTTGACATGCAAGTTAACACGTTCGTTCGGGTGATCTTACAAAATGCTTAAATAAATGAAATGTGATCAATCTAAAGGCATTTTTACACCAAAATTGAATTAATTTACGCCTGTCCAATAGGTTCCACATTGAACTTTCAGCAGGACAGGACATGTGAGCCAAAGCTTATATTTTATTGATCGATGGATTCATCCTTGTTGTGAAAAACTTGTTTTTGTACAATCAGAGATGATGTCCATTTTGTATGAAAACAAATATCTAAAATATTATTTGTTCTAAAAAAAGGTTTAACGTGAAGACCAAAAAGGTTGTATTTGTTAACATTAGTAAATGTATTTGCAAACAAACAAAAAGTGAGCTGTATAGTGTTTCAGAATTTATTCATCTTTTTTATGTGTATTTCTGTAAAGCAATACAGTTTAAAACAATGCTACATTGTAAAAAGCACTATATAAATTAAATTAAATTAAATTAAAGTGAATGCTATTTAATGCCAATACAATTGTTTGTTAGTTCATTAACAGTTACAACCTCAGATTTTAAAAATGTAAATGCTAAAATTAACATAAATGCTGCAGTAGTATTATTCATTGTAAGTTAGCTAGTAAACTAATGTTAACAAATACAACCTTAAAAAGGGATAGTTCACCTAAAAATGAAAATTCTGTCATCATTTACTCAGCCTCGAGTTGTTCCAAACCTGTATACATTTCTTTGTTTGGTTAAACACAAAGAAAGAGATTGCAACTGAGATTTCCGGGGCACCATTGACTACCATAGTAGAAAAACGTGTGTCTAACACAGAAGAAAACATTTTGAAAATGTAGGATAACAAACAGTTCTTAAATATTTCTACTATGGTAGTCAATGGTGCCCCAGAAATCTCAGTTGCTAACATTTTTTCTAAATATCTGTTTTTGTGTTCAGCAGAACAAAGAAATTTATACAGGTGTGGAACAACCTGAGGAGGGGGTTATTCATGACAGAATTTCCGTTTTTGGGTGAACAATCCCTTTATTGTGACGTGTTACCAACATCTCTTTAATTTAATGAACAAATTGTACATGCTTACTGTGAACAAAAGCAGTTAAACATATAGAAAATGGACATTCAAATAATGTAATGTGTGGAAAATAGGCTAAAGATTTATAGTAGCTGTACAATTAATTAAATCTTTGCTTTGTTTCAAATGATGGGAACAGCTTTTTTCTAGCAAGGTTTTAAGGTTAACCACTTGTGACTTCTGTTTTGTTTTGATTTGTGAGCGAGCTCTCATAATACTCGACGGCTACTGTACTGCATGTGGAAGATCTGCTGTCCATGTTCTGTTTTTCTCCACTTGGATTGGCCACTGGCAGCGAGACTGAGGAAGAACCAACCCAAGATACACACTCGCAGTCCCACATCCACTCTGCTTTGATGTGGGATGTGACTGATCTTCTGCTTGCCGTGGACATGCCATGGAATCGCAAACCCCCCCAAACCCTGGCTTTACCTAAAGAGATTTTACGCAGCTGGGTCTCCTACTCCCTATCAGCTGCATTTAAGTAAACCACATTTCCCAGCAGGCCTTGCACCTTGGAGTTGCGCAATATTTTTGTCGCCATGCGCTTTCATAATTTTCTTTGTTTGTGTGCTGTTTTTTTATGTGATGCCAACCATTCGATCGCAATTGTTCTGCCTCTGATGACGATATCACAAATTGCCCTAATTTACATCATGACTAGCATTCCACCCATACGGCCCCTAATGCTAATAGAGCATACTTTTACCATTTAACTTTGTGTCTTTTGATGAAATCAAGTGCAGAAAACTGCCTCCACACATGGGCGATAAGGGGCAAGCAAGTAGCAGTATCATCTGCTATGCAGGTCTGAGCAGCGAGCGTGGCCTAGACCTCGCACGTTTCGGCAGCCAACATCCCTTTGAAGTGTACTGGTACGGACCCAGGGTTTTAACACAGAGGGCTATTGATACTCTGTTTACATCGACCGCTTACCACAGCCATATTGAATCCATGTGCTGGATTTACGACGAAAAAGGCTGGCAGTGTTATTAGGTCTTTTAAAAGGCTTTGACAGCGTTAAGCAATCCACCAGCAAAGCGTGAACTTTGTGATTTTTAATCTCATTAGCGACTCGATGGCCATTAGAATGACTTTGTGTCATAAGCTTAAAATTAGTAGATTGAGATGTCCATGAAAGGATGATTAAACTATATTTCTCTGTTCTGTGTGTACAAGCAATGACAGTGTTTATTTACCTTCGGTCAGTGTTTCGTAGCACATATATTTGTATCAAGTATACAATCTTATGGAAAATTTGAATATAAATGTGCTCATTAGTTTTTTATAATTCTTCTAATAAGGATAATTCACCAAAAAATAAAAGTTCTGTGATCATTTATTTACCCTCATACTGCTCAAAACCTGTATATGACATGTTCTTCTGTGGAACACAAGAAGAAGATATTTTGAGAAATGTCTCAGTGGTTTTGTGTCAATACAGTGGGTCCAATGTTTTTTGGTAACCAACGTTCTTCAAAATATCTTTTTTGTTCTGCAGAAAAAAGTCTACGTGAGGGTAAATGATAAAAAAAAATGATGCTTTAATGCTCTGCTATAGTGCAGCACCTGTTGAGGGTATCCCGAGGCCAGATGCAGGTGAAATGCACTGTTGTGTTTTGTCTTCGCGCCACAGTTGTCATCACTCCATTGCATATTATGTCTCCAGGTCCAGCTGTGACCTCAGGCACCCTCCAGCGGTCCGAGATTTATTTTGACAAAAGTAGCAGACGTCGCGTTCTTCCCAGTTTAGGTTGTTTATCTTTATTAGTTTCTTTACACAATTATTTATTTTTTCTTACTCCTTTTATTGAACGTTTGTTGTTACATTTAGTTTGTTCTCCCTGTTGTCTGAAGCTTGTTTTGTCTCGAATGATCTAGAATTTGAACACGTGCTGGGAAGATGCGTTCATGGTAAAATCGCTGTACTTGTACAGTACGAGTGAAAATTGGAAGTTGGGATTTCAGCTAATATCAGCAGATAGCGAAGATAATTGATTTAATGTTGATTCAATGTTAAATGGGTTATTTTCAACATTGATTGAACATTAAATCAATCCTTGCTATCTTATGTTGTACAAATGCAAAAATAGTCACATTGGGCCATGAAACATTCGTAAATAAATGTGTAAATGTCAAGGATACTACCCGGACCTACCCGAAAACTTTCCTCCGGATTCACAAATACTTCGTAAACGTCAGATTTGATGGTGAAATGTGTGTATGTTAATGAATTCCAATCACTCGTAAACAGTGCGCGCATGCACGCTCATACACAATTAGCATAATCTCCGCCTCTGCACTACAGCTACGCAAATTACGTATCTAGGAATGCTGGAATCCGCTGGACTTCATTCTCTGGTTTGGCAACATAATTGCAAAAATGCATAGTAGTATATATGCTTACCAATGAATTAATCAATTAAACTGTGTCCACCAAAGTGTTTTTAGCCAGCTGAAATAATACCTGGTGCTCTTCTGAAAATGGCCAGCTGGTGGCGCTTGAGTGCTTTGGAAGCACTGCGCGTTTTTCCGGAGACGCGTTGGTTGCTGCGATTTGGAATATCCATGACAGTTACATGTTACTAGTGTCTGATTTTAAAGAATATTACTGAATAGACCGTTATAAAAATGCAGCAATATTAACTTCTCCATTGTTGTGTATGATGGTTGGTCAATGTAGTGTTTGCCCCGCCGCAATATTCTATGGAACGATTTTAGTCTCATTAATTATTCACGAATAAAACAAGATACACACATGCGTAAACAGTTTCACATGAATAAAACCTAATTTAAGTGCACAAAGTATAAATATACATTTACAAAAAGCAATTCGCGTGCGTAAAACAAAACTATTTTCTCATAAAGTACGTTTCGCAAACATACGACTGTGCACAAATATTTCGAAAGTTTAAAATGGACACGTTTATCGTGTTATGTGAATGTGCAAATCGTCACTCACGTGTGAATCGCCTTGGATGTGTGTGTGTGTGTGTGTTTTTTGAGACTCTCCTGGCAGCGCAACCCCTCCAACGTGGGTTGTCGTACTCTTTAGCCAATCAGATTCAACCTTACCATTCAACCAATCATAATCGTGGAGAGCACAGAACTCAAGGAGCACTAGTGTTAGCATTAAAGGCTCGTTTGTACAGCTTCGCTAATCTACTCTCTGAGCTGTGATGCTGTATTAAAACATAATACAGCCACGCAATAAATTGTTTTTATTAACTTATTTTGTAGGAAAAAAGTATGAAATAGTGAGTGAACATGACCACTTAAAAACTACACAACCAGCAGTCACTTCCACTGAACTGCTAAAATCCGTCTGGGTAACAAACTGTGATTGATAGATGAGATGTGTTCATGTTTGTATGTCCATACAATGTATGTTT
This sequence comes from Triplophysa rosa, assembly GCF_024868665.1. Taxonomy (NCBI): domain Eukaryota; kingdom Metazoa; phylum Chordata; class Actinopteri; order Cypriniformes; family Nemacheilidae; genus Triplophysa; species Triplophysa rosa. Next base: position 27,206,518 of record NC_079893.1, on the reverse strand, counting down.
TAAATGAACAAGGACAATAAATGACTAGTTCTTGGAAACATTGTTTTGTATGGGCGCATAGATTTGTAGCTAGCTGCCTAATTTTCCTGCCTGGAAAATATCTCGCTTAAGGGGGCTGAAAAACCACTAAATTGGCAACACTTTAAGTCAAACTGCGCAAAAGGTGCGCAGAGCCGTTTTCCTTGAGTCCTGTGCTCACCGCGTTTATGATTGGTTGAATGGTAAGGTTGAATCTGATTGGCTAAAGAGTACGACAACCCACGTGGGAGGGGTTGCGCTGCCAGGAGAGTCTCAAAAAACACACACACACACCCAAGGTGATTCACACGTGAGTGACGATTTGCACATTCACATAACACGATAAACGTGTCCATTTTAAACTTTCGAAATATTTGTGCACAGTCGTGTGTTTGCGAAACGTACTTTATGAGAAAATAGTTTTGTTTTACGCACGTGAATTGCTTTTTGTAAATGTATATTTATACTTTGTGCACGTAAATTAGGTTTTATTCATGTGAAACTGTTTACGCATGTGTGTATCTTGTTTTACGCGTGAATATTTAATGAGACTAAAATCACTCCATACTCCTCCACTGTGGTTGGACAGCTGTGCAAAAAAGGACAGTGACGAGCTCTGCGTTTTACACAAAGTTAAAGTTTGTCTAAAAGAATACAGAACGTTTGAATATTTTACGCACCATTTACATGTGGTAGGAAGCAGGTGTAAATTTCTTTCGTAACAACTAACATTTTGAATTTGAAAATTTACGTAAAAACGACTGTACGATTCTGCTCGTGTTTCATGAATGAGACCCATTGACTGTGTCGTCAAACCGTTGTTGTCTCAAAAGGCCCTCGATGATGCAAAAGCTCGTCTTTCCGTGTTTGCATTTAGCTCTGCGATGAACTTCATATGCACTTGTTCCGAGCTGATCAATAGAGTCTCTGTGCCACTAGGCTGTGCCACTTTTTTCAAGCTCATTATTTTCTGCCGGGCTGTTTGTGTGTGTGGGGTGTAAAGAAGCTTCACATGCTCCGTGGATCAGACAGCGCTGAAATATTCATGCTCCCTGGTGTCGGAGTTTGGTAAAGGGCTTCTTTGAGTTGCAGTACAAAAGATGGCTCGCCACCAGGCTTTATTAGTTAGCTGTTTAATGGTTACACAAATGCAGACTCCTTCTGTGGTGCACATCAAACCATCTCTTTGCTTCCAACCTTTCCAGCCCATTCTGAATTCTCTCTCTGTCTCACTCACTATCGTTCTCTTTTTTTCTCTTATTCTTAGTCATTCAACTTATGCTTACAGAGGACAGAATTTGGGGGGGCTGCTTGGCTATCAGCGCTTTTTGTGTGGTCCCGGCCATAAAAAACACCCTGTTCTTTGAATGAGAAAAGAGCCTGTCTTTAATTTTTGGGGAAACTCATAAAAGTTTGTCGCTCCTTTCATATCTGCCACAGAATTGAAAACAAATGCTCTCTTTTCTCGCCCACCTTTGAACTGCCCAATTATGGAGTCGTGAAAATAAAAAATCACTCCGTCAATCTCTCGTTCTCCCTTTTTAACTCTTTCCTTTTTCCATGTTTCTTTCTTTGTGTCTTTCTTTTCTTCACTCTTGTGTTTAAAGGTGTGTACGTGTACATGTGTGTGTGTGTGTGTGTGTGTGTGTGTGTGTGTGTGCGTGTGTGTGTGTGTGTGTGTGTGCGTGCGTGTGTATGTTGGGGGGGATCAGTGATGTCAGTCAAAACCAAGAGCATTAAGAAAACTGGCGAAATGCAATCCAGCTGCAATCCGACATGACGCTGGAAAACGAGGGCTGTGGAGCAGAGAGCTACGGCGTATTCCCAGGGCGCACAACTGCTCGCGGCCTTGGCTTTGATCTCTTCAAAGCCTTCTGCCTCCTGCTAGATGAAGAGTCTTGGCTTTCTTTCGTGAGCACTGGAGAGAGAAAGTGAGGGAGTGAATTAGGGGGGTTGTTTTGCGTGCGCTTGTGTGTGGAAAAGGATAAGACATAGAGAGAATGAGGGAACTAAAGTAACAATGACAGGGCAACAGGAAGTTAAAGGTGTTTTTTGTTGTTGTTGGCCTTTTCGGGTCAAAATCGATCAGCTCCTGGGAGTAATTATGTGCAATTGCATGCAAGCCTCAGCGGGTTATCTGAGGGATTCTGACCTCAGAAACGGAGACGCACCGTGATAAAGGGGAGCCCGGACGGGGACGGGAGGGGCAGAGGTGGTGTTGAAAAGCAGGCTGTCCTGTTGCCGTCCAGCAGAGCAGAAAATGGGAGCACAATGCAGTGATTACCCTTGCAGATGTCCCCATATTTATGCCTGCAATGTTTTGGTGGCATAGGCAGCGGGATTGCTCCGGAGCTAACGAGGCACCTCTATTGTCACAGAGCGTGTGCCCAGTTCTGCCCCCTCTACACCCCCAGCATGCCCCTATCCACCCCCCTCGCCCATTATCACATGAGACTGTAACATGGAAACGATTCCGTCCCAGGTGTTGCGTTTGTGCAAGATACACAGTTACTTAACATGTAAATAAAAACACACACACGTGGTCGACTAATGTTGAGTTTTTCATTGGCTGATTTTAATATGTATAGCAGCGTGGCCAATAGGGATGCAATGTCTATTTACAGCTGGTATCTGTAACTTTTTTGAGTTAAAAATAGGGCTGTCACAATATCAGGTTTAAACTTGATGGTAATCGTAGAATTCACTGTATTTTATATACATATAATTTTATCTTTTTATTTATTTATTATCTAATATCGTGTTTTTTTTAAATAAATGAATAATGTTATCAGTCAAATTCTTTAATTCTGTTTATTTGTTTTTTCTTCTGTCTGGCCAACAAATCACACTTAAAATTCGAGTGCAGTGATGCAGGAGAGAGTTTGTAACTATTGTGGCTCTTAAGGCAAAAATTGAAACGAGTGCGGAATTATGATAATATCGTAAAGAATTGGCACGATATTTGCCGCTTTTCCACTGCGTAGTACGGCGCAGTACAGCTCACTTTTGGGGTGTTTTCCACTGGGCACAGTACCTAGTACCTGATTACAGTACCTTTAGTACCACCTCGGTTGAGTTTCCAAGCGTACTGTACCAATACCAAAATGTGACGTGTTTACACACAGATCACTGATTGGGCAGAGAGAATCATTACCAGTGTCATTGGATTTGCAACACATGAATACGCATTTTAATACGTAATATTGGCATTTCGTTATATGCTTCGTGACGGTAATATAGAGATTTAGACCCTTAACGCAATGCTACATGCTACATTAGCTTACCGTTGTGCGCCGTCGAGCAAACCAAATGATCGTTGTCTGCTCTTTGCTGTAAGATTTCCCAAACTCTCTGGTATTTTAGCAGTATTTTGTTTTGCTGCCATCCGCCATCGATATGCTCCATTACTCCTGTGTTGTGCGTGTGTTTGTGGCGTTCACAATGATGCTACGGCAGTAGAGGCGGCGCAACAATGCTGATAAGTTTATAATCCCCACCCACTTTGAAGTGCTACTAAACTGCTGTGGAAAAGCAAAGTGAGCCGAAGTAAAATGAGCTGTACCGAGCCGAGTCGTACTTAACCTGACGGTACCATGCAGTGGAAAAGCGGCAATTGATAATCGCAATTTTTTATATCACTGTAATTGCCGGTATCGGTATATTGTGACACCCCTAGTTAAAAATAAACCAAAAAGTTATTGTGCAGCAATGTTTAGCAGTATGCTTAAATTATAAATTCTTGTTTTAAGTATGATTTCACGAGTAATGTCAGTTTGAAGGAAACCTGCAGTTTTATGTTTCGAACTGAGATGGCGATAGAGAGTCTAACGTTACCGATTGCAGCTTTAAACAATATTTAATGTCTTTTGATTCTAATTTAATGTATGCAAATAATACATATGCCAAATTGCTGAAATGAATTTATTTTATGTGAGACTTTCTCAGAAATTGTTATCTTGCTTGATTAATATACTAATGTTTACCATGGTTTGCACAAACTACGTAAGCCGCAGCCATTACGAGTGCACCGTCATGTCAGGCCATTGTTAATAAGGTTCATCAAACAAATTGACTGCTCTGTCCTTTGATCTGATCTTTCATCTCTGAATCTGGCATTCGGCGCGGCCGTTACAGATCTCCACAGGCCTGCATTGTGATGTTTTTTCGCCATCACTAATTGATTTGAACCCATGTGGAGTGCGTTCATTTATCACTGAAGGGCCCTTCACAGATGTACGGAGGATCAGATATGAGGCTGCATATCCAAATGGACTCTAAAAGGGGTTTGCTCTGTGCTGTATTTTTAGGATCCGCTATTATTCATCCAAGCACTCCCAGAGTGTCTCTCTCTCTCGCTCGCTCGCTCGCTCGCTCTCTCTTGGTGCTGATGTCAGACCTGAGGAGAGCAGGACTTTGTTTACCTCCCTCGCTTGTTTGATGCTAGATGATGAAACCTATAAAAATCCTACGCAAGAATGCATTTGTACGTTTCTGCCTTTGTGCCTCAAACAGTCTTCTGCCTCTCCGACAGTTATTAACTTCGTCTTTGCCTCTCAAAGGAAGTGCACATGTAATAAGGATATTAAATTTACAGCTTTGTTCAAACCCAGAGCGCTGAGGGCGGGCCCGTGCGATGTTGTGTCTAGAGTCGTGAACGTGGGCTGAGGCGAGATTTGGGAAAGGACTTGGATATTTTTACAGAGAAGTTTTGAAGGTAGATTACAAATGATCTAGCATGTGTTAGCATTTTATACAACAAGCAAAGTTAACTATGCATTGTCCCTGAAAGGGATAGTTAATCCAAAAATGAAAATCTTTTCATCATTTATTCACCCTCATGTCACTCCAAACCTGTATGACTTTCTATCTTCTGCAGAATACAAAAGAAGATATTTTGAAGAACGTTGGTAACCAAACAACATTGACCCCCATTGACTTCCATTCTATGGACTTATTTCTTACAATATCTTCTTTTGTGTTCCACAGATAAAAGGATCATATACAGGTTTTGAACAACATGAGGGTGAATGAACAATGACAGAATTTACATTATTTTCTTAAAGGAGATTTTGGATGGTTTCGATTGGCGTTGACTAACACTTGTACCTGTGTATTGTTCCCCCTTTTTAGATATTTGGCAAACATTATAGATTTTGGTCAGGAATTATTTCAAAGATGTGTACATATTTCAGAAACATTGATGGGTAGTTACCTTCCTCGCTCTTTGTCCGCACCCTCTTGATGTAACGATCTCATTTCGGGTTTGAACATCGATTCAGAATTACTTTGCAATGCTGTCAACAGAGCACGTCATCTTTATTTACATTTCCATTTATCTAAAGACATTTAATGGACAAAACACAAGAATGAATTCCCAACCCTTTGCTCAGTGGACACAGGGTTAGGCTAATTTTCTAAATCTTTATCAAACAAAAGCCACGTTTCTTTTCGTCAGACCAGATCTTGGACCTGTTCCCTCTCCTGTCCCATTATCTCATTATAGCACCGAGTCGGGCAAAACAAAGGCCTCGTGCACGTTTACATACCCCGCCGCACCGTCTAGCCTTGTTTGAACACAGCCGATGTTTTGTTTGCTTTAGCTGGGACAATAGTCACAAAAACTCCTTCAAAAGTATCGAATGGGGGTGGGAGGTGCCCGTCCTGTGTGTGATCCAGCTCTTGAGGGCTTGTTGAAGTGTTCCCCTACTCATGCGTGGGCCGAGAGAAGTCATTTTGTTCTCCGGGGATTATTGTGCGAGTGTGTGCGTTCTCAGGCTGAAGGTTTTCGATGGCTGACGGTAAATTGAAAAGCAGTTGTATTGAGGTTAACTAGCTAATTCCCTAACAATGTGGGAAGGCCACATTTATTCGAGAGGTTTGTTCGTAATGCGGTTTGTCCTACCTACAAACAAAGCAGTGAGACAAAAGCTGTGTGACAAAGAAGAGCAGATTTAGGGTTGTTACAATTGATCCTGTAGGCTTATTGAGTCATATTCTGTCTTAAATAATGAATAATCTTACACAGGATTTTGATACAGTGGTTTGTGGTCTTTCAGATATAATGCATTTTCTATCAAGATGAAGTTTGCAATTTATGTAATGCTAGCGACACCACAAATAATTAGCAACACTGCTTTTTCTTAGCATACAACAATTCACAGAGAATTATCACTTTTTGATATATTTGTTGTGATATTGACATATCAATAAGAACATAAGGTACATATCAAATTGATCTGGTTTGTTTGGATGAAGCATCTCATATATATTTGGGCTCTTTTCTTTTGGTCACATGAACAACCTCCTTAACAAAAGTAACTGCAAAGCAACACCAAAATCCCTTTAGTCCTTTTCAGGAAAGTCATCCCACTCGGGGGCCAAATTTGCAACACCCTCCAGGCAGCTATTTCAGTCATAAAACACAAATTCCTATCAACGTGATGGTGGGAAGTCCGGTATCTCTGAAACTGTTTGCTAAGGTCATAACTAAACAAAACTTTTTTGACCAAATATTAAACCTGGCTGTACCATAAATTTGCTCAAAATGCACTAAAAATACAATTTTTTAAATTCACAACATTCTGTACAGAGCCACTCCCCCAGAGAATCATCGGTTTTTAACAACTGATAATTGGCTGCTTTTACTGAAAGGCGGGATTTCGATGCTAGAAAGGCTTCACTAAGCGTTACACTTGCTGGGATATTTTCAACCATCACAATCTTACAGCAAAACGTAACTATTTTACGATGTGGCTAATTTTGGCCTATTCATATGAATTCAGACCATCTCTACACAGCAGTGATGTTAGAGTTGAGTTGGGGTGGGGCTTCGGGATTGCTTTTTTATAGTAATCGTACATTTTTGTACGATTCCCAACACACGAATTCGTTACGAAAAAGCCACCTCGTAAAAGTTACAAATTCCCGTGAGATCAGGTTGTTTAACCCAGTGTTGGGTCAAAAAAGGTCAAACCCACAATATCTGACCCAACCTTAGATTAAAACAACCCAGCATTGGTTAATTAATTTACAACCCAATGTTTCGTCGTTTTTTGAACCGGCGCTGGGTTGAAAATAATCTTGCATTTTTTTGGAGTGAAGTAATAAAACTGTGGCATCTTGTGAACATCTATAATCTTTCATATTACTTGAAACAACATTTTAGCAAACTCATAACAACACCCTAGAAACAACTCAAGCGACCCTGTTCTGCACATACCCGTTTTCTTCAGAATCTAGTTCATGAAGAACTTTTTTGACAAGTGTGCTCGTTGGTTTGCTTGGTTTATTTGAGGGGTTCACAAGCAAATTGCTGTGATGGTTAACAAGATCGAAATAAGATGCAGATGTTATATTGTAACCGAGACCCTTATGTTCTCGTGCCATGCCGATGTTTATGTAGCGTTCAGAGCACAAAGCCACATCTTCTGCTATGTAAATGAGCTTTCTATCGATGTCTCTTTCTCACCCTCCCCCCCGGCTCTGCCTTCTTTTCTTCTCATCTCAATCCTCAACTCTGGGCTGCGAAGCTCTGGCTTTGTTGCAGCGTGTGTGAAACTAGGTCACTACCCGACATCTGAAGTAGCTCGGTTCACTGCCGCCCCCTTCATCTTATTTTGCAGGTGCGCTTCGTACATGCTCGAGCGCTAACGTACGTGCAACGCCTTGTCAACGTTTTACTCAAATATTAACCTGATGCTCTAGGCCTGCAGAGATGGAACGGGAGGGAGTGGATTGTTGTGTCCCTCCATCACAAGGACCCCCACAGGGTTCATTCTACTCTCTCTGCAAGTTCCTCCCAAATCCAGAGTGACGTTCATTCACACGGCGCATACCTGTGTGAATGTGCTGGCTAAACTGCACGTGGCAGGCAAATCCCACCCTTTAAAGTCAAGTCAACCGCTTAGAATGTGTCAGCCCTCTCTCTTTTTCTCCCTCACCATCATTTTTCTCATTTGTAGTCATTTTAAAGAAATTCTCATGTGTGATGCTTGTCTGCAATTTTCCTTGCCATGCTATGATGTTTAAATTTGTTTTGTCGTTCGTGCATTCCACATGCACTCGCATTGAAAGTCACCTGCAGTGCATTTAAAGTACGCAAGTATACATTGCATTGTGATTATGCCGGCGTCCAAAAATAACCAAGCAGGAGTGAAAGCTGGCTCCGAATAAAAGGAAGGAATACATTTTCATTCATATGCTTTCTGCAGCAATCACTCAAACCGTACCACACTTTCCACAAAACAGATCACACACGTGTGTTATTTTGGCACAAGGTCAAGTTCATGTGACTGCGTGCATGCTCATGGCATGTGCTTTTGGTCAGTGGGGGCAGCGATGCCTGCCGGACGGTCCCCTCTACTGGAACGCGTGACCTTTCCGTGGTGCTTTGAAGTGACCAGGGCCCGCTGTGAAAATGAGCCCTGCGTAAGCCGCGAAGTTGAACGTGCCGCGGGATATGGAGAGCTCTGCCAAACCCTTACACCAGCTCCACGTAACGCTAAACCATGGGTTGAGCTGCAGACGACCAACCAGAAATGTAAACACGGTCTGTTAGTTGTCATCACAACCCCATCTTTCTATAACTCAAATAAAATTGGTTTTGTCCAGTATGTTGCCATTTTTAGAAGCATGTTGTCACCTTATTGTATTAGTAAAACTTTTTTTTTCACGTTTTGTTAGCAGGTATCAGATTTGAGTTTGTTTGGCGGTTCGAGTTTGGTTTAGTTTTGGTGCTGGCAATGTGGGTTTCTGGTTTCATAGGAGATATGTTTGATGTTTCTGCTTTTCCGTTTGCCGCTGTCAGTTTTCTCAGTCGTACCCTGAACTTTAGCATGCCCTGCAATTCACAATTCTGAAAAATCTAAAAAAAATTACATCATGCTACAAATCATTTATTTGCTGAATGTCAAAATATGATTAAAAATCTCAAGCATTTTAATATAAAGTTATATTAATATATTCAATATAGTATACCTGCTTTTTGGTTTAGCTTTTTTTGCTTTGGCGTCTTAATTTTCTTTTTTGTGTGATTAGGTATTATAGCAAAAGTGACCGTATTTTTTGCCGCATTGATATTCGTGTATCCATTTGGTGAAACTATGGTAAACAATTGTTAATTTGTGGTTACTGTCATTTAACTGTAGTAACCATGTTTTTTGTTTTTATTTGTAATAAAGCCATGGTTCATTTCTTGTGTGATGCCTACATACACCAACCCTAAACTAATTTAGCGTTTTAAAGGGACTTGCTGCTGGGAATCCTAAGAAAAGAGGATTGGGATCTTTCTCAGTCTCTTTTCTTAAAGCCCTCAGGGCAGGCTTTCCTCCATTCGTTCCCCCCTCCAGCTCTCCCTTCATGCTCTTGTTTGTATCATTACCTTGGGCATGTGACATGTGCCACCAGAGCTCTTCATTAATTGGGTTTGGTTACATTAAGCCCCAGAGCCAACAGGCCATCCTGCCAATATCCCATTCCATTTATAACCCGCCGCTCCCGAACGGGTGCATGTCTTATTTGAACCACTCGGCACTGTGGTCGCTCACTTACTGGGGTTTTAAAGGGACCAATATATCGAAATGAGTGAGCTGTGTGTGTTCACCTTTTGTTGTTTAAAGGTCATGCCTTTACATGGCTGTGAGTATGAACACCTGGTCTGTCCTTGGTGGGTGTGGGTGAGGGCGAGAACTGTTTTGGCCCCAGTAATGTTGGGTGTGTTTCTATTCAAGAACGAACTGTCTTTTGTCAAATGTTTAAATGGTTTAAAATCATCTTGTACTATTTTCTTTTTATCACTTTCTCTGATTTGGTCACAAAGATACTAATATTATCCAGGTTTGACAGAAGTTACACTTGTAGAATAATGTTGATTCAACAAAGAACATATTTTTTTACTGATGCCTTGGATACTTTAATTAGATGTATCTTTTATGACCAAGAATGATATTTTGCTATAAATTCAAATTTGAAGGTTTAACTTGCACACACATACATTCACTGTTTAATTTCCATTGTGTGTATTTATAGGTCTCTCTCTCTCTCTCTCTCTCTCTCTCTCCCCCTCTCTCTCTCTCTCTCTCTCTCTCTCTCTCTCCTATGGGCCTTCAGCCAGCTTGAGTTCTGCACAATGAAATTTCTTTTAAAACCACATCTAAGGGGCTCTAGAGGCAGGCTTGGCCAGACCTGCTTATAAAATTCTAAATGGACATGCTTCTTTTCAGATGGCACCGCCTCTCTGCAAATATGAATAGAACGACATAAGCCTATTATTTTTCTTCATAATAAAAAAGAAAAGGGGTGGGGGGCATATGTCTGTGCTATATCCTGCAGCCACGGCCTGTGAACGTCTGGCCCCTGTAAGATCTTGGGGATAAATCGCCATGGCACCATCTGACCCGGTTCCTGCGGTCACTCGGGGTGTCCGGCCACTTCCTGCTCGGGTTGGGAAAAAGTGGTTTTCATTTAATACGCCGTCAAGCTGGGCTGGGAACCGGGTGGTGCGGCTTGTGATCTTAAACCACCTGGAAAGCTTTGAATGGCCTTGAGTGGCGGTGGAAACCGGCTGCGTGACTTCTTTAAAACTATGGAAGGCCGAAAGAGCCAAATCCACATTTTTGGAAACCTCGTATTTTAAATTTGACATTTATTTCCTTTTTTTCTTCTTCCAAAAATTGAATGTTTTTTGAGGTTGTGAAAGGTTGTGCCTCTGGGCCCTGTGAATTGGCACAGCAGTCTCGAGGTTCCCTGCTGGATTTTTGGCTTTACAGGGTGCTCTGAGATGGCAGTTTATTAAGAAGTTGAGCGAAATGAGTTGTGACAGCTGCAGCGGAAAGAACAGAAAAGAGGTTTCGATCGAATAAGGTGGAACGCGAAGTGACACCGTACACTTTTAATGGGTCCTGTAAGTCAGAACCCCTCATTGACACAATAGAAGTAAAATTATATTGTGCAGTGTCATTTTATTTTGTTTATTTGACCTGTTTTTAATGCTCCTTTTCGTTGAGACACAGGCTAAAGGCTTAAGTAAAAAACACTATGCCCGTCTCTTATTTCTCTCCTGGTGGGAAAGCCAATAAGGTCTGAGAGGCGTAAAATGAAGGGGGAGGGTGAGGATGCTATGGTGAAGGCTCGTCTCGGTGGCTATTGGCCCCGAGTCACTTTATAGTTATGAGGACAAACCGATGAGACGAAATCATTAAACAATTTATCTATGGGTCCATATTTTTCCCCAAACAAGCATGTTTTAAAACATTTGAACTGTTTTACTGTTGTGTTATAGTTGCAGTCAGAACAATGATGGATTTTCGATGTGTTCAAATCATAAGGCCAACAGTACATCACAACTCAAAGGACATACAGATTTGGACAGATCAGGTGCTTCACGATGGCTGAATGTTCAATAAATAATCTTAAGCATTTTCTTTCACAAAATGTTCTTCAAAGTGGACCAAATATGGTTCTTCTCTGGCGTGAATATCCTTGTATAGCACCTTTTTTACTTTCTCTGAACTCTTACTTTAAATTCTCAAAGCACCTTTGTTTTCATTCATTAATTTGTGTTAAGCCATTAAACCGCTCCTCAAAACTTCCTCTACAGCTTCTGCTGTGCTACAACATGAACACAACTCTCTTGGGTGCGAGAGACTCCAAAATAACACCCCCAGCCACAGACGCATGTTTCCCGCCCCGTGGAAGTAGCGTGTCTGCCCCTGAATTTGCTCCCTACACCTGCCTCTCCAACCAATTAGCTGGCTGGGAACAGCAACCTTTACTCCCAAATTAGAACAAACTGCTCGTTCATGCCCGCAGGACTTTTGTAGATCATTTCTAACCCGCCTCGCGTTCTGCGATTTTATGATTCAGAGTCGCATTTAAAAATGTTAACAGGACCTTTAGGGAGGCGTAAGGATAATTGCGATCAATAACTGTGCTCGTTTTTGTATGTAGTTCCGTCCCCCTGTGACACGCCCTCGACTCCGAGCCATTGAGAGAGAGAGTTCTGCCAACTCCGTTGACTCCAATGGAACAGTTTTTTCACAGCAATGGAGGCTCTCAATAGTCTCAAACGTTACTAGTAACGCATGGAGCTGTGACTAAACGGACCAACTGAGGTAAACTTTTAACCCATTTAAAGACGAAAACCATTTAATGAATAAAAAAATGAAAGAAATAAAGCATTTAAAGAGAAAACATAACTTCCTGGAACTATCTGAAGGCTCCATGAATCACATGACACTTCCGTTGGCAGAACTCTCTCTCTCAATGGCTCTGCCCCGACTCAGTCACGGTTGAAGGAAAACTCAGTTTTGCGATAGTAGTTGCGTTCAAATGCGTGCTTATCGTAAATACGATTCGGCTGTAACTCGTGACGTCACAGCGACGGCTCATCTACAAACCAGGTTAACAAATTTTCTTTCATCTGCGTGTCTGTGTGTGCTGGTTCCTGTCAAGAGTGCGGCTTTGTGAATCAGCTCAAGAGTTGCATGCATGTATTTGTGTGTGTGTGTGTTGAGTCCACCGCTGACGTTATTAACCCTGCTTAGTTCCACCGCAGACAGCCGGAGCTCTGTAATGAACTCCCTTATTCACTGACTAATGACTCCCTTTGATCTTCAGCCCCGAGACCTCTGGTCTGCCTCTGCCCTGTGGCGCTCCCTCCCCTCCCTGTTTCTCATTCTCTTCTCCTCTCACCCACGCTCGTTCTACCAACCCCCCTTTTTCTCTTTTCTGCCCAAAATATTGCAGTCGACTATCTGCACATTGTCAGAGTTGCGATGATTTATGGGCGTGTACGTTTAGAGGGTCGTGTTCCGGTAGCAAACGTTGTGGGTTTGATTTTCGATGTGTACACCTTCAATGTGCTCGATTTAAAAGTTATGAATGTTGTAAATGCGTTGTGTTGTAATATGGGTTTCGTTCTCTGTGTCTTGCAGTCAAATAAGGTGCCGGTGGTCCAGCCGTCACATGCGGTTCACCCCCTCACCCCTCTGATCACGTACAGCGATGAGCACTTTGCCCCTGGGCCGCACTCGGGGCACCACCCTCAAGACATCAACCCCAAACAAGGTACACAAACCGCACGAAGACACATTCCTTATAGTATTATAATGTATTTCCATATATATACACGAGTTCATGTCAACGTTAAACTGCATTCACATACTTTCATTGGTTGAAACGAAATGGCAGAATATTCTTCAGGCAAAAATGTTGGGTGGACTTACTTTTATGAACCATGAGAACCTTCACTTCATGGATTAAAACGTCCTTAACCATCATAGTATTTACTGCAATGTAGAAATGATATTTGTACGGTAACGTTGAAATTATATTTTTATGGCTTTAAAAAGTTCCCCTCAATAGAGTTCTACTACCGCTAAATTAGTTAAAGGGTGGGGTTAAAACCTTCTTCCGGCAGGACGAGGGTCAATTGTTTTTGGTCTGTGATGTAATAAAGTGGGGGAAATCTGAGGAACTATAAACGTCACAGATTGATAAATGATCCAAAACCTGGCCATCGTCTGTTGTTGTCACACACAAACACAAAAATGCACTCACATACTCATGAAACTTAATGATGTAGAAATGTATTTGTAAAATCCGAAATATTTAATAGCAAGCCATGAAACTCAAATACATCATTATTAAAGTAAAATGGCTTGTGAATGCCATTTCATGTTGACTTGAAACTTTTATTAATAGAGGTTGTGGTTCAGGCACACCCTAGTAGTTAAAAAATTTCATCCTCAGGTAAAACAACATGGATAATACGGAACCACATGGAAATTTTAGGTACAGGTTTTGCCAGTTCTTTAGCTGGTTATGACCGTAACCATCTTAATTGAAGACTTTTACAGGCGGCACATTCAGAACGCCTGCTTTTCAGAAAATAAGAAATGAATAAAGGTTATTACGGTTATTCATTTGAGATGTTGGGGCTGTTTTTAATCTCAAAACGTTTGTAGCTCTGTGGCTGGCCGGGCCTTCACTTTTTCCTCTTTGATTCAAAGCTTTATACACAAACACAATCTTGCCCTTGGTGTGCAGGCGTGTCATTTTTCGAGCCAAGTACTGTAGACTAACCAACATTTATTAATCATATTAGCAGGATTTGTGAATATTAATACAACACCAGAATATTTAGTATCCTGCAATCCGCTTCAATGTCACACCGCTGTTCTCCAGATGTGTCCGTCAGACACACGCCACTCTGATTTTGCTCTCCTCTTCTTAAATCCTGAAGCAGGTATGCCCAGGCATCATCCTGGACCTGACATTCCTAATTTCTACCCTCTCTCTCCTGGGGGAGTTGGACAGATGACCCCTCCACTGGGATGGTGAGTGTGCACATGGGTAAATGGTTATATTAGGGGAACGGTCACGGTCGGCAAGCGTGAAACGAATGGGTTGGATGTCTGGAGGACCTGGTTGTCTTGAATTGGAGACGGAAAGATTCTATTGGCTAAACTGACCACAGTCATGATAGGCTGTATGTATGTCTGTATAGACTATATGTAATCTGTCATTTATTTATTTTCATGTCATTCAAAACCTGTATGTGACTTTCTTCTGTGGAACACAAAAGAAGATATTTTGAGAAATGTCGCAGTGGTTTTGTGTCCATACAGTAGAAGTCAATGGTGTCCAACGTTGTTCAAAATATCTTCTTTTGTGTTCTGCAGAAGATAGAAAGTCATACAGGTTAGGAATGATGTGAGGGTGAATAAATGATGACAGACTTTTCATTTTGGGCAAACTTTCCCTTTAATTTCATTTGACACAACTTTACCACACCTTCAAAAACAAATCATACGCATTCCTTCCCACCAAACTCTCCCTCGAAGCTTTCTTTAGTGTTTAAGTATTGAACAGATTGTTGTCCCATCTCTCACAGCCCCCTTTTGTTCACGTCAAATTCGATATGGCGTCTGCCCTGACTGAAGTCAATTGCATTCGAGTTCTCCCGCGGAGAGAATCTTTGAAGTAGAACCAACGTTCTCTCTTTCACCGTGCCACTAAATTCCTTCATCGGTAAACACAGGCCTGATTCCAACAGCATGATTGTTCCACCTTGTTTGGCATGTTACAACTGATTTATAGGACCATCATTTATGGTGAATTATTTTCAAATGGTTAAGATGGCATTTATGTGTTTGGCGCATGAAGCACATGTTAGCGTTAATAGGCACATAATGTTTTTTCAGGTTCTCTCATCACATGGTACCAGGACCTCCTGGACCCCACGCCACAGGAATCCCCCATCCCGCCATAGTCAACCCACATGTCAAGCAAGAACCACATCACGATTCGGAACTGATGCACATGTGAGCATCTCGTCTTGATTGATATTTTTGTTCATTTAGTGAGATTTAAATGAAAACAAGTACTTAATTCTAGTCACTTCTGGAATTTGATGGGATTCATTGAGATTCTAAGCTGTCAATATGTCGCCATAATTGAATTTATTGCCTGTTTCGGTTTCATTATTGCTAAATTTGCTTATAATTATAGGTGTGTGTGATGTGACACATAATTTAAGACATGTATTATCCCAATGAAGTCTTCTGGTTTACTTGAATAAAGAATGTACGTTTTTTGGAGCTTCAACATTTTAAGTCATCGATGTTCGTCCATGTTCTACTGAAGAATGATGTCGCTGAGGGTAAATACA
Organism: Triplophysa rosa; assembly: GCF_024868665.1. Lineage (NCBI taxonomy): Eukaryota > Metazoa > Chordata > Actinopteri > Cypriniformes > Nemacheilidae > Triplophysa > Triplophysa rosa. The sequence continues at coordinate 27,190,830 of NC_079893.1, read as the reverse complement.
TTTTCAAGTGTTCCTTTAAGATGGTTTACTGATGTTGGCCTGATATATAAGTCCCAGGTCACAGATGTAGGTACAAAACGGGTCGCTTGCCCCTTTGGGAATCATAGGAACACATGGGAGTGAAATACTGGTTGAGTTGTATTCGCGGAGTGAAAAGAGTAGGTTTGGATGCCATCACTGGTGAAGTAATCTCTCTGCATGAAATGCATGAAAGCACCCAAATGGACATAATTAAAAGCCGCTGCGAGCTTTTCGGCGCTGGCTCCCGGATCGTTCTCTCACGCAGCTCGCGGGTTGGCGGGTGGAATCAGATGTTCGATGCTCTCACACTCCGTGGCGTCGCTGTGGCATTGACGTTCTTTCCTCATCGCTTAATAATTCCCCCCATACGCTTCTTAACCCTCCTCTACTGTTTCTCCAGGAAATCTCATCACGAGCAGAGAAAGGAGCAGGAGCCCAAAAGACCTCACATCAAGAAACCTCTCAACGCTTTCATGCTTTATATGAAAGAGATGCGCGCCAATGTGGTGGCCGAATGCACGCTGAAGGAGAGTGCTGCGATCAATCAGATCCTCGGCCGAAGGGTACGTATATGATTCGCCATCGTGCCTGGGGGTCTATCGAAGAACTTTTCTCAAACTCAATTTAAAAACCTTCTGACAGGTAGTGGGTTTAACGTGTTACTTCTTTTTGGAATTGGAAAAAGAGGAACGGTTAAACATGTTCAATGGTTTAACCAAAGCCTTATCGCTTTAAGGCGGCTAGCCACAGGAAAGGACCGCTCCGCGGCGGCGTGGGGTAATTGCACCCTGACGTAGTTTGAAGTTAAGTGCAGCTAAATTGGAACCAGTGTTTTGATATGAAATCAAAGTTCGTGGGTTTTTTTTGCTTCCCTTCTCTCATCGCTGCATGTTAATCTCTTCATCATGTTCCGTTCCACCCCCAGGCGTGCACACACACACTTTTCGCCATGCAACATTAGATGGTTAACAAGGATTTTTACCAAGACGCCAGCACGCGCGTCTCTTCGGAAGGAACTTGAAAGTGCGTGTCAGTAATTGACTGGTGTTTTTTTCTTTCCCTTTCTAATCTCCCTCCGCACCGAACAGTGGCACGCTTTATCTCGGGAAGAGCAAGCTAAGTATTACGAATTAGCCCGCAAGGAACGGCAGCTCCACATGCAGCTCTACCCAGGATGGTCTGCCAGAGACAATTATGTAAGTGTCCACACGAACACGACGCCTGAGAATTGTTGACTGCAAGATTGTAGATGTAATTCATTGCATCAGCTGTGAAAAATGTGCATCAGTCACTCCTGTAAAGCGCACGATTCAATCACTTTTACCTCACATTTTTATTGATAGCTTTTGTTCAAATGTTCATCTTGAGAGACACTATAGACCACTTCGCAAGATGTAGTCTTACATATATAATTAAATCTTAAAGATATTCGTTTAACATTTTGATTTGGTTGTAAATTGTTGTATTTTGTTCAACCGTTTGTGTAGTGTTTAAAAACAGGATGTTTTTCTGGACTAGCATTGGATCAGCTTGGCTAACGTTTTACGAAGTGGTCTATACAGAAATGTGGCCAAACCATTGCCAAAAACAGAAGTGTTTTAAATATATGTGAATAAATCACATTTCTGTATTAGTGGTAGTTAAATGAGGTTAAGTAGGCTATTTTATCAAGTATAAGGGTAGCCAAAACTGGTTGCACCAAGTCTGATGCCAAATTTGATGTAATTTTGATATATGAAAATGTTAAAATGTAAAAAAATTGCAATGTTTTGGCTACTTTGAAGGAGTTTGTACACACTGTGACTGATTTGTGAAACGCAAGCAGAACGAATTAGTTTTTTCTGTAAGAATGGTTTTACAAGCGAGTTACACAAATTTGTTATGCTTGTGTATCATAAATGTAGTCCAAAAGCATGAGCAGGTGGAATTCCGACGTAAATCGGTCGTCATTTTTGGACATTTGATACTAAAATGACAGACAAACAGTTTTCTGTTTTTTTTTCTGTTGATTTGCCTCTTTTGTGAATGAGGCCCAGAAATCTGAGCCGAACAAATTTTGAGTTATTGGTTAACCTATTCCTCTGTTCATGCTGAAATATTTACAAAAATACAAAAGCATTTGAACTACTCTTGTTCAGAGTGTAGCTCTCAAATTCCGCCAAATGTTCACCACTGCTTTGTGTTTATCTGTTGAACTACCGTCATGTCGCTATAGCAGTCTTTTAGGTTTTACTATCAACCGTCACATGCTACACCCGACTTTCGGAGACAAAATGTTTACTCGGTTTACTATTTCTATTCAGTTTATACGATTCTTTGAATTTATATAAGTGTGGCAAATATCCAGCTAGCTTGTGGAGTTCCCATCCAAGAAATGTTGTGATGGCAACTCTCGACACCTAGCTTTTAAACGGCATAAATCTCCAACTATATAGCGCCAGGACGTGATGCTAAAACTAAACACAGCCTTTCACGCTAATCGTGGAATGGAAAGGCCACAGGACAAAAAAAAACACTTCAAAGATAGATGAACTTTCATCACCCACTTAAACATTAGCAGTGGGAACGCACTTGTATTTAATAGCGCTAAGGATTCTGAGCGTATCCCCGTTCTGTCAGCGATGTTTCTACTGCTCTGGGCTTATGTCAGTCGGGGTTCGAATACACAGATTAGCGACTGAATAAGTGGATTATCAGACTTTACAGCAGGCAACCAGAGCGTGCCTCATATTGGACTGCGAAATGACAGTGCAGCGCTATCTATACCTATAGTCATCCTGCCAGGGGATTCTGGGTAAGCCACAAATCCTAAAGCAGTCCAGACTTCTCACTCAAGTGGAGTGTTTGTCGTGTCTATTGGAGCAAGGGTAGATGTTTTATTCTCGTTTGACTTTGTGATTGGGCCGTTCTGTCTTGTGAACGAAATTAAAATCTGCGATTTCTTTCAAGTCAAGATAAACGTTTATATGGTGAGAAAAATTTAAGAGTGTCCTTGTGTGTCACTTTAAATATATTTACCGGGATATTTTCTAGGGAAAGAAGAAAAAGCGGAAGAGGGAAAAGATCCAGGAACCTGCCCCAGGTAAGACCCAGAACTCCCTTGTTTTCCCCTCATACCTGTTGTAATTTGTCCAGTTTTATTCATAAATATCCCAACATCACTTAGTTAAGTGACATCTGGTGAATAAAACACTGGGTATTTGTGTCTTAAATACTTCTCTGAATACACAAAGCAGACAGGTTTACAGCGATTTATGATTACTTCCGCATCAGGATCACAAACTGCACACCCCACTCCACCCCTCCATCCTTCCATCTTGTTCGCCTCACAATTTAGTCTTTTAGGATTAGTCTGTTTTGAAGACCTTGGGCTTAATTCAGTCTTTTAACTGTTTTCTGACTGACCCCGAAACACTTACTATCCAATAAAAATTCATTAGCGGTGTGTCTTTGTACATTCAATAATTCAGTGAATCTCTAAGTTAAACCTAAATGATGCAACGTAGAGTTAGGTTAAAGGGATAGTTCACGCAAAAATAAAAATGGTCATTTACTCATCCTCATGTCATTTACAACCTGTATATGAACACAAAAGAAGATATTTTGAGAAATGTCTCAGTGGTTTTGTGTCCATACAGTGGACGTCAATGGGAACCAACGTTCTTCAAAATATCTTTTTTTGTGTTCTGCAAAGAAGCTTGGGATTTGGAATGACATGACGATGAGTAAACGATGAAAGAATTGTAATGTTACATGACATAATTGTCAATGCAGTGCCAAGAAATACAATTTAAGACCAGAGATGTGTTACTTGTGTTCCTGTAACTCAAGATCATGGGTTCGATTCCAAGTGAACACACAAACTGATTTAATGTATGCCTCTAAAGCACTGTAAATAAAAAGCCTGTACCAAATGCATAAATGTCAATTTTGGAGGCACATCCTGGTGATTAAAAGCTACGATTTCCTGCAGGTACAGGCCAGAGAATGAAAACGGCGTACATCTGAACAATGGTAAGAACTTCTTCCATACCTCTGGTCTGACTGTCGTAAATTACTTTAATGTGGTTTTGGCAATTGAAAGAAAAAACTACGACTAATCCTAAAGGTTCACCAATCAACCATTCACCGTTGCATTGTGGAAACATTCCTCCTAACTTAACGATTTATTATCTGCACTGTTATGACGGGTCATTTATATTTCAGCACTTGACATCCCTTTCACATGTAGACTGATGTGTGGCTTGTGGCATTGCATGCTGCTTTAGTGTTTTTCTAAAACCAATGCTTTTATCAAAAGCGGTTGCTCGCGTTTGTTTGACGGATCGCAGAACAGAATTATGTCGACAAACGCGGCTGAAAACATCAAAGTCCACACTATCAGGCGTCTTTGTCCATTCATTTCTTCCATGTTTGATATTTGGCATACATCTTTAACACAATCTAGCGGCTCATGTCTATTTTGGCCCAGCTTATTTTTGTCTTTTTTGAGAACATTGGGAAAGTGGAATAGTATTGAGAGTCGACCCAGATGTAAGATAACACTTTAAGCGTTTAGCCATATGGCCCGCATGTGTTATCAAGCCAACTCTATGAATGAAGAATGCTCCAACCCGGCATATTTAGCCTGAACTGTCGTTTTAATTTTTTTAGCGATTAAACTAGCAAACGTGTGGCCTGAAGGTACAGGATCTAACAGTCTACAAAAAGAATAAGGATGTTAGCAAGCAATACACTTTATCTTAAGTCACTCCACATCCTGTTATTACGTTTCTTTTTGCCATGAAAGCTGCGCAGATGTGCCAAATCTGGTCGCAGGACGCGGTGAAAACGACCAGACAAAGGTTTTACGCTTGATCAGTTCACTACGCCGTTGTTCCCGAGCACAAATTGGACTGTTACACAGTCTCCTTCTTCTTTTTTTCTTCTCTTTCACGAGCCGCATAGCTTTAAAACCGCTACTATAAAGGCGCTGTATCTTTCATTCAATAATTAGCGGTGCCAAAAGAAGAGCGGATGGAAGCCCCAGCTGATGTATTGTGGCAGCCTTTAGCTCATATACATAATACTGAGAATATCACCAGTCAATTTATGCAGATCCTAAGAACTGAATGCCGGTTGGTTTAGCGTACACACAAAAACATTCTCTTAAGGAAATTGTCTTCTATTTTAAAACGGATATCTGCGTTACGACATGGCAGACTTCAGAATTCTACTTTCTTAACCTCTTTCTTGTTTCTTCTGTGTTTGTAGACATGGGCATCACTTTGTTTTAAGTCATAGGGCAATGGTGCTTGAGAGAGTTTGTATGTTTAGGGGCAGGTACAGACACTGTGATGTCACAAAAGGGGAAGGCTGATATATCAATTAAACCATGCTTCAGTATTTCACTTTCTTGGTTAAAACTGAACAAATCAATTGTTGTTCAAGTACATTAAAGATCAGTGTTCAAAACTGTCTCCTTATCTTACCATAATTCACAATGGTAAGATTGTACGTAAAGTATATTCAATTTACACAGATGGCAATAGAGAGACAAATGTTACGGATTTCAGCTTTACCATCTTTTACGGCTTTGAATATAGTCAAAGTCCGTTTAGGGAAGTCGTGCCACTCTGTGGCCATGTTTGCAACGCCTCTGGGCAGTTATTTACGCCATAGCAAGTCCACAGTCCAATCTACTTGAATGGGGGAAGGCATTTATTTCTAAAATCGCAAAATGAAACGGCATATTTCCGTATCATAACTTTGGTTTTCTAAGATTAAATTGCGCCAAAAATCACCTTTTTCGAGGTCGCCTCATCTACTGCACACAGGCTGGCAAGCGCCTCACAAGAGCCCCAGAGAATTGCAAGTCTTTACTGATTGACGATTGGCTCGTTTTACTGGAAGGCGGTACTTCCTTCGCTAGAGCGGCCATATTGAGCGTTGCATTCCTCGCCATTCGATGTAACAGAAATGCGCAGTGGCGCATCTTGTTAATATTAATATCTTTGATATAGTCATAATATATGATGTTTTGATCCAGTGATCAGCTATGTATTTCTGTACAACCCCCCTCTTTCTCATATACATCTCCATATCCGTTTCTTGTCCCCAACTCTGTTTTTTTTTCAGATTTGGCTGTAAGAGTGTTTGTCTGACTAACCCTTGTGATTTACAAGCTTTGAGATTGTTATCTGAGCTGGGGCATACATGGCCTCCGGGCTTTTTTGCCACTGTGCGTTTTATTTCATTGAGGACTGAGAAAGCCGCGTAACAATGCCGGTCTTTTAACACAGCTGCCTCTTAAGATGTTAGTAACCCAGAAAAGCCAAGGTTGTGAGTCCACCCCAGTTTGGCACATTTGAACATGCTTCTTTGTGGCCACCTGGACAACGCCGTTGTGTTCTGCGGACTGTTCAAATGCACTTTATACTTCTTCCAGGATTGATGTTGTACAAGTTGGTGCCGTATGAATAGAAGTGGTCAGCGGAAGGTTTAAAAGCTTTCAGTGTTCCAGAGGTTGACAACAGCGGGCCATTGTAGGAAAGCGATGGAGGTACGGGCCGCTCTGAAGTTCATGACCCGCTCTGTGATGTGGAGGTGCTGTTGGACAGCTGTGCCCGAGTTGGGTCGTCTTTACCGAGCTTCATGTCTGTGATGTGTGTGAGGCCAGAAGTCAGCCTTTGATAAAAACCAAAAAGAGAAAACCAAAAGATCCTTGTGTGTCGATGAGAAGCGCCTTTCTTTATAATCTTGATGTCCACCCTGTGTCAACCCTCTGGACATCTTCGTCCAAAGCAGTCATTTGGGCTTATTGCTTCCCTTTTTGGAGATGAAAGATGCCTAAGGGGAAAAACTGCTGAGAAAGTGAAGGTTTAACATCAGTCACATGTGATATAGTGGTTAATATCATTGCAGGGAGAGAAAAACGAGTGACTAATGCAAACGTTCTGCTGGTGTTGAGTCACGTGTGGCCAGACGTAGATCGTAACCCGGCACTCTAAGCGGCGCAGGAATCAATAAAGCTATGCGGCGTCTACGATGTTTCCTCTCCGTTCTCTTTCACTCCCCAACCATCGTCTGCGCTTTGCTGGAGTTCTTTTCCTAGGCAGTAAATCTGGCTCCCATTGTGAAAGCAGGCGGAACCGCCGCTCCTCCCCTTTTCCTCCACCCCTCCCGCTGCTGACTGCGAGCGAGACGAGCCCTTTGAAGCAGCCGGGCGGTGGAGGGGAGCAGTCATTGTGCTTTTCTTTGATAGTGCCGCCCTGGCTTGCAGTTCAGGCTTTGCAGGAGCACGTCGTTCCTGCGCTCGGACTGAGCCAGCAATCTCCAGTCACCACTTCACAGATGTGGGCAGACCCTACTCATTGCATCCACTCAAACCTTCTTCCCTCTGATGTTTCTCAACTTCAACCTAGTATTTTTCTGTTTTATAAAAGTGTGATTTGTTGGCGAAATCATATTATTCCCTCAACCTTTTTGGAAACGGAAGGAGATTGTAAGAAAAAGACCTCCTCCCCCCTTTTTAGCCACGGTTGGTTTCCGTGCAGTTATAAAGACGTAATTGTGTGGGAGTTTTTTTTTCTCGCTTTGACGTTACAGAAACTGCTGACCGAATGAAACGGTTTATTTAAAACAGGACTTTTCTTCCAGGTGCTGTTTTTATTACTCGGACTCGTTTTTTTTAAAAATCCCACTTCCTCCTGGTAGATCATTGGTTGTAGTGCCCGTTGAATTTTTATAGACTCACTGAACGTGAAGCCAAGTGCTACAACATAAGGTCAGTGGTCCAAAGTCAGTTTGAAAGGACCTTTTTTGCTGACTAGACGTTTGGGCTCCAAACTCATTTTCACCGCTAGCGTTTCATCATTGTCGTGTGTTCCCCCTCTGGTCTCCAATCATTTAATGTACAGTTACGTGTCAGTAAATACATTCGATTTTTACATTGGAATTGCAGTTTTCAGGTCACTGTATATGACCTACTTCATAGATTTTTGGGGGGGAACATTAGCTATTTTTCCTTCAAAACATGCTTTGGCTTAAGCTTTGCCCCAACAGTCACTAAACTGAACAGTAAAGGCCCCAATCACACCAAGAATGATAACTATAAAGACAACTCTTCCTGTACTAGCGTTCACACCAATTGACAGTAATGTTTCACATTTTAAATGCGCAATCATTTGGATTTTGATTGGTTGTAAATGTTTTGGCGTTAATCGGCTGAAAATTTGCTCTGTTATTGATTAAAAACTATATTGTTCCACTGTAAAATTTAGAACGATTTTAAAACTTTATAGTCTATCGTTCTTGATGTGAGCGGGTTTTAAGGAGTGAATTTTTTTCCCCATTATTGTTCGTGGGTGTGGATGCTTTCATAGTAACAGTTATTATTGTAGTTATCGTCATAGTGTGAACAGCCCATTAAGCTTTTTTTATTTCGATCAGTGTAAAATAAATAAAAACCTCCAACTTTTCATCGCTTGGAAAAAACAGTGGGTCTTTGTTTGGGCCAATGTGACCGGCCTTTATGGGGCACAAAATGATCACTTTTCCTAGTAAAAGTATTTTCATTACTTTTTTGTGCATTCCAGGCTGTTACATTGGCCTTCCACTAGTTTCAGGGGATAAAGGAAGGTTAGACGAGGGAAGGAGGTGTGTTCCTCCCAGCTGCAGGCTTTTTGATTTGCCCCAGGAGGTGAACGGGCCAATTGAGAGACATTGGGGCATGCCTGTTATCTTAACCTCCCACACTTCAAAGGCAGCCTCACTGCCGAGAGAGAGAGAGCTGACGAGAAGGACGGAGAGTGGCTGGCCCTCGAATACAGAGGAGCGTTTCATTTCCTGCAAGTCCGGGATCGACATTCCACGCCGCAAATGGGAAGTAGCTCTTGAATGGATTTGTGTCCGAGCGGACTGTAAAAGGTGGCCCGACGGCACCAACCCCCCCTCCGTACTAACCTCTCCCACCACCCCCCTTTCAACAGGAGGCTGGCGGTGAGAGGCAGGAAAGCTTGCCAGTCTTTTTCATCTGCGGCCGGGAAAGAAAACGCTCTCCAGGAAGGGGGCGTAGGGCACAGGGAAGCTTTGAGATCATAGGATAAAAAGAGTGGGCAGGGGAGGTAAATAAAGGCGTCGGGCCCTTTGGCCGCCACCAACCCGGCCGCCTTTCCCTTTATTCGGCGACTCTTGTTCTTTTCACGCGTTCGGCAGCAGGGTCAGATCTATCTGAAAAAGTAGTTGCCTTTAATCCACATGTGGTAAAGCAGTACACGAGTGCAGGGATATGTGCTCGTATGTGTGGAGCCGAGGAGCAAAACTGATAGCTCGCAGAAAAGGTTGAATTCGACCTGAGCTCCAGGGAGGAGACAGTTACTAGTTTTATACTTAATCCATGCCTCTCTCTCTCTCTATCCATCAGAGGTTTGCTCCTGTATCCCTGCTTCTCACTTTGATCAGGAACTCCATTTGATGCACTTCTGAAATAGCCCCATACAGCTTGTCGACCAAAATAGAGCCTGTTACATTTAATATTTCACTTCTCAAAAGGGATTCAGATTGGACAACCATTTTGTGATCGAGAACTTTGGGTTTCTGAGAAAAGGGTTCTGATTAATGTTGGGAATAAAGCGGGGAATGTTCTTTTTGAGCTTGAATGGTGAGCTTGGGAGTATTTTTAGTATGGTGGGTTTTTAATGCCAGTCAGCACAATGCACATTTCTTCTTTTGGAACACAAAGGAAGGTATTTTGAGAAATGTCTTAGTGGTTTTGTGTCCATACAAGGAAGTCAATAGAGTCCAATGTTGTTTGGTTACCAATATTCTTCAAAATATCATCTTTTGTGTTGTGCGGAAGAAAGTAATACAGCTTTGAAATTAGGGCTGTCACAATTATTAAATAATCGTCTCATCGCAATTATTTTACATAATCGCAATTATTTCAGATAACCGTAATGATTGTAAATCCTTAGAAAGCAAGGGTGATCTGCAGCATTTTACATCCACCGTCCTTGATCTGCACTCACGGTTACGTTTCTTGACATCTCTTGTATTAGATTTGTGCTTTTTGTGACATCCTCCTCATTTTTTTCTGTTGAGACCGTCTTTTCTGTTAAGGTCAATCTATAGGGAATGTTACAAGTTATTTATATAATTTTCACATTTCTTAATGCATCTATATTTTATTTATTGAATAAACTAATTGTAATTAATCGTTATAATTGTCAAAGCCTTTAAACAGACAATTAATCGGCATTATTTAATAGACAATTAACCGTCAGCCAAATTTCATCATCGTGACAGCCCTATAATGACATAAGGGTGAATACATGATGAAAGAAAAAAATAATGAAATGTTGGTTTGAGTTTTTCGCAATGGAGCATAAAAATGCTTGGCTTGTCAGAAATGTGCCGTTTTGATTTTAATTAGGGCTGTCAAACTATTAATCGCGATTAATCGCATCCAAAATAAAAGTTTGTGTTTACATAATATATATCTGTGTACTGTGCATAATAATTTTGTATTTATTAACACATACACATCCATGCATATATTTAAGGAAAATCTAAAAATCAATAAACATTTATATATAATTTCAATTATTAGTAAATATAAATAAATACATGTAAATATTTCCTAAATATGTATTCATGTGTATGTGTTTGTATTTATAAATACTAAATTAATATGCACAGTACATAGACATATATTATGTAAACACAAACTTTTATTCTGGATGCGATAATCGCGATTAATCGTTTTGACAGCCCTAATTTTAATACGAAAATGTTGGAATACACGTTTCTTTCAAAATGATGTTGTTTGTTGCTTTAATTCAAGTCTTACCCCATTTTTCTCTCTCTTTGTGTTATACAGGAGGAAAACGAAATTCTTTTTCTTCTTGCAAAGCAAAGACTGGAGCTACAGGCCCCCTTTTAGAGATGGAAGCCTGCTAGATTCCTCAACCTCTCACCCTCTCCATCACCTCTTGACCCCTGTGGAATTTCCAGAGGGTCCCGGTCCTTGCAATCTGCTCCTCGGCCGCAGGTGACGCTGTAGAGACATTGAACTGAAAACAGACAATCATCAACACAGGCCCTCACGCAGACCCGTGAATAACTCGTTCCAACGTTCCTTTTCATTTCTATTCTTAATTCACTCCCAAAGCCTAAGGCATTGCACTGATTCTGTTTTTGACCATTTGTAGAGCGCACATATGGCCACATGTAGACACACACACTCACTCTTTCCTACACCTGTTCTTTAAGTTATTCATTAAGTTATTTGGCACCTCTGTCCCTAGTGTGTTCACCGTCACCCCCTCATGTTCATTCATTCACTCATAAAATGTAGCATCACAGGGGGCCGCCTGGGACACCTCACGCCGTTCTGTCGCAATATTTAGGGATCACGTGTTGCCCGGAAACGATCTCTCTAGGTTGCGTTTTGCATTATGACGCGCTGGTGCAAAAAGGATCAATGTTGTTGATTTATCGGTTACATCTTGGGTTTGTTTATTTTGAATGCTTTTTTAATTCTTTTCATTTCTTGGTGTATATTTTAAGTGAATTTTTTAATCATTATTTTATATATATATATATATAATGTATATATATATATATATATATATATACAATGGTATATGAAAATAAGCTTGGAGACAGGAAAGCCATTTTTCTTGTTGGAGCTTCTTGCAGAAATAACATTTGGAAGTCCTCTTTTTGATAACTATTTGTAATGAATATTGACCTCCGAGTCTTGCGCAGATGTAAAATAATGCTCAATGTGTACTTTTTAACAAGATGTCTGGATGTCACTTTTCTCTGTATTTTTGCAGGCAACATTAGGACTAAAGTGAAAGAGTAGGTACCCAGAGGCCTATATTTTATTGATCTAAATTGACAAATGAAGCAGATGTATATCTATATATATTTACCCCAGCACTTGGTAGTCCTCCTTTTTATTGCAATGTACCTCTGTCCTCTCTGGTAGGTAATTGAGTGGTCTTTCACCATGTTTATTCCATGCAAACATTTCCACATTTTTTTTAATGTTCTCTTACTATTTTCAGGTGTTTTTGTTTTTTTAAACATTCATTGTCATATTTTGAATTGTCGGCTTGGTTTAGCACTTTGCTTCCAAGTAGTCACATCTGAACTGTTTCAACATGTCTTTTTTAATGATAATAAATTGGCATCTTTGACTGAAAATGATGCCAATGTGTTTTCTTTTAATAACAATACACTGAAATTTTTGGGGGGAATATCGGTGTTCTCAGTATCCTTTGTTCAGAAGGAATCGGGATAGGCCTGTTATATAACACACCACATGCATCTGTGCAAACTTCAAAGGATTCTTAAAATGAATGGGCAATAACATATACAGAAAGTTGCATTCATTTTCGACATGCATTTGAAAATTCATTCAGCCCCAGGAACATGATTATTAAAATGTGAGCGATTTTCCATTTTAAATATGGGCAATAGTATTTTACAGTCACATTAAAGACAAATCAATACTCACCTATTTCATGTTCAGTTTGGTCTGGCAGTATTATTGTTTATTTTATTTATCTAATAGTTTTTGTTGGTAGATGAACTGTCGGAAAGACCGAATTACAGGATGTATGATGCTCTGCATAGATGTCGGCGAAATTGATAGCGTTCACAGAATTGCTTTTGAAGTGCTACAGCGCCACCTCGCGCAGAAAGTGCCAGATCGGTGCTCACATGTGATCATTTTACACGCACACGCGCTTTTTTTTAGAAGGTCCGACTTTCTTCCAAATGTATTTAACAATTCAGTTTTACCTTGGTGTGCTCAAAATGGTCATAAACCTGTTTCAGCGGCAACAACATAAACACGTTATGTGGCCCAAACTTAACTTCTGGTAGACATCCGCAAAAAATCAATAACTGTGAGTAGTTTTAATTTGATACAGTTCATATACAATTGAATACGAATTACTATCAATTAAATATAAAATAATTTGTTATAACCAAACACAGACCGGACGTTAATTTCAGGCCATGCGCGTGTACCAGCCGAGAGGAGACCGGAAGTAGCGATGGGTGGCAGAGCAGAGGAACGCTGACAAACTGTCACGAAAACAGGTGAGGGACGGACGAACTAATTAGTTGGATTATATTATCGTGCTCCTCCCAAACTTTGTTAAATAAACTTCATATACACAAACAAAAGTATTATTTATGTATTTATTCATTGTGTATATCAAACAATTATAATTTAGCCTACCTTACCTGAGGACAAACTTATCTGCTACTTGATTGTATGTCTGCGAGGATGTTCTTGTTTCCAGCACGTGTCATAAGTAGTCAAAGGTCACCACAGGGCGGTGTTTTGCTAGGTTAAAAGTTGAATATTTCAGGTCGTATATTTCGGAGTAATTTGTTTTTACCGAGTACAGATAAACGTACGTAGATAAATCTACTGGAAGATATAAAACACTGCCTTTGTACATAATACTCCCATTATACTGTAATCTTTTAAAGGGAAAGTTCACCCCAAAATGAAAATTGTGTCATCCTTTACTTACCCTCAAGTTGTTCCAAATGTGTATAAATTACTTTGTTCTGCTGAACATAAAGATATTTGGAAGAATGCTTGTAACCAAACGGATCTGGGGCACCATTGACCACCATAGTAGAAAATTACAACGGTAGTTAAAAGTTGCCCTGAACTGTTGCTTTCATACAGTACATTCTTTAAAATATCTTCTTTTGTGTTCAACAGAACATTTTGGAACCAATCTCTTCAAATATTCTTTTAAATATCTTTCTTTGTGTTCAGCAGAACAAATACATTTATACAGATTTAGAACAACGAGTAAATGATGACAGAATTTTCATCTTTGGGTAAACAATTCCTTTGATCTAAATGCATACACTATTTGGCAGTTTAAAGCCACTTCATATGCACCAGAAACTCTTTATGTCTAATCATAGTCACATTGTAAAAATCCTCAGGGTGTTTTAATATAGGGTCTCTATGATTGTAAATACATGTTTTAATATTCCCAGCCTTACATTTCAGAATAATGTCAGCAAGTGGTCAAAACATTCATTATCAAAACTCATGAAATATTGTATAGTACCTAACATGGCTTCTGCTTGTGAAGTGGGTCCATATCTTTATATTTTTTATTTATCAGATTAAAAGCTTTGAAAAGACAGAAGCTTTTGTCAACATCTTTCGGAAGTCTATCTTATAATGACATTCCTAAATAATGTACGACATTGGGTTGATGGGTACCGTTTCTCACGATGCAGTGTGCTGGAATTAGCAATTAACAAGTATTTATTTCAGATGAGACTTGCACAGCATTAGCCAAACGTACACATGCAGCATGGTTTATTTTCATCCAACAATAAATTGGAGAACAACGACCTCTTGTGTCCAAATATTATATATAACACTTGCGCTAATGTCTGACGTTTAAATCACATTGAACTCAGCCATGCCCATTACAAACAATTTCTTTTAATGTAACTGTAATTTATCACAGCAAGGCACTTGGTGTAGTGTCACCAGATGTTCGGAACATTCTCATTTAAAAGACCTGTTTTACAGGTTCCAACCGATTCAGAATTTGTCCTGTATTTTTAGTCGTCCTTGAAAAAAAGATTAAAGTAAATTTATAATCAAGCAGCAGGTTCTCATAGTTTATTGCAGTCCAGACCAGGCCTTTGCTTCTTTTATTTGTATTTATAGAACCCTTCCCCGGTTTTCTTGCCCAACTTCCCCTCTGACACCAGTTTGTTGAGCAGTGGGCTGGGTCCGAACAGTGGGTTTTCGGGGTCCATTGCATGCCAACCTGCACATCAGCAAATAAATAGGTTTAAAAAAGATCAACCCAAAGGTATGACATCAGATTTCACATACTTGACAAAAAAAAAACTCGCCGTCGATAATAAACTTTGAAGTGTCCAATCCCACATAATCCAGAAGCTCAAAAGGACCCATAGGATAACTCGCCCCAAGCTTCATAGCCACATCAATGTCTTCTTTGGAGCCGTCGCCTAGAAAGAAACAGACCACATGATGAAACACACAACAGTCTGAGTTTATATGTTCACATCATACTTGGCTTGCCTTAAAACTTACCTCTCTCATATAATCGAACAGCCTCCATCATGTATGGAACCAGCAGACGATTCACTATAAATCCTGGAGTGTCCTAAGAAATGAGGAAAAGTTGTATTTTGAATCATAAAACAATTCCATCTAATACAACTCCAATAATCTCCAAAAGCAACCTAATTTTGGGTGTTCCAAATAAAAAAGACTGAAACAGATGAAGAATCTGTATGCAAAAAAATAGACAACTGGAAATTCAAGTTTTGCATTAAAAATGAACATGACAAATGAATAAGATCAAGTCTATGATTCGTGAAAATCTACAGTTTGTACAAGACTTAAAAACAAAGTCACAATGCACAATTACATCATTTTTATTGCAATAGAAAAATATATTATGTAACATATGGTTGGTGGCAGAACTTACTTTACACGATACAGGGTGTTTCCCCAAAACTTTGCTGAACTCAAGAAGAGTGTCAAATGTCTGTTGGCTTGTTGTTGGGGTCTTAATCACCTGAAATAATAATTTATCAAATACTCAATAAAGCTGATCACATTTAATTCAATAAATATTGATGAGCCAGAGAGAAAACAAAACCACTAGTACAGTTTGCAGCTAAATTATGCATTATAAAACTAGCGTATAATATTATTTTTAAGTGTTTTAGAATTTCAAGAAATGTGTTGCAGTGATTTAAACAAAAGCACAATCCAAACCTCCACCAGCTTCATCATTGGGACAGGGTTGAAAAAATGAAGACCACCGAACCGATCTAATCTGGCAGTGGAGCTGGCAATGTCTGAGATGGGCAGGGAGGACGTGTTGCTTGCAAAGATGGTATGCCTGAAGACAGCACAAACATCTCACTGTTAAAGGGGTCATATGGCGCAAATACGTGTTTTTCTTTGGTGTACTATAAGTTTCCCATGCATGTATTAGACACGTAAAATTGCAAAAATTCAAGTGTCGTAAAAAAAGATACATTCTATCTAAAAGCGAATGCTCACCCAGACCTGCCTGAAACGCCTCGTGCAACCACACCCCCACAAATCTACATCACTTCGTGGTATGATTTGACTGAGACCGCCCAAATGCTTTGGAACCTGACGTTCCAAATCTGGTAAGAGGCGTTACGTTTCCATCACACGCTTGTAGTATTTGACCAATCACTACGCACTGGTTAACTGACCAATCATAGCACACCTCGCTTTTCAGAGCGATGAGCTTTGTAAAAAATCTGCGCGTTTCAGAGAGGCGGGGCAAAGAGGAGATACAAACACGCACGGTATGTGGAAAATACAGCGTTTTTGAACCTTAAATCATGTATACACATTGCATTACATCTAAAACAAACGATAATATTCGTTTTAGCCGTTGACCCCTTTAAGACACTGACAAGTAGGCCTAGCATACTAAATTCCTTAACATTATACACGTTGTGTGTTAATATGCAAACGAGCGTGGGTTGCTTACTCTGGAGCGACCTTGTCCAGAGATCCAAACAGATTCTGTTTCACTTTGACGTTTTCAACGATAGCCTCCACCACAAGATCAGTGCCTTGACCTACAGACGCAGCAGCATCAGTGGCTATGGAGATGTTCTTTACTACTTTCTGAACGAATGCTTCCCCATCCTAAAAAGATTTGATTGACAGTCACCTTTCCACATTTTAACTTACAAAATGCCATCATTTGTCATAAATGTTTATTAGCTCTGGAAAAAAATGGTGTGCTGTTAAAATGTGCCAAATTATTTGCACTTCGAAGTTACAGTCGCTGCAGAGAAAACCGAGCAAAAATACTGATGATAATGTGTGAAACTAACCTCTGGTTTCTCTGCAAACTTCTTTCTCGCCACTCTCTTTAAACTAGTCTCGATGCCCTTGAAAGACTTCTTTAGGATGTCTTCAGACATGTCCACCAGGACAACTGAATGTCCCGTGGCTGCAGCAACCTGACAAGTAAAGTAAAGAAACCGATGAACGTCAATACGTCATGCGTCCAGTGACGCCAATAAACACAGACTGATGTGTTAATATACGATGCAAGATTTACAGTAAGTCAAATTGTACACTAAATGGGTTATAAATACATTAGTTTGTCCTATTTGCTTGCATGCACTATATACATCGATATAAGGACATGAACCTTAAATGCCACTTTGTACGGACTAAAGGACGTTTTTTGGATAACTGGGTGAAAGGTCACAACCACCACAACGCGGCAGCAGTTTGCAAACATAACGCTACTGCATTTGTCTAACGATTTCTATGACACGAAATCGCCCCAGTGCAACATGCAATGATTAATAATAGAACTTTACTTTAACTTTATTCAGCTTACATTGAGCGTTGCGGTGTAGCACTTAGCTTGTAGCAAGGCTAAGCAATGAACTCGGTTTTTACCTGTGCAATGCCTGCACCCATCAGCCCGCCTCCGATAACGGTGACATGTTTGATCGCTGCATGTCGAGCAGCAGATGATGACAGAGATCTTATGAACCGGTGCGTGATGAAGGCCATGACCGTCTCGAGTACTGACACTGCGCGTGCACGACAACTGGAGGAAGGTTGAACTGAACACGTGGTTTCCTTCCTATGCCGATAGGTGTGCTGCGCTGACCGTACCCATTATAAACATTTAGCTACGACACGTTAGTTTGTTTATTTAAATGTATTTTAGTTGATATCATTCATGCGTAAAATTGTCAATTATTTATATTTGTTTCATTTAAAAAAATACATAAAACGTTCTTGACATTATAAGGTGCTTAATGTTTAAAATAATCAAATTAATAAAAATAATGATGATATAAATAACAATATCGTTTTTATTACACACAAAAGCCATATTATGTGATTATATTTTAAAATTGCGGCAACAACCCAAATTTCAAAATAATAAATTACAAAGAAAACGTGGAAAACAAAATATACATTTTAAAACTACATAAAACTGAAATGTGCTGCTGTAATACTTCTACTCTTCTTACCAATTATGATACAAAGTTTCTCATAAAAAACTATAAACTTTTTGCTTCATAATACAATTAAATACTATAAATCTCTTCATCTTTTTAAGTGTCTCCAGGAATGACAGGTCAGGGTTCATAAAGCCTGGTCAGCGTGCTGTCACGCACACTGTATACGGGCATGGAGCCAGGGTGAGACCAAAGCGCCCATGCATGGGTGGAGGAGGTTTCCCCTCTGGAAGTCTGAATGTGAAGGCCTGCATCAAGCTGGTGAACATCAGAAATATTTCCATTTTAGCCAACTGCTCTCCCATGCACGCCCTACGACCTGTGACAGGAGGACAAGATCTGTTTGAGCACAGTTCTGTGTGCCGCATTGTATCAGATGCATACAAAATAATATCTTATTTAAACATAGGAAGTATAATAAGTGATTAAAAACATCCTAAAACATACCTATACCAAATGGAACAAAACATTCCTTCCTGAGAAGCTTTCCTTCTTCATCCAGAAATCGCGCTGGATTAAAATCATCAGGATTTTCCCACACACTGGGATCTCTGTGTACTGACCACAGGTTTGGGATGATAACTGTGCCTTTAGGAATAGTGTAGCCTCTGAACTCTTAGAAGACACAAACGTAGCTAAAATGATTGATCCGTTCTTGGTTTTATTAATGTGTCCTCAGAATTTATTGGGACGGAAATACTGTTGTGACAATGGATGTAAACGCACGCGTAAACAGAAAAATTCACTATGACCCAAATCAATATTTTATTTCACCAAGTGTGGATTATGGTAGAGATGACATCAATTTTGTTTGTTAATAATTTATCGGACCGACTGCAAAACTAACAAGACTGTGTTTGATTCCACTTCTTGTCATGTGCATTAGCACCAGATTACCAGAATAAGTAGTAAATGTGTAGTATATATTCTGTGAAAAGCCAAACCACACCTTGTTCTTTCCTTTACCTGTGGTTTCTGAGGCCATGTGAGGTATCGCCAGAGGAACAACTACAGCCATTCTCTGTACCTCCATTATAGTGGCTTCTGTGTACGGCAAAATTCCCTTATCAGTCAGAGACAGGACTCTGTCAAGACCCACTACTGCATCAATCTCCTTCTGAACTTTCTCTGATGGGACAAAGATTCAAAATATAAGTTTTAAAAGGATAGTTAACCCTAAAATAACATGACTGAATACTAGTGCATATACCTTGTACGTCATGATACAAGCACATATAGAGTATACTCCACAGCACACTATTCGTGGTAGTATCAGTCCCCGCAATGAAAAGGTCCCCGATGATGTAGAAGAGATCGTCCTCCGAGAATCTGCATTCGTCCAAAACGTCCCCCTTTTGGGCCTGCATCTCCACCAAATACATATCTATGAAATCTCGAGGGTTGTCCGGATCCAGCGTGGCGCTGTGCCTCGCTATGATCTTCTTCAGGAAGGCTGTGATGTCGACCACCACGCGCCGCAGCTCCCTGTAAATGCCGCAGGGCAGGTAGTAGAGCCAGGGAAAGATGTTGACCAGCAAAATGGAAGTGCTGACGCTTATTTCCAGCCCGTGAGCCATGATATCCCGCATAGTCCGGAATTCTTTGTCCTGGTGATGGAAACGCTGACCCAGACTCATGGATGAGATGACGTTGGACACGGCACTGCTGACCAGAGGAGTCAGGTCGACACCAGAAGTCCCTGCTGACTCACTTAGGCTCCGTAGTTCTGTTTTGATCATGCTCACACCTTCATGTATGCATGGTTCCAGACTCAGTTTGCCCAACCCGAAGTTGCGGAGAGTGCTGTGACAGAATTTACGATTCGTCCGCCACATGGGTCCATAGGGTGCAAACACAATCCCTGTGGACACAGTTAGATTGCCATTGTAATCGTTGTGCCATTTCTTTGGAAACTTTATCAAGACTAGTTTTGTACCAAAATTCATATTTTACCTTGGGTAAATTAACGAATGAATTATAATAAACGTGAAGTCAAGACCATGGTAAATTAATGGTAAACTATGGGTACTATAGTTAAACTTAATTTCGTAAGGGACAATATTTCAAGTTCTTTTCGTGACCGCATACACTTGTGAGTGACCGCATTACCTTGGTATTAGTGCGCCATTGTGTATTCGTTTCTAGGCAACCAATTGTCGTTCCTTAAGAACTATATTGTTTGGCGGAAGAATATTTTTTTAGCTATATCATTACATTGTTGATTCGTGACATTGATTTGTTGCTGTGTGTTTATTATATTAAACCTTGCCAGGTAACGTTTTATGAAATAACATTTTATAAAAGCAGTACGCCCTGTGAAGCTGCAGTTTACAATTATATTTGTTCAAATTTATTTCTATTCTAAAAAACGTTTATATGGACTTGTAACCTTACCTTTCCTCTTAGTTATAATAGATACGAGGGAGATCTCTGGTCTATCGGAGAAGACCTCAGCATGGTTTGACAGCGCATCCCGGACAACGTCATATCCCGTCAGCACGACCATCAGCTGAGGCCCAACAAAAATACTGAATATGTCGCCATATATTTTAGACAACTCCGTTAGTCCAGCTTGAGGCGATAGCGGATTTGACACCGTTTTTGCAAACTCCTCGCGATTCATCACAAATCGCATCAAAATGAACGAGGGCACAAGGAAGCCCCCGAAGTTGCCCACGATGGGCCATGGTTTTGGACCCGGAGGGATGTTCGAGTATTTTTTTTGCCTTTGGTACCGCTGCAGCACACAGAAAACAACTAGGAACACAGTCAGGCCCACAAGGTTTGCAAAAGAAAACACATTTGTCAGGTTGAAATCCTGCCATAGACGAGGCATTCTGTCTACGATTCGTTCATTAAACAAATGAACTAAAACTCTAAACAGTTCATTTCGATCAATACTTAATTACTGTCTGCTGATCAGACACATTTTCTTCCTGTTTTGTTGTTTCTGCAGCAGCATGGGGTTGAGTGGTTTTGTTCTTCATTGGACGAGAGATTGCACGCTGATAGATGATTGGTGGGTCAACCGATGACGTAAGTACGGGTGGGCCAGAGCCATTGTGTGAGAGAGAGTTGCGCCAACGGAAGTTCAAAATCTTCGCGTGTCACGTGATTAATGGAGCCTTCAGATAGTTCCAGGAAGTTGTTTTTTCTTTAAATGCTTTATTTGTGGGTTTAAAAGTTTGCCTCAGTTGGTCTGTTTAACTCGCAGCTCCATGCGTTGCTAGTAACTTCCGGGAACTACCCAGCAAACACAGAACGTTCCCCTAACGTTAGTTTTTGGTTCTCTTTTCCAGAAAATAACCAGAAAATAACGTTCTCTGATGGGTATTATTGGTTATTTTTTGCAACCAGAAAATAAGCAGAAAATAACGTTACCTGATGGGTCTTTTTTGGTTATTATTTTGCAACCAGAAAATAACGTTCCCTGGTGGTTATTTTTTTGGTTATTTTTTAATGGTAAAATAGTCAAAACTGGTAAACGTCAGTGACATGTGCAATACAGAAATTATAAGATCACATTAACACATGTTATACTGACCAAATGAAATTAATAAATGTGCCCTTTAATGGCTGAAAATAATAAACTAGTTAAACTAAATGAAAATACAATCATATATATCCATGTGTATCCACGCTATACTTCTGTGGTGAGACAAGAAAATTGTTAGCCTGAAGATAATTAAATGTTTATTCTTCTGTCAATAAAAATCTGCTTTAAATATTGTGTTGAAGTCATTGTTTATTTTATTTCGATATATATAATGTCTGATGTTGAGGTAGGCATACACACAGTGTGGTTTTATTAGAAATGATATACTGTGCTGTTTAAATCGAAAATTAGGCTACTTCAGTAATGAAAATGGAATTATTAGGCTAAAAGAATAATCTAATGCATTGATTTCATCCTCCATATTGTGTGGGATGATGTATTTTACTTATT
Source organism: Triplophysa rosa (assembly GCF_024868665.1). Classification (NCBI taxonomy): domain Eukaryota; kingdom Metazoa; phylum Chordata; class Actinopteri; order Cypriniformes; family Nemacheilidae; genus Triplophysa; species Triplophysa rosa. The sequence continues at coordinate 27,168,800 of NC_079893.1, read as the reverse complement.
TTAATTAGATTAGACAAGCGATGGATAAAAACACAGCATGGATATATTCATTACTGACGTGTAGTGAAGCCAAACGGACCCGAGAAAAATATTTTAGGCTAACGTTCTGGGAACGTTCCCCTAACGTTAGTTTCTGGTTCCCAGAAAGTTTTTTTAAGGTTTGTTTTTGGTTATCTATACGTAAATAAAACGTTAGTTTCATGGTTTCTGTAACGTTCTGGTAACCAAAAATTGTTATCTGGGTATAGAGGGTATGAACGTGTCGTCACTTTACCACGTGAACACCACGTGAGCACGCCAGAGCACGCCCCCGTGGGTGGCAAAACACTCAGAAACGACTGCTTAAAATATCAGGAAACGCAATTCCGTGCAACATTTCAGTGCCCAGGAACACCTGATTCCTTTCTAAATCGTAGGGAAGTCGTAAGGATCACCGTCGAGTCCAGCTGCTTGTAATTTCTCAGCAAATAATTGCGTGTATTAGTCCAGGTTGCGTGTATTAGTCCTTTTCTAAGACATTTTGCTGGGTGTTTTGCCACCCAGGGCAGCGTGTCCCAGGGCGTGTCCCGACATGTTCACGTGGGAAAGTGATGTCAATGCATACCATACCCTCTATTGAGAGCCTCCATGAACCGCCATTGCTGTGAAAAAAAACTGTTCCATTGGAGTCAACGGAGTTGACGCAACTCTCTCTCTCTCAATGGCTCTGGGGTGGGCCAAAATGATCCAATAAGAACAGTTTCTCACTGAAACAGCTCTCAGTTCTGTAAAAGTTTAACCGCAAGTTTACAGTGTGTACTTTTATTGGGCGTTGTCAAAATTATATTGTATAGATTTTTTAAAATATACTTTATGCTTTAAATATAACACGCCAGTAGTATTATGCATACAGAAGGCATTTGATGGATGTTGCATTGTTGAGAATTCTTTTTTATTTTATTATTAAAAACTCAAAAAGCCTTTAATGTAAAACGTTTATTTTTTTCTAAGATATCTATAAAAAGAAATATAAAAAGAATAGACAATAGAAAGAAACATGCATTTCAATAAAATTGTATTGTAATAAACATTTGTAAACAACACTAATGGCAACATGTGTGCATGCGTGTGTGAAAGAGAGAGACAGAAAGAGAGTGAGAGCATTTCTGGAAATCTACAATTTTATATCCATAACACTTCTAGTAAGCCGTTTGAATCTTACAATTTGTGTGTTTCTGGGCACATTGACTGCATATAAATAAAACATAAACACTTGTCAAATAATATTGGTTTGGCTACATATAACAAAAGTTTGTCTCTTGCTCCAAATGGACATGAGGAAGATAAGACCTCACAAGCAGCCTTTGATCTGTTGGTCTTTGGATTTAGATAGTCACAAAACACTGATGAATTCACAATGACAAATAAAGTCACTCTTCGCGTCCACTCTGCACCATGGAATATTTCTTACAGGGGTTCTTCAGACAAGCGGGGGGCCATGTCATCGGCCAGCAGAAAGAGCAGGGCACTTGAGTCATGATGTTCCTCTCAAAAAAATTAAACACGGGGTTCCACCAGGTGTGAGTGAGGTAGTTGTTCGGGGAACATTTTAAAGTCTGTTGAAAACAGCAGAGAGTTAAGATATCCATTCAAGCACAGTCTTTAGGAAAATATGAAGATCTAAATGAACCTTTTTCACCAGGTTTCTCATTTTCAGTTTTCTTAAGAACTATTGCAAATCATATGTTTTCAAAACTTATTTTTTGTCTTTTACATACAGTATATTTTAGACTTGCACTGCTATCAAACTATACATTTTATTAAACCCACAACCTTGGCATTGCTTGTCATTTGCATGGCACTTCACTTGAGCTAGAGAAAAGCTGTATTTTATTACTTTCAAGGTAGTTTAGGGTCATAAGGGTCATATTCCTGAAGTAACCTCATGCAGGACAAATGCAGAGATCTGTGGTAAAGATTCCTCCTGTTCGAGTGATATCATTTGCCACTTTGCTTGCAAAACAATGAACAACTTTGATTTGTCTGTGCATGTGTTTTGATAGTTTGAAAGCATTTTCTAAAATCTAGATTGGCTTCAACATCAAATATGCTGCACTTTGTGACCAACAGGGAGTCATTTCTCAAATGCCTGGCCTAATGGATTTTCATAGTCTGAGTGTACACTTTCTGTAAAAGGTTCATTGCCATTTTGTTTTGATTTTAATGATATTCCGGGTCTAATTTACAGGTTCTGAAAGCCTGGGTGTGTGTGTCCCTGAGGTGTCAGATGTTTGTATTATGTAAGATATTTGTGTGTTTTTGGTGTTTGTGTGCAAGGCTTTTAGACCATGCACTTGCCGCGCTGACCGTTTTTCTCGTCCTTAAAGTCCCAGCGAAATAAAATATTACAATGCCTATTTTTTGATGAATTGTGGGCAGCGTTTATTGTAAATAGTTTATCAATGTGGGTCATTCTCTTTTTAAAAATCGTGTGCCTTCATAATCTTAAATTAAAATCTGAAAATGCACTTCCGTCCTGTAATGAATTTCCATCTTAGATGACCTATGTTAGACGGCTTGGGCGGAGCATCCGTGAACTCCTCCCCTTTAACTGTCAGTCTGCTGCCAGTTCCATTTCAGAATGCAACGGCTGTTTTTATACATCCAATCAAATCGCAGAGAAAGACAAAAGCCACGCCCACTAATTTTCTCATTCAAAATTCTATTTCACTCGGAAATGCGTCAAAATACGGAAGTAAAAACTATCGCAACTTCCGGTTCACGGGGACCTTAAACTAGCAAAAGTGGATTCGGACACGCCCTAAGTGCACTTGCGCCCTGTGCTTTAGACCATGTGCTTAGATCGTTGAAATAGGGCCCTTGGTTTTAAAAAAAAATATTTTAGGGTTAATTTATGGTACACTTATACTTTTGCCAAAAGCTTTTATCCAAACCAACCTACAATACATTACAGCTTTTCATCAGTGTGTGATCCCTGGGAATCAAGCCTATGACCTTGGCGTTGTTAGCCAAACACAAGTTTTAATGTTTAGTTATTTGCCAAATTAATAATTTCTAAACATGACTGTCATGTGTTTTTTTATGTGAATTGCTGCAGGTTTCTCAAGGCACTAAACAAAAAAACGTACATTAGATTTAATAATAACATCTACCTGCAAATTGGCCATAGTGTGATACCAGTAGAAGAGTCGGGTGGTGATAAAATAAGCCACCACCACATCCACAGTGTAGTGTTCATGAGCCACCAGGATACAAACGACACCCACAGCAGCCATTAACCAACACACAAGGTGATACCACCAGAATGAACGAGGAGAATCTGTAAAAAACGAATAAATGAAAAGTAAATCTATAGATCATACTGTAGCATTCACCTCAAACAATAAATAAAAACAATAAATAACTAAAAGCTACGCATGATGAACCGAAAGCTGCAAAATGGCAGTGTTTAATGGCAAATGATGTTCGTTTGTTAGGTAAAATGTGAGACATACACTCCTTTATGAAGAGGTACGTGAGTGTGAGAATGACAGTGTGGCCGCTGTAGAGGAAATCTCCACACAGCAGATGAGAGCCATTGATCGATAAGCCGCCACCAGAGAGTAATTGCAAAACACGCTGCAGCTTCGCTTCAGAATCGCCATAAAGCTGAATGAAAGAGCAGGAGACAAATGATGGGAATGAGTGCAAAAATGAGTGAAAACAAGGTCACAGACTAAATGTCTGACTGGATGCTGATATTTGAGTGTTTTCTTGCTGTGATTAAAACAACATTAAAAAGCTATGCTATAAATCCTCACATTGTTCAGAATATTACAGATTTAAAAAACAAAATTTGCTTTTTTTATCTAAGATCTTATCTAATATTGAAATACTTTTTAAATTGCTGTTTACCTTTGGTGCACACACCATGTGCATGCCGGGCACGGGTAGAGTGGTAACATACATGGTTATACATCGATACATGTACAGTGTGCCAAGAATGAATAAATATCGTCTTCCCACAATAGCCCTGTTAAATAAATAAATAAATTCATGTCACCATTATGGGTTATGTTGTGAATAGCTTTTAATGCACCACACTGACCACAAGTTATTCGATTATTAAGGGTAGGGCATAAATCTGTACACTTACGGCTCTTTCATTGTAACCATTTATATGATATTATGTCACATCTGTCAGCTCTATATGGCCAGAAATGTGCAGACTGGAGCCGACAAGCTCAGATTCAGTTCAATTAAAATAAGGTTACGTAATCTCGAGACTTTACTGGGACTTCATACTTACAGAAATATTCAGAAGAATGAGAGGTAGTTTATACAGGTATGTTAACAATAATTAACAATTGTATTGAATGAGCATCTCTCAAAGTACATTTAACTAATTATGAACGTCATGACAATTTGATACATTTTTTTTTTTATACATTGACATGTTCAATTAATAAATGGAAATCTGTTAAGCATTTTATAAAGATTATAATGATGAAGTGTTTGTATCATTATAAATGTATATTTCTTCATTGGATATTCATCATTAGATAAAAAATTATTTCAAAAAATCAATCTGATGTCTTATGTTTCTAAATTCCATGTGAATTCTTATACAGTATGTTATATCGCAACAAACAGTTATGAGTTTACCTACAGTATAAATCTTTACGCCTGTTACTCATTGTGGCATATTTTTTACGTACCGTTAGGCTATTAAATAAATATAAATGTGGGAAAAAACAAAATAAATATGAATAATAATATATTCATTAATGTAAAAAATAAAAAGAATGATTCTTAAAAGTATTGGGACATGTGTTAAATTTCAGTGACAGTGTTGCACATTTTGCAAACCTCACATAAAATCAATTGCAACCCTCAAAACTTTCTAAATCAGTGGTTGTCAAACTGGGGGCCCTAAAATGGATTGAGGGGGGCCACAGATTTTGTGGCACTTTATGAAATTTAGAAATCCATCATAAATTTTAGGCAATCAAGCATCAGAGAAATAAGATGACCAACCAAAAGAATTTATGTTCTAGCATTGTATAACTGAATATAAATATAAGATTATAAGTCTTCATTTGGGGGGCAACAAAGCGATGCACTCTACACAAATTGAGAATCACTGTTCTAAAGGTTAGGTGTCTCCTCTCATTGTTTTTCATCATAAAAAGTATTTTTTAGAATTGTGAGAACTACAGTGTCATTAATACTATTCTGGATCAACATTAGACATGCACATGTCACCAATGGCACCCACCTGTATCTGTGAAAGAGCCACTGAATGGCCCATATGGACACCAGCACCATCCCATTAACCTCAGTCACTGTAAACGCCCACTGAACACGATCGACATAGTCAAAGAACTTATCTGGCAAAGGTGGGCTGCTCTCCTTAGGAGGCACTCTCTCGTGAACCACTGTGATCATAACTGTGGTCAGAACCAAGTTTAAAACGGCATAAACCAAAGCGATGATGGTCTTCCACCATTCCGACGGCAACTTGTTGCCTTTTCCTTCCGGCACAGAGATTTTGACATAGTCTCGATGTCTTCCCAGCCCCTTCCTTAAACCGTTCCTCTTCAGCTCTTCGGTGGTGTGGCTGTGGACGGGGCAAGACGTAGCAGTGGATGGAGCTCCATCTGCTCTGGAGATATCTGTGGGGTCCTTGCGTCCTTGGTGGTCTGCCGACGCCATGAGTGCCCACAAAACCCACTAATGATGGCTTTACAGGACACTCTCCTGTACGGGCCCCTGGGTTAATCTTCTCAGGGATGATAATGGAAGCTCTCGAATAATGCAGCTGTGGAAAAAAGAAAACCAGGAAAAGCGTTATAGAATATTACAGGCAGAAACGAACATTCAACATGTGGATTATAATCAACTTTTGGTCATTAAAGACATGACATACACAAAAAGCAATCCTATTTTACTTAAAGGGACAGGTCACCCAAAAATGAAAATGCTGTCATCATTTACTCACCCCCGTTACATTGTAAACCTGTATGACTTTCTTTCTTCAGCAGAACACAAAAAGAAGATATTTTGAAGAATGTCGGTAACCAAATAACACTGAACCCTATTGACTTCCATTGCATGGACACAAAACCATTGAGACGTTTCTCAAAATATCTTATTTTGTGTTAAACAGAAGAAAAAGTCATATACAGGGTTTGAAAGACATGAGGGTGGATAAATGATGGCAGAATATTTTTTGTACACTCTAAAAATGTTGAGTTGTTTCAGCCCATGGTTTGACTATATTTTACCTAAACATGGGTTGGAATGTATGTAAAATTACAGGACTTGTGGTTAACCGGTATGGGTTTAATGACTGATGCCAATATATAGAGCACAGAAAATAAGGTGTACATTAAAACATATTTTATATAATTCTTCCTAAAAACATAGTTTTTTATCCATTGACACAAATTGTAAAAGATTTTTGGGGAGCTATTTGTTTAATACATAATAGTAGTAATGTTTATTGTAAATAACTAATTGGTCAAACTTTATTATATTATAGTAGAACAGTTAATGCATTCCTTTTCATGTTTTTAGTTTTCATGTTCCAAAATTGTTTTTATATCTTTCATCTATTTAAGGAAAAATTTAACCTGTAGCCATCTATTATGTGTTAAATATAATAATATAAAGCACACAAATTAAAAGCAACTGAAACACTTGGCAATTGCAAGTTACTATTTAAAGAAAACGAACAGCAGGAACATTCTGGTTAAACCGAGAAACAAGATCATTTCAGACTTGGCTCCTTTGCATTTCAATCCCCCTCATTACAAAGACATGCAATATTTACAAGCCAATAAACAGAACATCATGAAAAACACAGAGAGGATGATTAATCGTAGAAATCACTCAACACGAAGGCATCGATTTCCTCCAAACCAATTTAGGCGGAAATGTAATTGCATTGGAAATGAGTTCCTATTGCAAATCTGCTCCTGTCGTACATGGGATTCTTTGTAACATGATGCATGAAAAACAATCATTATCACCAATATCTCCTGTTTCAGAATTCAAAAAAATGTTTGTTACCATTCATTTATATTTTTGCCATTCAAGTGAACAGATCAAATTCACTTGCCTTTGTGTCCCGTAGCACCACATGCAAAACTCAGCTGTGTCCGTCCCAACGCAACTACAGTCTTCATCTGACAGTGGTTCTCAAACTTCCTTCATCCCTTCAAGCTCAGAGAGGCAGTCTCCACCCTGCGCTCTGATAGTGATGCTTGTGGTGGAGAACCAGCAGAGGAAAATCTGTACCACATGCAGTAATGGATGGCTTTGCTGGCTCGGCGTGTCCCCTGCCCTGCCACTGTGCTATTTCCAGACCTGACTCCTGCCTTCCAAACCAAAGCTGTATTTTTCTCCCAGGGAGCAGTGGTGCCCAGTGGCAACAAAATTGGTAATGATAGGGCTCGGGCCTGTTGCGCGTACCCCCTCCCAGCTGGATGCTGAGTAAATTCAGCATCAAAGGGACGGACAGTGGAGGCTGAAGGGAGACCCCGCCTCACACTTAAGTAGATGAGAGAGAAGAGCTTTTTCTCGCCGAGATGATTGTATTATCTCTTTTAGACGCACCCGTGCACTTGAACTTGAATGGTTTGTTGTGTAGTATCCCACACTAGTCACTTTGCTTAAAAGCATTTGCGTACATTCATTACAAGCAAAATTAGCATATATACATGTCAATTTGCATATTAAACTGAACTACACTCCCTGGAAAACCTTTTTGTGGATTTTAAACCAACCATATTAAGATCTTCGCCTGTAGCAACCCTTAAAGGAGTAGTTCACTTTAAAATAAGCCCCCATTGACTTTCCATAGTAGTTTTTATTCTATGGAAAGTGAACTACTCCTTTAATTTAACAAGTGAATAAACACTGCAAAACAGCAGTACAATGTCTTAAGTTTCTTTTTCCTGTCGTTTAACCCTTACGAAAATTAACCATGGCTTTTTTGTGGTACAAGTGTAGTAACCATGGATTTTTGGTGCATTGATTACTTAGGGCAAAACCATTGTTTTACTACAGTAACCATGTTTTTTTTGGTTTTAACTGTAGTAAAACCATGGTAATTTTTAGTAAAGGAAATGGCACTTAACGCACATGAGTGCATATCATGTAAATAAAATATGCAATTCTAAAGCTGTGTTATTTATAAAATCTTAGAATTTTCTTTCATAATATCTCATTTCTTTCAGAAATACAGTATCACAGGGTTGCAAATAGCTTGGATAATGTGTTCCTTGCCTCAAGCAGCATGCTACACGAAAAATGCTTAGGTTGCAGGTGAAACCCTAACATACAGTAAATTAACACAAATAACAAAAAAACATCTCTATCGATCTAACTCATTATCCTCTAAATAATGTACAATTTCAACGTAAAATTATACAAATATTGCCTGAACGTTGAAAACCTTGTCAAATAAAATAATTGGACTTTGACGCCATGGCGCCTCAAGTGGCGGAACTCAACAGCGAATTTGTTTACATCCGGAATGTTTTTAGTGTGACACAACAGCTGCACATGTGTTTCCTACAGGATTTTTGCTCTATTTGAACACTGTAAGTATCTAACATTGTTTTCATTTGTACCGTTTACTTAGTAAAAACAATAACCAAATGTTTACACATGAATAAATACATCAGGTAAATACATACCGTTGCAAATTTATTCATTATGCATATGAGGCTTTTTACAGTAGCAGTAAAAATATTTTTTTAAGACTTGCATGATGTCAGAAGATTTCTTTATACATCTATAGTTCAAAATAATACACAGGTTGTATGCCATTGTTTACTTATGTAATTAAAACCTTTTACTGGCATTTTACTGCTATTAAACATCATATAATAGATAACAGATAATAGATAAATCAGATAACAACGTTAGTTTTAGGTAAGACCCTGTATTTTTTCTCTTGCAGATTTCCAGTCACCCATGAGATCTCACCAGCACTGAAATATCAAAATGAAGCCACAGTGTGACACAGAGCTACTTTATCTAGAGGTGTCCACTGTAAATGGAGCTGTGTCTCTCCCCCTCCACACCTCCATCACGCTGTTCCTCCTCTCCTACACAGAGTGTTCATCCTTTCACGTGCACCTGGTCACAGATCAGCCTGATGTTCTGCAGTCAGGTTTGGTGCCCGAGGGTCTCGATGTTGCCGAGGTGGTGAGAGAGGAGCTGCCAGATCTGGTTAGGCTGTGCCGTCTCCCGGCCGCATTAGAGCCTGACGCTGGCTTCTGCAGAGCCGGTCTGGCTGTCCTACTGCGACGCATCATTCAGAGGACGTGCCATCTGATGCCAGGCCGCAGGGATGTGGCTTCACTCTTGGGCTTCAAGAACACCTGTCTGAAGGCTTGTGCTGAAGTGTGTATACTAAAAAACAAATGCGCAAATGCTAAACAAAACAATACAATGTTTTTACATACGTTTGAATTTGTCGGCCTTGACATTTCTTCCACAATCAAGAACGCTTATAGGTTTCCAAAAGCCCGGTTGGGGGACTCTGTTGATGTCAGCACGCATAGTTTGACACAAATAGTTCATAAATAAACAACATTCATATGTCAAATCTTTCTTTACATGTTTTCTGTTCCTCAGGTGAGTCAGTGGACCAGACTTTGTGAGCTGGAGATTCCCTCTGCAGTGGAGAAACACTTACAGAACCCTACAGACCACACGTTTCTTCTGCCCGTTGCGGTCCTCAACTTAGAGAAGAGGTTAGGGGAACCCGTCAAAGTCCACAACGATGACAAGATACGCAGACAGAAGCTTCAACAACAGAAGAAGAATTCCTCTCAGAGCGATTCCCAAACAAATGGCCCCAGTACTGAGCTAGGAGTCCAAGAAAAGAGCCAAGGGGTTGAACTCGATGCTGCTCTGGCTAAGCTTTCTGTCGATGCGGTCCCTTCCGTCTCCACCAGAGAGCGCTCTGACATTAGGAAAGTCAAGACCACAGATCTGCCTGAGCTGGAACATGTGTTCGCAGAGGGCTTGTACTTCACACTCACTGATGTTGTGCTGCTGCCGTGCATCCATCAGTATCTGGTAAGAAAAGCCATGCTTACAGATTGCAAGACATCTTATTACACATGAGCAAAGGATTGTTCTAGCATTTCTTTTTTAGTAGAGGAGACATTTGAAGCTCGTGGGGAAAAGTTGTTCCACTGTGTCTTTAATAATGCAGGCGGCTTCTTGGTGGATCTTACGCTTTTAACCACTAAAACCATAGTCAAAAAAACACGAGGAAAGGAAGCATATTAGAATATTATTTCCCCAATTGTCCAGAACATTTTAAGGCCCCTCTGACAATTTCTACCCAATAAAATATTCTAGAAAGACTTGTATTTGAAATACTCAAGAAATAACTTTATTTCATTTGTTTTAGCTGATGTTAATGCTTGTTTTGGATTTATTTAAACTATATTAAAGAAATAGTTCACCCAAAAATGAGACACTGAGACATTTCTCAAAATATCTTCTTTTGTGTTTCCTTGAAAGAGTCAAAGACAGGTTTTGAAGGACATGGGGGAGTAAATGAGGACAGATGACAGAATTTTTATTTTTGGGCGAACTATCGCTTTAAGACATTTTGTTGCCCCTTTGCGTGTTTGGTGAGTTCCTCTAGTGAAAAACCAGGCTCTGTAGTAATGTGACGCTGATCTTGTGCCATTGGTATTCATAGGAGAAGTATAACCTGTGCGCCAGTATAACAGAATTGTTTTGTCAGATAAACAGACAAATTGGGCCATTTGGTTTTGCTATTTCTTATGAACTATCAACTTTATTTACTGTATTTAAATTGGAATGGCCATAACAGGTACCAGAATTACCATTTTATTTTTAATTTCTGCCGAAAAGCCCAAAGCACGTTTAGTTCCCTACATGACCTTCGGCTCAAGTTTGTTTGAATCTGTATGAATATGTGTTCATCCATCCATCCATTCATTTTTCTATATCTCGATTATGTTTTCTTTTTTGTGTTTTTCTTATGTTGTCACGGTTCGTTCTGCACTCTTTTCTCCCGCTGTAGGCTCTGTGCAGCCAGCGGCGCGTCGGTGCCTCGCGTTTCACACTCCGTCTAGCATGTCTCCCACTTTCTGTCCACGCCCGCGTCCTCCTTCTCGCTTCTCTTTGAGAAGCAATGATACGGGCGTCAGGAAGCTCCAGCTCTCGCTTCAGTGGAAACGGCACTTTGATGGGTCACTCAAGTTAGGCCGTTTCGCTGTCACTGCGTATTTTGTAAATGCACGTTCACGTTATTTTAGAAAATTTAATGGGCGTAACTGGGAACACGAAACATACACAGAGTAGAATCGTACATACTTTAATATGAATATCTTGATGAACATGTCGCATCCATGAACAACATATTTTTGGTACATCATTAAAATGATTAATAACCTTTAGTTTAATTAAAACATATATAACTTTTTTATGTTTCAGATCTCCCTTCAAAAGCACTCCCCCACCACACTCTCCCATCTCCCCTTGCTGCTGAAATGGTACCAGCGTGTACAGGAGCTCCCCATTGTTTCGAGGGCCGCAAAGGATTGTGGGATGGCCCTCCTCAGTCTAGGCACGGCTGACCCTTGTCCCCCCCACCCAGAGCCCCCGCGACCCATCGAAGCAGAGCAGAAAAGCCCCGCAGTCATGCAAGAGCCCTTCATCGGGGGCCCTAGGCCAACTTTGACCAAGCTGCAGGTAATTTAATTTCTTTTTCCTTTTTCTCTCTCACTCTCTTATTTTATTCGCCTCAGTCTTCTTTTCCCATCTCTTCTCTTCTATCGCTTTCTACGGAAAGAGATAACGTATGCGGCTCACAGACGCGCCACTCTTTGCCACTCCGCTAAACCTGTCAGTGGCAAACTCGCATAATCCCCAAACAGCGATCCGCTCTCAATGCGTTCAGCATCCCTTTACGGCAGGCCCGCGTGCCACTGCGGGTCTGAACCGTGATGATAAAGGATTTATGCATTCCAGCGAGGCAGAACAGCAGCCGCACTGACTCGCTCTTAACTGATGGGACTCCCTGCCACTTGATACTTTAAGGAGGCTGGTATTAAGGCGCTATCTGACTCTGACAAACACAGCCAGTTCTTTCAAGTTCTGAATCTGACGTTTAAAGTCCCAGTGAAAATTAAAAATGACAATTCTTATTTTTTCATGAAATATTGCGTTTATAGTAAATAGCTTATCAATGTGGGTCATTTTCTTTTTAAAGGGGTTAAATGACACGGCTAAAACGAATATTATGGTTTGTTTTAGATGTAATGATGTATGGTTTGTTTTTAGATGTAACACGAGAAAGTCAAACATTTCAAATGTTCAGTTTTCAGTGGTAGAGTAAAAATTGATGATAGTTTTGAAAATAAAAGCTTTTTTAAAATAACCTTCATTTGGAAAATGTTTGACAAAGCCAGTAAGAATGTTATTCACAAAAGCTCAACGTATAACTGCGTAAACAATGTATTGTATGGCAAGATCATTTTTGTCGAAAAGCCGCTCAACCGATTGAAAGTACATTCGTGAGATGAAAATGATCGTCTTACGGCCTTCAAAACAAAGGGTGAAGTAAAAAAATCCTGTTATCAGTCAACTTTGATGTAGTTTGGTCATAAAGTCATTCTTTTCTGAAAATAAAATATCAGGCTAAGTATATAGAGAATGGAGAATAATTGAATGGAATTTCACAGTACATTACTTTTATTATTGAAAGAGGTAGTGATTTATTCATTTTAACTGTCTTTAGAAACTCTGCAGATAATATAATACCATATGTTTTCATTTATTTAGTAATGATGTATTATTGCGGAAGGCACACAAAACCCATTATAAATCTATCCTGCAGTATCTTTTAACAGTTGACCTGGTCTCACTTCATGAACAGGTGTTTGAGTGTGATGTAGTAATGCTTTCTGGTTTGGTTGTGATATTACCATGGTAACCTTTGGAGTCCCATGCTACCGCCACTGTAGTTTCTTCTATCTAACTTTAGCCTTTTATTTCAGTTCTTCTAATATTATTGTCAGTTCATGATAAATCGCTCGCTTACTCGCAGACCCCTGTGTTTCAGACTTTTGTTCACTCGCTGTTCCGGATAATAATGGACCCATAAGGCTGTATTACACGGCAGGCTCAGCTTGTGACATCATTACTGTTTCCCGATGAACGCTCGCCTACCCCGGAGAATCGGCTGATTTAGTTTGTAACCTCCTGCGCACTCTTCTCGATCGCCCACCTCCTCTGTTAGAGTCCCGCTGTTTTACCCAGCTTCTGAACACACCACAAACTCCAACAACACTTTATCCCCAGTGCAGAAATCTGCCGATAATGAGTAAAGAGCCCGCAGTGCTCTCATACTCCTTCGCAGGAGGGGCGACCAGAGTAACCCGAGTGTTTTTTTGGACCACAATGCTGCAGTTGAGTCTCTAGCAGGTGATAAATGCACAGCTGCCTTCAAATTCTCAGTCCCGCTGCAGAACCCTACTCCCACCTTCCTGTATGTGTATGCTGGTTTGCCACTTTTGGCATTCAGCTACTATAAATCAGATATTTCCCGTCACGCTAGTGGATATCAATTTAGTGTGTGCGAATGAGTTGGAGCTCAGCGTGCACTCCTAAATGCATCAACGTCCGCAAGGATTTTCAGTCTGCGTGCTTTTAGCTTTAGGTCTGCTTTGCAGCTGTTGCCGGTGGGTTTCGTCCGTGGAGTCGGACCTTATAGCCAGCCTGGATTTGTAAGGACAGGACGGCAAACAGCGAGGCGGATAACAAGCTACTGTTTATCAACAATAATCAGACAGACATGCCCTGAAGCAATGAACCTGAGAACTCTTAAAAACTCTGTTTTGGCTTCTAAATGATGTACCGTGATTCTGCATTGGGACCTGCATTTGTGTGGAGTGATTGATAATCGTTTAAAGGATTTCAAGGTGTCTTACAAATTCCTATTTAAAGCAATAAAGTTGTCAGGCACTTATCTTAAAAGTTATAATGTTATGATATGCACACTGGGGATAAGCGGTGTAGATGAGCTTGTTGTCGTGATTCACTGACTGTATTGTCATGGGCTTTTACACACAGTTGTTTTATCTTTTTGGTGCTTTTATTGTGTGACTGAGGAACAGGAAATTTTGGGTAGAGAGAGGGGGAAATAATTCAGTGCTAGAACTGAATCTACGTCTCCCACATGAGCATCTCTTGGCTGAATGTGTCAGGGACGTGTGTGCTCATGGAGAATTCTACCTCCTCCTTAAAAAAAGTTGTTTCCCGTCATCCCGTTGCAGACGCCAATTCCAGGGCCATGAAACATGTTGGAAAAGAGAATCGCCATTGGCGGTATATGATGAGGTACACCTGGTGTTTGTTGCCTCCTGTTATAAATCAATAAATCCACCCACTACTTTCCTGAGGTGTTCCTGAGGTCCAGTCTGGTCTTTTAGACTTCAGCGCGTTCTCTTCTTACGAACAAGCCTGTTGCATTTTAAAGAAGCAAATGACTCACTTGTCTGGTGTGAAGTGTGTGTCGCAAACTTAATGTTGATACTTTTGTGTATACTTACTGTATATTTGAAGAGTTTGGTTCCAAAATGAGATAACTCAGTTTTTTTATTTTTTCAAAAAGCGACTTACAAGAGTGAGGAAACAATGAAGGGATACATCATTTGGGGGAAATAATACGAGAAGTGCAATAAGGTTTTGCATGTGCGCTCTTACTGTAGTTACTGTACCGTTTTTTTTTTTTAATGACCTCCAGCTCCTTAAACAGCTCTTTAGTTTTTGAAACACTTTCTATCACCTTTCAGAAAAGTTTTTGCATTTTTAAACTTATACAGAATTGTAATTTTTACATCACTGTTTTTGACTCTCCATGACTTATAACCTGTTTTTTTCTTCACCCTAAAAAGCAGTTACTAATTGTGGTATAAACGTCCCCCACTAAAAGTAAAGTAAAGTTTACTGTTATTTTCCATGCATTTTCGAGCTATACACGGTTTCATCGGACGCACACGCCTGGCCCTGAAATTAACTTGCTTAACTTAGTGTTTGTTTGTCTGGCTAGTAGCTAATAGTATAACTATTTTTATTTTATTCATATTATATATTAATTTACATAAATATTTTGTTGTATAATAATTGTATTAAATTATCAATTTGTTGAATTTTATTGTATATTATTTATATTAAATAAACTATTTGTTGAATGGGTTGTGTAACTGTCGCATTTTTTTCTTATAGCCAAGTGATAGTTCTTCTACTGGTAACCAAAAAAAATTGGCTAGACATACTTTTAACTTGCTAGCTAATGTAATTTACTTGTTATTTATTTTGCTTGTTATCAGAAATAATCTACAGGGACTCTATTCTTTGCGAATGTGTACCGAAAGTTAAGTTTGGGCCACAAAAGCTCGCATACGCAATAACGTTTGTTTATGTTGTTGCTTTGAAACTGTTTATATATGACCCTTATCAGGGCCGTAGCCAGCCTTGTGGAAGGGGTGGTTCTTTTTCTCAAAAAGTGGACCTTTTTTGTCGTTTCCCCCCACATTTATTATTTCATTTTGAGGTTCAAATACTCTTAACTCCACTGTTTATGTGAATGCTCACTCTCCATACAAATGGTAAAATGTGTAATCGGAGGACCACTACGAATCCAGCTGCTCATTACAAATACTCAGAAGAACTCCTTGTTCTTTATTAAAGGTCCATTTGGTAAGTTGTACTTTCAGGTGTAATTAATACATTAACTAACAAACATGTACTAACATGTAGTTGACCTGGGCAGTTTTAACACATGAATCCTCATGACTCCAGTATTACCTAAGGTTAGCCCTTTCATGGTCGTAGCCAGGGTTTGAAAATGAGTGAGGTCTGTGGTGGGGTGTCAATAATTATACTTAATATTACCAATAAATGCTATAAATCATTCAACTTTAATAAATATAATGAATAATAAAGTTAACAAATGATAAACTTATACTTATAAACAGGGCTTGATACTGTGGCTAGGGGGTTTCCAAAATGACTAACTGCTCCTACTCTACCCGTTCTGGGTTTCGAATCAGCATCTGTCCGGTATGGGAGAGGAGTGCTCTAACGAGGAGGCTAAGCATCTGTCACTAAAGCAACCCTTGAAGTCGGAGTTTGGTTTACTGCCACAGCTCTCTCTCGCTGGTCTCTGTTACACTAGCCACCCGGCATTTTCACTGTCAACAATTTTGTTTTTGGCAAATGATTTTATATGACTAAAGTTGACAATGGCATGCTGTGAGATCATGCGTCGAAAAACATGCCGAAAATAAAAACAAAAATGTTCCCGTGCATTGTTGAAAAATAAATGCCTGTACGATATGTGATGTGAAAATGTAGAAGAGTTAGTTTGGCGAAAGGTGGATTTGAACTTGGTTGATAGCGTCAAAACTACTCTTACTCACTGTGCCACTGAAGCTGCTGACAAAGTAGTGTCGTTTTTACACTCAGATTTTTTGTGCTTCGGCCGCCCATGGTCCTAATTATTGGTAATTTAAAAGGACACATTTTCAATACAAAAATTCACAAAAATACTGACTTAAATTCTGGACCGTTGACCGTGAGGGGTGGGTTGTTCGAACCCGGTTTCGAGCTCCACGGTTGTTCGTGGCTACGGGCGTGCTTATGTACCGCTAGTCAAAGTAAAGTTTACTGTTTGCTATTTATACATTTAACATACATTAACTACCACTAACACTTTAGCAAACTGGTATGCTAACACTAAATATGCTAACACAACAAGCGTTCCTGCTCAAGATTCATTCTTGCCGGCATTTATGTCTTTATGTAATCTCAAGTACTTGGTTTGCGTCTCGCTTCCAAAACAAAATAATTATAATGCTGCTTCTTGCTCGTTTTTGTAGGTCGTCAAATGTCAAATTCTCTATTAAAGAAGCAAAGGACATATAACTCTGAAAGGGTTTGAAAAGTAGGATTTCTCAAGCTTGATCTTTGCAACTGTTTCTTGATTTAACAGGCATTTTATTTCAGGTGTTCTCAACTGAGGAAACACAAGCAGTTGTCAGCTCTAGTGTAATAGCTTGTTTCCTAAACCCATTGAACTGACTTACTGCCTACAGACAGCACAACCGGAGTGTAATCTTATAAAGAACTCATTTGTAACCCTCTACATTGACAGCAGCTCTGGTAATGTGTTTATATGCTCTTGTCTTCTTCAGGAGAATGGAATAGATGCTGTTTTCTCTCCTCATCCCTGCCCGTCGTGGACCCTCGACTGGCATAGTTTACCTGCGGCCGTCAACCCAACTGAAGGTAACCTGGGGTGGATTTTTCACACAGGCAAACATATGAAGCATCATTCTTCCTTCTTACCATCCCTTTTGCAATACAGTGGCCTGTTGGCTAAAACAGATGCTTTTGACTTTTTTCCTATCCACTCAGTCTTCAAAGTCTTTAACGGTTTCATTTTCAACTGTACGCTATGGTAAAAGTTGTAGCGGCAGGTTTTACGTTAAATGATTGATGGCGCCATCTTAGATGCTTAATAAATAAACCAAAGTCACTTAAGGAGCATTTTATGCCCTGTACAAACGTTACTCTGCTTGTGTCTGCCTTCTGGAAGCAGATCATACCTGCGGAAAAGTGTTTGCGAGTGGCGAGCATTGACGCTTATCAGCAGGCGTGCTCAGGGGTCTTAACTAGCTAGAGCAGCAGGCATCTGTTTTTCAGCGGGAATCAGCGAGATGCCAATCACCTCGCGCAGACAGACGGAAGAGAGACAGCCATCCAGTTTGTGTAAAAAGTCTGGAAACAATCCTCATCGACCAGTGCTCCCCAGAGCATCATTTACTGGAGTCTGTAAGAAACAACAACAAAGAGGGAGATTTCAGTTAATGTTTAAAAAGATGGGTAGCTGCTTTTTTGTTTTTTAAGAGATTTTTGATAGAAACAATTATGGACATGTCCATCATGCGCTTGTATTTTCTGCTACATTTACAATGACTGATCAATCTTCCATTTGCATTCCGAAAATGTTTGTTATTTAGAGGATTTTTTTCACTATAGTGCAGATTCAAATGGACTTTAGTAGACATCTATTGATCTGTTCATATTTTCAGAGTTAAACTCATAGAAAAGATTGTCTGCAGCATGTCGTAAAGGCACAAAAACTTCCCCTTTTTGCCCAGCCTATGAGTCATTTCCATTTCCATTACTCATTGATTTTGTACAGTGCTAGACAAGGGAACAAGGGAAGCTACAACACAGTTCTTAGAACAGGATAAAGTGTTGTTGACCATCACACACTGCACTTACCAGAACCCCCACATTCACGAGTATGTTGCTTTTTTGTGGTTTTCCTTGTGCTATAGCGGCTGTATCTGTCAGCACACGCCTACACATGCCTCTCTAATGTGTTCCCAAGTGCTGAATCTGTGAACGGTAACAGAGGAAAGGTGTAAGAACAGCAAGACCTGTGTGTGTCCTGCTGTTTGTTATGAAGCCCCCATGGCTCCAGCATCCCACTAATCGCTGCTGACATCTTTCGGTGGTCAGGTAACCCGCGGTGTTAAGACAGGCTCCATTGTTAGGGGATTGTCGTAGTCGGAAACAGCCAAAGAAAGTGCCTCAGCAGTCTTGTTGGCCTCAACTTCTCAGCAGAGAAGTTCAAACTCTTAATGTGAATTTTTGTACTTCACTTTAAAACCAGATTGCTCGTCCAGACGTTTAAATCCTAAGTCAGCACATTCTGTCTTCCCACAGAAAAACATGATCTCTTGGTATTGTTAGTCAGTACAGCTTCTGACAAGTCATTGGTGTGGGAGAGCCACAGAACTCTGTGCTGGGACCCTCCACATTACAACATTATTCCCATCAGATAGTGACTGTGTGTGGTAGTAAGCAGCTCGTCTTTTCATTAACTTTTCTGGGATTTACTGCTTCTATTATATTATTTAGCATCTTTTGTTTTGGGGTCTGTTGGTTTTCATGCTTGCATCACTGTTTTGAAACACAATAAGATGTGTGCACTTGTGCAGTAAACCAAATTCACAATTTTGTATGCTACAAAAAAAACAAACAAGATTAAAGAATCCTGTTACTTTTGGGAGATCTCTCAGAGTCTTTGAAGACAGGCATTCGAATTTTACATTAATTGGCCAATTTTAGCCAAATATTTAGAGGTTTGAGACATACACAGCAATTACCACCCACATTTTGCAAGCCTCCTCCAGAGCGCTGATAAATATTGTTTTAAATTGAGGGCAGTCTGTGGGTGGATTGCATCGCCGGGGTGTCTATTATGCAGTTTGTCGAGGATGGGAGAGAGAACCAGCGGCTGTCACTACAGAGCTGAGAGAGGCCCCAGGGGCCACCTGGGAAACGTGGTTGGCGGCAGTGCCTTGAATGCGAATTCATTTCCCTTGTCAACACTGGCCTTGTTGAGCTTTAGGAGACTTCAGTGTGTTTATGTGGGTAGGGGCCTTTTACATGGGAGGCGTGTTCCGGATGTGTCTGCCTGTTTTGGCAGCTACTTGTCTAAGATGCTTAATTTCTAGATGGTTTATGGCCTTGAAGGGAAGTGGAGGAGGGAAGGTCATCACCGGAATCAGTCGTTGACAGCTAAATGGTGAAACGTAGCAATAATGTGTCTTGAAGGTTTTCAGGTTAAGTTAATAAAAGACGCAAGTCGCATGCAGTCAGATTTTAGACAGTTAGCATTAAAAAGTCCACATTGCAGTTTACTTATTTGGAATAGTATGGACTGGACTGGACATTCTTACTGCATTTTTTTTAGGGACGGGCAGGAACGAAATTAATCTGCTATCAAAATGTGGATTAGTGATAATTGAGTGGTGGTGCATTTAATTGTATGAAAGGTTGTAAACTTTAAAGTTTTGGTTTTCCATAACTTTAGACTATCTTTGTTTTAACATGAAATTGCAGGTTACTTTACGAGCTTTTCTTCACATAGGTTGAATTTAAATGACGTCAAACCGGCAATGTCTGAAAAAAATCATACCGGATACCTAAAATTGTAAATCAATACTATAAGCTTACCATTGCGAGTTGTCATAAGGTAAGCAGGCAGTTTCTGTGTATTTGCTCAATATCTGATTTTTGTTTCTTTGTAACCAAAAAATGTATGGATTGCGGTTATAATTTTCAGCAGTTGTTGTAGTCTAGTATCTAGCGTTCTGATGGCAAAAACCTGTGCGTCCTGATTCTCCGAAATCACTTCCGTTTTGAAATCCAGCTCGTTCAGACATTCCAGTAACTGGACGTGGATTCGTCTGAGAATTGAATGCGAAGGTCCCACTTTATTTTCTAACATGTGCCAGCGGCAAATGGCACTTACCCTTTCAGAAGGCGACATTTGGTTTGCTTTGATTAATTGAACCTCCATCTCTTCAGTTAGATCGGTTCAGTTAATCAATACCAATTAAATGTTGCTGTCAAAGCTGGCTTTGCAGTTTTGTTGCTCCCGATTGGAGATTCATCAGCACTTTCTGAACTCGGCCGCGGTGTATAGTGCACACACCAGAGAGCCGTAAATGAATTTTACTAATGGGCGAAATGTTTGAGTCATGATTTTGAGCGTGAATACAGCGGCCCTTTTATTTGCAAAATGCCACCTACTAAATATTCATGCTTGTCATTTGCTTGTCTTGGCAAGGCTTCTTTTCTTATTATTTAGGATTTTTTTATAGGAGGAGCTTTTTTGTTCTCTTTTCTTCTCTGTTCTTTGCTTCAGAACGCATTCAGTTTTTTTCATGAATCCTATTTATCTATCTTTTCCTGTTTCATAACTGGCATCTGTGCTTAACCATCAACCTTGAGACGCTGTCCTGTCCATCTTTCAGATGTTTATTCCTGAATGTCCACCGTGGCCTTCTGCATATCTGCGTTCAAACAAGCGTCTTGGAGCCGGTTTATCAGAACACGCTGAAGTCTCAATTAGACCGGTTTTACAGAGTCTATTAATAAGAACGCCAGAAGTCACACGTTCAAATATCCTCTTGCTATTCTCGCCTCTATTTTCTGTGTTCAATAGCACAAAAAGGCTCCAATTATCACCCGTCCCTTATATAAAGGGCTGTGAAGACTCATCGAGACAATGAAGACCCATTTAGCTCATTGATCCGTGGTGCCGATGAGGTTATTTGGTCCCACAGATTTGAAAGCCCTGCTGTTGCCTAGGAAATAAAAGCATCGTTTGATTGCTTACCCGGCTTTTTTGACAACATTTTGCGTCGTGTTTTTGAACACTAATCCTTCCCCCGACGGTGATTTCTTGAGTGGTACGATAGAGGCCTCATTATGTTTACAAGAACAGTAAAAAGCCAATACCGGCATCTCTGTTTTCCCCAACACATTTGTTCAACCGACAGATTGTCCGAATCTTTTATTAACCACGATTTCACTAGAGACTAGTGTTTCAGCCACAAAGAAAACTTTGAGACCAATCCTGTTTAATAAACCTTATTATGTAACCGTGCCACAGACATGAATTGTTTCCGTAAATCATATGGCCAGCAGAGTAAAGGTGTGATATTACTTTGTTCTTCGGAAAATGTACAAATACAGTTGATATACACTCACCTAAAGGATTATTAGGAACACCATACTAATACGGTGTTTGACCCCCTTTCGCCTTCAGAACTGCCTTAATTCTACGTGGCATTGATTCAACAAGGTGCTGAAAGCATTCTTTAGAAATGTTGGCCCATATTGATAGGATAGCATCTTGCAGTTGATGGAGATTTGTGGGATGCACATCCAGGGCACGAAGCTCCCGTTCCACCACATCCCAAAGATGTTCTATCGGGTTGAGATCTGGTGACTGTGGGGGCCATTCTAGTACAGTGAACTCATTGTCATGTTCAAGAAACCAATTTGAAATGATTCGAGCTTTGTGACATGGTGCATTATCCTGCTGGAAGTAGCCATTAGAGGATGGGTACATGGTGGTCATAAAGGGATGGACATGGTCAGAAACAATGCTCAGGTAGGCCGTGGCATTTAAACGATGCCCAATTGGCACTAAGGGGCCTAAAGTGTGCCAAGAAAACATCCCCCACACCATTACACCACCACCACCAGCCTGCACAGTGGTAACAAGGCATGATGGATCCATGTTCTCATTCTGTTTACGCCAAATTCTGACTCTACCATTTGAATGTCTCAACAGAAATCGAGACTCATCAGACCAGGCAACATTTTTCCAGTCTTCAACTGTCCAATTTTGGTGAGCTCGTGCAAATTGTAGCCTCTTTTTCCTATTTGTAGTGGAGATGAGTGGTACCCGGTGGGGTCTTCTGCTGTTGTAGCCCATCTGCCTCAAGGTTGTGCGTGTTGTGGCTTCACAAATGCTTTGCTGCATACCTCGGTTGTAACGAGTGGTTATTTCAGTCAAAGTTGCTCTTCTATCAGCTTGAATCAGTCGGCCCATTCTCCTCTGACCTCTAGCATCAACAAGGCATTTTCGCCCACAGGACTGCCGCATACTGGATGTTTTTCCCTTTTCACACCATTCTTTGTAAACCCTAGAAATGGTTGTGCGTGAAAATCCCAGTAACTGAGCAGATTGTGAAATACTCAGACCGGCCCGTCTGGCACCAACAACCATGCCACGCTCAAAATTGCTTAAATCACCTTTCTTTCCCATTCTGACATTCAGTTTGGAGTTCAGGAGATTGTCTTGACCAGGACCACACCCCTAAATGCATTGAAGCAACTGCCATGTGATTGGTTGATTAGATAATTGCATTAATGAGAAATTGAACAGGTGTTCCTAATAATCCTTTAGGTGAGTGTATATCTATAGCCTTTCAGATTGCTGTGAACACAGTTTTTCACGTCACAATATATGCTGTTGTTGTTGAATTCTCTCCGATTCAACGTTAGTTCTTAAGGTGTCCATCTTTAGCGTTTGAGATGAAGATCCAAGGTGACGATAACGTGACATTACAAGTAAAACAGATGTACTTCTGGGGTATATCGGACTTCAAACGAAAGTTCTCCGAGTTCTAGTTAAAAATGAGATGACTTCAACGCATTCAGTTCATCATCGCTCTGTTCCCTTTGTATTTTTAAAGGTGTCTTCACATTTGACAGACGCTCAAGGAGTGACTTCCCATCTCTGTAGGGTTGCCTGTCCCTGACACGTTTTTTTTTCAACACCCTCGCAACTGGAGTGTAAATGTGAAACACTTGGGCACAGCGGCTCTGCGTTAAACAAACAGCACAGCTATTGGGCACATCACCGCTGAACAATGTAATCTGACGTGATGTTTAAAGATGTAGGGGCGGTTTTTGGTTTCAGAGGCTGTATTTACATTCTCCAGACATGGCATGGGTGTGTTTTGGCGGCGTCTTTGTCTGACGCGAACCCACATATGCTAAAAAACCTGTGAGGAGAGCAGCGCTATCGCTGGAGTGTTTACAAGAGCGATGTTTAGCAGATAACCTGTAATTCACCACTGAATGTTGGGGGCTTGGTTTCATGAGGTTACATTTGATATTCTTCTCAGTTTTAAAACTATAATCTTCCTTCTCAGTGCAAAACAACTATTAGCGAAGAGCAATTCCTTCTAAAATCTCAGAACGGTGAATACCATAGCACGTGACCGCCCACTTGTGTAAATCAACAATTCCTACTTGGTCTTGATGTACTAAAATAAGACGGTAGAAGTAAGATACTAGTTTACCTGAAGAATGGAGGCTGGTATTGGTACAGGTGTTCTTGTGAGTCATATATACATTTGCACATGGGTCATGGGTCAGAAGAAAGTTTTCCAAACATCACTGCAACTTAGATTTTTATGACTGACAAGACTTACCAAATCCTGCTTAAGAACAAATTTGGGCGAGTGGGATATTTTATGAGCCTTGAAGCTGACAGAAAAGAGTTTTATGTGCCTCTTAAGATGCCGGTTGAGCACCTGGACTCTAGTGTCTTAGTTTTCTTTCTCAGGCTGAGATCATTTCCCAGGCCTTTCTTAAATCCTGACTTAAAGCTCGGTGTTTCTGCACCCTTTATTTCCGGCTCGTCTTTTTGTGAGAATAAAACATTTGCAAGCTTTACTCACAAAAATAAAGGTGCTTTAAAGGTTCTTCACTGCAATACCATAGAAGAACCATTTTTGGTTCCACAAAGAACCATACAGTCAAAAGTTCTTCAAAGAACCATCTCTTTCTTACTTTTTTATAATCTGAAGAACCTTTTTTTGCCACAAAGAACCTTTTGTGAAACAGAAAGGTTCTTCAGATGTTAAAGGTTCTTTATTGAACCAAAAGGTTCTTCTATGGCATCGAAAAACCTTTTGACACACCTTTTTTTAAGAGTGGTACAGAGGAATCCAGAAGGTTTTAGATTGTTACTTTCATATGGTGCTGTTTCGTGCATGGACTTTGTTTTTGAAATTATAGTATTAGGGATCCAGTGTAAGAAAAAAGTATAGTCAGTCAGTGGTATTTTAGTTTTGGTTTTATTGTCGTTTTATCACATATTTTGAAGTTTTATTTTTCATTACTTTTTAAATTTTTGTTAATTTTAGTAACACTTTTAGCCATTTTGTTATGCTTGTCATTTTATGTATTTATTTATTTATATTCCTATATCGGGTTAAAGGTCCAATATGTAATTCTTTGGAGGATCTACTGACAGAAATGCAATATAATATACATAACTATGTCTTCAGAGGTAATGAAGTGTTATGTTTTTATTACCTTAGAATGAGCTTTTTCCATCTACATACACCGCGGGTCCCCTTACATGGAATTCATCATGTTGTTTCTACAGTAGCTCTAAACGGACAAACTGCTCCACAAACCGTTTCGTAAATACATTATCTCCTTTGACAAAGAAGCCAAAACGTGACGACATCTTAGTCCTGTGTCAGCCACCGTAGTGCTTCGAAAAGGAGGGGTGAAGTGAGCCGGTGGTTGCAATTTGCATCATCACCGCTAGGTGCCACAAAATTTCACACATTGGACCTTTAATTTATCAGTTTTAGTTGAGTTTTATTCATTTCCAGTGAATAATTTTAGTGACTCTGCTGTAGCAACATTTCTAATTTCTATGTTCATACAATATTTAATTTCGATTAACAGAATTGTTTTATAGTTTTGTTTTTAAACTATAATAAATTGGCGTAGATTCACTTTTTTGCCTCCTTTACAGTCTTCCTGGCTAAAGAATAAAACTCCAGCTCTCTTTTACTCATCTGCTTTTAAAGGCGCATGGCAATCAAACCTCCTCCCGGCCTCTGAGAAATCTCATTTTCTTATTTCTTCTGCCTGGATTTATTATTTTCACTTAGAAACAGCCTTTTGCCAGTTTTACAGTAAACATGTTATCTAGGTATTGAAAGACTTCTCGACTCAGAACCACTGCATCCAGTTCGGTTGTTATTTTTAAATTGCGTTCACATTAATGCATTTATCCAAAGCAAATTACAGTGCATTCAAGCTATACATGTTTTATCAGTATGTGTGTTCCCTGAGGATCGATCCCGTGATCTTTGTTGCTAGCGCAGCGATCTACCAATTGAGCTACATTGTGCAAGTCTGTATTTTTAGTGCAGTTAAATCACAACAAACAGGGACTATTGATTATCACCAATAATCTCTTACAGCACCTTGACCATCACAATCCTCCACCCTGGTTCTGTTGAAAGTTCTCCGCAAACGCTTTCTTTTTCTCGCTGTGCTTCCAATTTCAACTTTTTTTCCTCCGTACGTTCTGTTCATTATCACCACGAGCGATGATTTACACTACGAACATAAAAACAAACGCCACCAGCGCTCTTGTAAATCTGTACGGGGCCTCTGTCTATAAGTGTCTGTGAGTGTTGAAATGGCTTCGTTCCAGCGGTTTAAGATGGTCAGGCATTATCAGGGTGTTTTACGAGCAGCGTTTCTCTTCGGTGTCTGCATTTGGGATTCGGTGGTTTTGTAAATCTCTCATAAGTGCATTATTTATCATTTCTTTTTCATTTAAGAAAGCTTGATGTGTTTGTTTTGCAGTGATTCTCGGCTTTCTGTACACTTTCTCTTGTCAGGCTCAGGATTTAAAATTCTTGGTCATGCTTGTCACGGTCTAGCTTTGTTTTATTCTTTTGTGTTAGCAGACACCATTTCACGAACTCGACATCTAATCTGATGCCCGGCCTGCCAGCCAGTTTCGTAATTTCAAAATATCACTCTTCATGAGACGTTGCACTGGTTATTTAAGGGACCATTGGGTCCATATAGCTTTGTCTGAGAGATGAAAGAAGGTTCTGGAACTTGGGTTTGAACAAAGGCACTTCACGGCCATCATCCCTGTTTACATTTGATCCTCGCGATCTAAGGCGCTGAGCGCTGCTGATGGACGACTGATAAGAAGTCTTCAGCATGTGGAAGGAAGAAAGAGTTTGGAAATGATTTACCAGACAAGACGGAAGGTTGTGCACAAAGTAGTTGGGGTGTTCATGCAGGTTAGCCAATGTTTATTTTTATTTTTTGTCAATTATGTTTCTCTGTGAGGAAAGTCTGATATGAAACAAGTCATAAAGGGAAACAGGTTTTGTTCTGAACATTTTCCAGTAGGTCAATTGTTTGGGCACTTGTCAGTTGTTCCAATATTACACGTGTGCCGAATACACCTCGACGCTAAATAGCTCAACTTTCATTGTGGTGATGAAGATCTAGTTTTATTTATTACGCTTTTTATTTAATTACCCTTTCAGTCATCCGCAAACAGCTCGTAACTCAAGAAGGGTCCCATCCTCTCTAATGTCATTGGTTAACCTCCGAGTCTGTTCATACAAGCTCTGGGTTTTGAGCTTCTGTTGGCTGCTGTCTTCATTCCCCTACAGTCTTCCCACACAATCCACGTGGGCTCCTGGGAACGCAAGCTCAGCCAGATGGGCTGCGCCAGCTCCTGTGCTAGCGCCGGCGATCCTGCTTCATCACAGACGTGTTTGAGATACAGCTGTTGTTTTTCTCCCTCAACAAACGTGTCGGTCTTCAGACAACAGCGCAGAGTTGGCCAGAGATTGTTGGCCGTGCTGCCACGTCTCCACACCGCTTCTAGCCTCCAAACAATGTAATCGTGGAGGCACAGGCCTGTCGTTTCTCAAGAAAATATGTTTTTGGTAACGTTTTAGCTCATCACAATAAGGTCGTTGAAGTTAAATGGTTCGGATGGAAATCTTTCCAAAATGTAACAAAAAAAACAGCATTCAATAACTAATGCTCATTTTGTGTCACATTTTCTCTTTTTTTATTGGAAGCACTTTTTGTGAGCGCATGTTCCATATATCGTCAGACAATTTTGAATACAGTATAGACCACTTCAGAAGAAGTAAACAACGCTGCTCCAGAAGCACTTCCTGTTTCAGTTTTTTTAACACTATACACAATGTCTGAACAGAATATAAGCAGCAGAACCCAATCAAAATATCATATATATCAATCTTTTTTTAAATATTTAAGATAAAAAAAACTAAAACCGGAAGTGCTGCTTGGACCAGTGTTTACATCTTGTGACATGGTCTATAGACGGTTTCAGCGGAAGTAACATAAACAAACGTTATGCGGCCTAAACGTAACTTCCGGTAGACCCTTCCAAAAAAGTAACTGTCGAGTAATTTAATACAATTCATATTTATGTTAAAATATTAATATAAATTAAATATAAAACAAATTGTTACATTATAACCAAACACAGATCGGAAGTTGACTTTGGGCCATGCGCATACGTCTGAGGAAACTGTCTATTTACGCCAAAGCAACTCAAACTAAAACGTTTCGCACATTTTTTGTTGTGTTTGTTGCTTGGCTGGTTTTTTAATAACGTAATTGTTTTTATTTTGTACTGTATTAATGGTTTGTAACGTTGTGTTGTAAACTGAAGGAAATAGGTCAGAACTTTTCGAGCTGAGCTACTTTGCTGTTAGGTGTTTTTTACATGTTCCAGCTTTCCATCTTTAGCTTAAATTTCACGCAACAGTGTCCAGAAAACAAGAACCAAATTTTAGACGAACTGGCTTGGATGTCTGAGGTTTGGCTTTGTCTCATGCGAAAGAACAAATCTGTGTATTCAAGTGAAGAAACTGGCATGCTTGCTTATGAAGTCTTTTATTGGCAAAGGGGCTGAAATGTGGCATATGGTTAAATCTATAGAATGCTTTTAAGTTGTATTTCTCCATCCATGCATGCATTTACATGTTATCATATCATATCCACATTGCAAAAGCTACAGTGGCAGCACCGTGGTACAGTAATGACGTCACATGGTAATACTGTGGTGAAGTACTTTTTATATATACAGTAGAGGGATAATTATTGTCATGTTGTTCTTTATATCGAGTCCGTCTCACGGTTCTTTGCAGAAACTGTAACCGGTTGGTAGAGAAACAGCCTTGAGAATGTCCACTTGAACGATTGTTGTTTAAATGCTCTCATTCAGGCATCTTCTCATCTCACAAACACAGATGTAGCCACTTGAACACACCGTTCTGTTCACCCACTTGAAGGGCTCTGTTTTCTTCTGCTTTTGTATCTTCGGTAAGAGTCCACCCCCACCCCACATTCGAACATTACAGCAAAGCAGGAAATTGAAGTCTGGAAAATATTCCCCCTTTGGCTCGTGGGGGAAAATTCTCACCATTTGTATTATTAGTTTTGCAAGCTTTGATACAGTAGGACACTTAACAGTTAGCTTGCAATACAATACACCTTGTAGCACGTCACATTTCGAAATGTTGTAGTTCATTGAAATATATGAAGGAGATTAAGATTGGAATAGTGTAAAGTTGACTCGTAATGTCTGTAAGAGAGTGAATACATGAACTTTTCTTGTCCTTACCGCATCTGCATCTCAATTGTCTGTGCTGTCGCCGTTCATCTCTGAGGACTTCGGAGTGTCGACTATCTCCAGCAAATTAAAACCTCGGCCCGATCAATATATCTCATTATCCTATGAGCATCTTTCTGCCTGGATTTTCCCATCACATCACCGGTAATGTGACTGCAGAATGCACTAAGCGAGTGATCTTGATAGTCATGTGTCCTGAGAATTGTACCAGTCACTCACCTTCTGCCAATATCATCTGGGGTTTTTGCATGATAACATTTTGGCCCACTTTTATTGATCTGATAGTGAAAAGAGTAAAGAAAAGGATTGGGAGGATGAAGGGATTAGAAAATGTGAGCTGGATTCAGATTTGTCTGTTGTCGCGGTTCAGGCCATGGCTGTGACAGAACATAACTAACTGATCATATTTAAAGCTGCAAACTGTAACATTTTTGTTTTTGGTATCTGTACCTTTCCCCGATTTGCAATGTTAGGCTTATATTAATGATCTAGAAGTTGAACTGTCCTGTTCGATTTTGTGGTGAACGTTAGTTTGACGTCATTATACTTCAACAAACACAAAGAAGAGCATGTTAAATAACCTGCAATTTTATGTTTCAGACACAGATGGCGATAGAGAGGCAAACGTTACGTTACAAATTGCAGCTTTAATGATTTGTCATTTATGTAACTTCAACGTTTTTTACCATTGGAAAAAAGACATACTTCATCTTTAATAAAGCCAAATGCTAAAAATAACTGCGCAAAGACAACTTAAGTACCGTTTATTGGAAGATTTTCCGATCTGATTTTCATGATGAGAGCAGGATCTTATTTTGAGAGCTAGCCGACATTCCTTTAGATTTATGGCTTTCAGACTCATCTCTGGCTCGCTGAATGACTGCAAATGTGCTTTTGGTTAATGAGCGACATCTTTTCTGCATTCCTTAAGCCTGCTTCACTGTGATACGACTCGGCGTTTGAGTTTCGCCACAAAAATCACAAAAACATCTACTTGTGTTCTGGATTTACCTTCCTCAGCTTCTCAAAAACAACCTGATTGCTGCTTTTGTTCCCGTCAAAGTTGCAGACGTTAATTATATCAGGGGTTGTGCGTGCATGATTAACAAATCTGCACAAATCGTTGTTTGTTTCGTGGTTTGCTTCCTGTATGGCTCCAGGTAGCACTTCATCAGAGAATGAAACCAGCGCTCGGCAGAAGCGTTTGTGATTTATTCGACGTTGATGGTGTTCTTCAACACAGCGTGAGCGCTGGGTTCAAAACAGGAAATCTGCGGCAAATGTATTCCCTGTGGCAGTGAGCTTAGCTGTGTGAAAACAGATTTCGTCTCCAATTAAAGTGTCAGACGTTTTGAGTGGTTGAAAAATTTCTTTTGGAGAGCCTTCTTGCTTTTAACATTTCTCACACATCAGTTGAGTAATTCAGTCCATTTAATCACAATTTAAAGCACTTTTCAGATGTTCCTTTTTGGTTTGTGAGGTGTATGAACGTGAAATGTTTCGGGTGTTTTCTGGCTTTTTGTCGGGGGCAATTCCGGTAAGAGCTTATCACAGCAAATACAAACAAAGTCTTATGGTTTTTTTTGTAAGGCATAAAAGTCCCAAAACAAAACGCATATGAATGTATTGTGTGAATTGTCACGATTTGTTTAATCTTTAGGCAAAAGTTTTTAACTTTTTAACTCCCCTTTTCTTTGGAAAAAAAGACGCTGCTGTTTTACTGAAACCTTGTATCTCCACACTTTGTGAAAATTTTTTTTTAAATCAATATTATCAGCAACCCTTGTGTTTTTATCACTATGTTTTGCAACTATACAACCAACAAAAAGTATTAAAAAATGATTTAATCATTTAAAAAGTACAGTGTTTTTCCCGTTTTCTGAAAACAGCGAATTCGGACATCCAAGGTTTCGGAATGACAGCGGCAATATTTGATGTAATTCAAAATTGCTTTCAAAAGAATTTGTTTTGTCAGTTTGTGTCTTTTTGTTTTTATTCACTGTCCTCCAAAGGTGAGATGTCGGACGCCCGTGCCGTACGAAAACAACAGCAGCTAAATAACCTGGTCGCCATGGTGACCGAGATGGCCCGCCCAGGCCAGACTGTTGTGGATTTCTGCAGTGGAGGGGTAGGTTACTTACTGACATTTGAAAAAAATCCTTACAGTTCTTTTTCATGCGCATCACCCAGTATCTATTCCCATCTCATGTCGTCTCTTGTAATCTTTAAGCGAGCTCTTGCTGTTCTGCCTTACAAGTTAGATATTTCGGCCCACGGGCAACAGGTCAATATATCTCTGGCCGGCTGTTTTCCCCTGACCAGACTTTGATCTGATCAGCTCTTTGAGGTCTGTTTCTCAAGTTTCTTTGCTTTCCTCTGTTTGTTTTCACAGGGGCACGTCGGGATTGTTTTGGCGCACATGCTTCCTAAATGTCAGGTAAGACTTTGCGATTTGTTTAAGTGTGGCCGGCTCAAGTTAACCGAGACCGAGATGAGAAACAAAATCTGTCTTCTTTCCAGGTGACCTCATTTGTAGACAGTAGAAAAATAAACTCATTCCACGATATTGTTTCATTTCGCCCCTCAACTGCATTACTGCAATACTCAGTGCGGATAGGATAATCAACTTTTATTAAAATACTTCCTGAGGGTTAACACGCATCAGATTGTTCAGTGGATTATTGGGTAAAGATGTGCATTATTATTCTGTATTATCTCTTTAAAAGATGAAATAGTTGTCATTTGAAATACATCAGTTAGTAATTTGGAAATGACTCGGTAGGTTACGGTATGAAGAAATAACCCATTTTTCATCGATCAGGTGATCCTGATTGAGAATAAAGAAGAGTCGCTGGTCAGGGCGAGAGAAAGAAGTGCTCAGCTCGGGCTGATGAATATCGGCTTCATCCAAGCAAACCTTGACTACTTCACCGGAAACTTCAATATCGGGGTCAGTAGCCTTTGCGTTACCCATACATAACATAAAATGTATTCAGCGGTGTATTATAAATGTAATATATGTGACCCTGTTTGTAAATCCAGGCTTAAGTCTCAAAATCTAATTATGAGATCATGCGCATCAAAGTTTGAATCGAAGCATTAATTTCACTATGATTTTTCTCTGCGTCACGACTTATTCAGTGAGTATTAAAGATATCAAGGTTATATCTTTGCAGGTGTGTTCTTTGTATTATGTAGGATGATTTTATGTAGAGAACATGAGAAATCTTACATGAAGAACACACAGAACAGCAGAAGATATCTCAATTTGGATTGCTAAACCTTAAAAGGATAGATTAAAGCACTTCGTAATTGGAGTTTGTTTCATTTCGCCTTCCCTCCATATTAACATGGTGGGTAAACCTAATGTTTGTCCTTTATGCAATTTAGAAGCAAGTGGGTTTTCCATTAGCTCATTTTGAGTGATGAAAATATCTGGTTTGCTCAAACATTAAGACTATAATTAACCTCTGTATGAGAAAAGCAATACTGCAATATTTCCAAACCGTAATTTACAAAGATTTGTTTTTACCTGTTTTTCATTTGGCCAAGTAATGTGGTTATTAATATGAATGCAAATTTTGTAGGAACCAGTACGGTTGTACTGTATTATGAGCATTCCAAAAAAAAATCAATTTCTACTTTTTTGACCCTTGACATTTGCTGGGCTTTCAATTTGCATGAATCTATGAAAATTTCATTATACGTTTAAAATGGATTTATTTATGAAAATAAAACATTTTGCAAATGTGTCATGTAGCATTACATTTTATGCCAGACTTTTATGTTTCCAGTGTGTATTTGTTTCATTTTAAAGGGATAGTTCATCCAAAAATAAAAATTCTTTCATCGTTTACTCTCCCTCGAAATGTTCCAAATCTGTTTATATACAGTAGATGTATTTGTTATGAGGAATGGAATGCTTGTAACCTAACAGTCAAAAGTGCCCAAGAACCGTTTGCTTTCCTACATTCTTCGAAATATCTTCTTTTGTGTTCAACAGAACAAAGCAATTTTTCCTACTATGGCAGTCAGTGGTGGACTAGGACTGTTTGGTCACAAGCATTCTTACAACTATCTTTCTCTGTGTTCATCGGAACAAAGACATTTATACAGGTTTGTAAATTAAGACAGAATTTTCGTTTTGGGGTGTGCTGTTCCTTTAACTACACTTTGTCAATGCAAACTAATAAAAGATAAGTTAGAAATGTTATTCTTCATTTTAAAGAATTTTGAAGACTTAATATCAAAACTTTTGATTAAAAAAAAGAAATGATCACACGTCTTTGACAAATGAGGACATATGGACTTTGTGCAGTTGTTCAAAGCCACATTGGGATGTTTCGGGCTGTCTGAGACCTGCAGCTGCATCCACAGAGAGCTACAGCTGTGATATTGAGCTTCACAGGGGCGCAATGGGGTCAATGATTTACTACTGGCACAAAAGTAACGCACACCTGTATCTTTATGTAGATTTTTAAACACTATCATTGATTTGGTATGATAGTAACACTATCATTTATACTATTATAGCGGTATGTTATTTATGATCTTCATTACGCATGCAGATTTGCAAAGGTTTAGCATTTGACGTTTTTAGTCCACGTTTACACGATGAAAAACGTTAAAGTTGTTACGTTGCGTTTTTGAAAAG
Organism: Triplophysa rosa; assembly: GCF_024868665.1. Classification (NCBI taxonomy): domain Eukaryota; kingdom Metazoa; phylum Chordata; class Actinopteri; order Cypriniformes; family Nemacheilidae; genus Triplophysa; species Triplophysa rosa. The sequence continues at coordinate 27,135,261 of NC_079893.1, read as the reverse complement.
CTGCACGTACACATGACAGCGTTATCAAAACGGTCTGCATTTACACGGATCCAGGAAAACGGATAAAAACGCTGTAGTATGCACGCCAGGCCAGTGGATGGCGATGTTGTTGTGTAAAGAAACAGAACGTGCCTTGACACGTACACATGCAGTTATAAGCCAAACGTGCTTTTTAATACCGTTGGTCGACGTAGATGTGTATTTAAGGTCTGGCGAATGTAATAGTGTGTCTCCGCTGGTCTTGTGGGTGCAGCAAATCCATATTTTGCTGGGGAAACGTTAATACATAGTCGAGCAGCGAGAGCTCACAGTACGGGAAGCCGCTATATTGTTTTAGCTATACTCGCTTGACTGAGCGCGTAATACGCATGCGCGTGACGTCATCGTTTTCAGAAAGTTCCGTCTTGCAGTTTACATGGAAACGAAAACGGCGGCGTTTTCAAAAAGTTGCGCTTTGAGAGCCGTTTTCAAAAGTTTGCGTTTTCAGTCCCCTAAAACGCCGTTTCCGTGTAAACGGACAGCTAAAACGCATATTTATTTTGCGTTTTCAATTGAAAACGGTCTCGTGTAAAAGGCCTCTTAGATGTTCTGTTTTTTCTCATCTATTCAGGAAGTGTTGTAGTAAATCATTTCTGGATCAAACAGCTCATGGAGTTGTGAAGATTATTCCACCAGAGAGTGATTGTGAACGATCTAGAAAGTGATTGCGTGCCCTCCTGATGGTAATTTACAACAGATTGCCCTTTTGTTAGAGAACAGTACCTCGGGAGAGGAAGCGAGTCGAGGATTTCTGTCAAGACGTTGAATTCCAGTGATGCACAGTCGGGAGTTCCTCAGCTATTGTCTCTGTGTTTTCTTATGTAACTCGAAGGGTATTCATTTGCATAAATGATTCAAAGGTTGTGTGTGCGGTTCGGAACCGTGCGTCGACAGATACAAATGGTTTCCCCGGGGTTACAAGTGTGAAAAAAATGCGACACGACTGCTTTTGCGGAAACAGTAGTAAACATAAAATGATTCGTTCGCCGTAAATAATAAACTTCATCAACTCCTGCCTTCCGCAGCTCGGCCGAAGCACTTCATTATAAGGACAAAAACAGTCGTGAAAGAAATAAAAAGACCCATCTTCAGCAAAAACGAAGCCAGGCTCCAAGAGACTAATAAAGATATTTTCTTCTGCAGCGCTGGCATTATCGTTTATTATTTTGTCCTTTGCCAAGGCCCTCCGACGGGAAAAACAACTAACAATGAGGTTGACGCTATGCTTTTTGTCAACGTCCAGTATTCAATGTCCAAATCAGAATGAATAAAGTTTGTTTTATTTGTTAGATCCTCTCAGTACAAGAGACCAAATAAACTCCGGATTTCACTATATTTGCTTTTATAGGAGAAACGAACGCCTGTTAAGACGTCTCCAATCTGATCTCTAAAGGAAAGGACCACCAGTACAGTCATTCCCAGACTCCCAGTGTCGTAATGAGACCGTGATGTGCGTTTCACCTCTTTGCTTCTGTAAAGAACACACACTCGAGTCTAATCGCATGGTATCCGGTGCCAAGAATGATTTCATCATTGCAAAACACTAGACTGAATGTGAAAAAAATAGCTTAGTGTGACATTTCATTTAGACGTGGGCCATATTTTTGCATACAGTGCATTCAACATATACATTTGATCAATAATGTGTTCCCTTGAGATTTGAACCGACAACCTGTGGTGTCTTGCATTAAAGCATTCAGATTGCCCGAATGCTGTTTGCTTTACTCTTTTTGTGAATAAACCTTTCGCCTGCAATTCACTGTGCCTTTTCATTTCGTCCTCTGTGTAAACAGATCTTTTATTCTCGTTGCTTAGTTGCACTTGTACATTGATTTACTCAACTTTTTCTTTAGTAAATTGTTATTCAGTCCTTTTACAAAACAAATTCTATAGTTTCTCCCATAGTCCTGTAAAAACGGTATTTATCTGGAGTATTGACACTTTGTTGCATTTCAAAATGTATTATCTTACATCCACAAAGGTACACGTTTTATGTTTAATTCTTGATGTTGCGGAGCTCCGACAACCCGCCGTTCTCTTCAGACGTGAATGGATGGCTCCATTACCAGATAGTTGTTTACTTCAAAGAAGCTCAAACCGTCTGCTAATGGATTGCGATTAGGGTACATAAGTGCGGCAGCGAATAAGCAAACACCTGCCCAGGGTTTTTTTTTCAGATCCTGTTAAGAAGACATTATGAATTATTTCGGTCTAATTAACGTCCCCAGAACTCAATTAAAATCCACACCGAGCGCTTTGCCAATATCGTTTTTTCCCTTCATTTATTTCTGTTTGGCGTATAAAATGTCAGCCAAGTCTGACTGTTTTCCCACACTGAGTTCACAGGCGTCTTTCCTCTCTCCTATGACAACTCCGAACCGCGTGCAGAGTGAATGATTATCCTCTGGGAGCTGTACACATTCCTGAGAAAGGTTCTTTTAGGGGGATTTTGAAGGGTGTTAAAGGAGTTATATGACACGGCTAAAACGAATATTATGGTTTGTTTTAGATGTAATGCAATGTGTATACACGATTTAAGGTTCAAAAACGCTGTATTTTCCACATACCGTGCGTGTTTGTATCTCCTCTTTGCCCCGCCTCTCTGAAACGCGCAGATTTTTTACAAAGCTCATGATGTGCTATGATTGGCCAGTTAACCAGTGCGTAGTGATTGGTCGAAAACTGCAAGCGTGTGACGGAAATGTAACGCCTCTTACCATTTTTGGATTATTAGGTTCCAAAGCAATTGTACTGACAGTACTGACTTGTGTATACATTTGGGTGGTCTTAGTCAAATCATACCACAAACTGACATAGATTTGTGGGGGTGTGGTTACACGAGGCGTTTCAGGCAGGTCTGGGTGAGCATTCGCTTTTAGATAGAATGCATCTTTTGTTCCGACACTTTATTTTTTGCAATTTTATGTGTCTAATACATGCATGGGCAGCACCAAAGACACAGATAAACACGTGTCCGCGCCATATGACCCCTTTAATCCGTGGATTTGGTTGACTGTGCATACACACAAACTGAAAGAACGCTTCGCATAATTTCGCGAGGTTCTCACCCTTCCGGCAACGGGTATGGTCTGCGTAAGGCTGACTGCTTGATCCTACGCAGATTTAACACCAAGACATCTGAAGGCTTTCTGTACCCCCCCCATCAAGCGGAATTGATACACTTTGTCGCTAATAGATGGTGAGACATCCGCTGTCGTGCGGTTTCACACCAGCGGGGAACCCTAGCTGAGCGTACGCTAACAGATCAATGAGAAGTGCTGCTGTTTACAGCAAGGTGGGAAAAACGTTTGTGAGGATGTGCTTGTGATCAAGAAGACATGTAGAGGTTGGGTTTAGTCTGGGTTTTAGTTAACAAGTGTGACGCAAGACCCATCTGAAATCACAGATCACTTGCTCGCTGTAAGCACAATTGTTAAATTTTTTTGATATGTATATGTTTGGTGTATTTTACAACTTTCTAAAAATAAGTTACAAAAGAGATCTTGGTGGTAATGGAAAAGTAGCTAAAGTCTGCTCGAAAGTCACTGGATGATGTCATATGCCTCATATGCTAATTAGCATAATTACGACATCATCGTGTTGTACTTGCTTTCAGTCTGTCTCACTTCTCTTCTACGTCGTGTACTTTCACACACTGTATTTAAACAGCTAAATGCCCAATAAAGCTGATCTCATTTACTTATTTTACGTTTCTGTTCTCAGTCAATAAAACAAGAGTGGCAGAATGTCTATGTGAACCGTTACTATAAAAAGTTGGAAAAGTTGCTAAATCTAGGGAATTATTAAAGTACAGTATGACTTAATTTCAACCATTAATACTAACAAAACTCTAAAAACTTACTCGTTCTAGGAAATGAAAATATGAATAAATGTGATCCATTCATAATAAAAAAGTCAGAAAAGATGCTAATTCTAGCAGCAAAGTTGCTTGAAAGTCGTTTTTATGTGCTTTTATTAGACTTTTTTATTTATTTGTCAGTTATTTTACGTTTTATTTATTGGCATTTACAAAATGTATTTCAGTTTTAAAAACATAAATCTAAAAATGTACCTTTTTCTTCAGTAAAGCAATATTATTTTAAAGTGTGTTTGACAAAAATTGCCTGATCTTTTTTTACAATTATACCAACATTTGAATGATTTTAAATCTATAAACTAGCTAATGTTATTCATCCGTGTGGAACCCCGTTCACCCCACAACCACAGAATCTGTTTTTACCTGTTTTCTATGCAAAATGCATATGATGGCCATGCAGTGGCTGGACTCCAGGTGGTCAATTTGAAGCTCAGGCAAGGTTTCAACCTGCAGCCCCTTTCAGCTACCAGCTCATATCACCATCCCTGTGTAAGTACAAAGTACATGTACGTGTTTTGTGTCATCATCAGGTGGCCTTGCATGCGTGCGGAGTGGCTACTGACATGGTGCTGGATCGCTGCCTGCAGGCGAGGGCAGGATTCGTGGTTAGTCCCTGCTGCTACGGATTCATTCAAAACACGCTCAAGTTCAACTTCCCCAAGAGGTAGAAAGTAATATCAATTTCTGTTTATCTCTTTTATTCTTGGTTTCATCTTTCAGTCTACGTCCACCAATTTCACAGTACGCAGGACAGTGAAAAATCTAAATCTAAAACCTGTGTCGGATATAAAGCCGATTTATCGGCTGCGCAACTGTCTTGGCAACTTGCCTTTTATTTTTGCATTTATTTATTTTTAATGTATAAGTCTTATTGTTTTACCCATGTCCCAAATGCTCTTTATGTATTTAGTATACATAAAATGCTAGCTATAAAATGAACTTTAGCAAAACAAAAGAGGTTTTAAATGTGATGCAATTTGTATTGTGTTCATTGTAGCTCAGGGAAAACAAGCAAATGTAATGCATGTATATCCAATGCTCGACTTTGTTAGTTAACAACATACAGTAAATAAACTTCTGAGTGTGTAATGACAGAGTTTCATTTCAAATAGTCCACATGGCCAGAAGTACTCCGAATTGAAAACAACACCCTCATAAATAATAGAAAGCCTTAGAAGATTGGAAAAATGAATGATGGATGAGAAAAGCAGACACTATTATCTAGTTACCGGATAAAGATAATAAACATTCATTATTGCGTCTATTTCTGTCTTCTGATCTGTGAATGTTCTCGGAATATAATGTCCTACATCAACAATAACACAGCTGAGGCTCATCAGCCCCGCATTACATGTTGGCAGAAAAACTGAAAGATTCGACCAAATAAAAGAGAGATTGCTTAAACTTTTTGACAGTGAGGATTAGTCATCATTTTTCTCCATATCAGAGACTATCACTGTAAGAGATCTCAAAATTCGGTGTAAACTTTCATTTCATCACAGAGGGGAATTTCGCTCCAGGGCATGACCATCAGGGTGGCAGCGAGCGCAGGAAATTATTTTTCGGGGTTGTGTTCACGCCGTTGCCATGACAGCGGTCTGTCGAGTCTTTCGGCAGCTGTGTCATCCGCAGCGTCAGGCAGTTAATGTACCAAACACACACACAATCTTTGGGATTTGAAGACCTTTTCTTGACCTTTTTACATCTCTGTATGTGAATCATATCGTGTTTATTTTTAATGAATGAGTTTTATTGTTAATCCCATGTCCCAAATGCATTTCATGTATTAAGAATACATAAAATGCTAGATATAAAATGAACTTTAGCAAGACAAGGCATGTTTTTATTCCAAATATTTAATTTCCACTACAAAATTAATGCTGATTTAAAATGTATTGCAATTTACTTTGTTTACTAACTATTAGCTAGTGGAAAAGATACATTTACTGACCTACTTATAATAGTGACCTAAGATGTTAAAGGTGCAATGTGTGAGATTAGGGAGGATCTATTGACAGAAATCCAATATAATATACATAACTATGTCTTCAGAGGTGTATAAAGACCTTACATAATGAAGCGTTATGTTTTTAATACCTTAGAATGAGCTATTTCTATCTACATACACCACATGTCCCTTACATGGAATTCACCATGTTGTTTCTACAGTAGCCCTAAACGGACAAACTGCTCTACAGAGCGCGTTTCGTAAATATGTTATCTCCTTCGGCAAAGAAGCGAAAACGTGTCGACATCTTTGTCCTGTATCAGCAACCTTAGTGCTTAGAAAGGAAGAGGGGATTGGTGGAGTGAGCCGTTGGTTGCAATTTGCAACCTCACCCCTAGATGTCGCTAAAACAGAACCTTTAAATCTTGTTTTCTGAAAGAAAATATAAAAATGTATTTCAAAAATACAAAAAGTTAAGTACCATACTGGCTGAAATATTTGGTTGTTTTAAGCGTAAACTTTCTTTATATTTATTATATTTCAGAAAACAACTTTCACGTACACTTTAGTATTTGAAACCTTATCTTTATCGTAGTTTTACATTCTCTGTATTTGAATCATACTTTATTTACAGTATTTGAACAATGAAAACAACTTGTTTTGGTCCTTATGAAAGAGCTTGTGATGTTTTGGTTTTCTCAAGGAATGAATAAATTTAAAGCTCCACTAAACATGCAGGACAGGTGTGCTACTGTAGGTATGAGACAGCGATAAGTTGCTCAAACACCAAAAGGTCCGTCCATGCATCAAACATTGTTTAACTGAGTCAATAACTGCATAGAGTTCAAATTAATAGATGTAAAAACTCTTTTGTTAGTTCACCTGGGCCCCAATAGATAACAGCGCTGGGCTTGCCTTGTTGCCCTCGGGTAAATCAAGTTTGACTTCGCCAGTATAGATTGTGTATCACGTATGATTTCCTTACATCCAAATAAACTGTCCTCTTCTTTATATTTCGTTAATGCGTCATGTCATATTTCATTTGTGCTTCAGTGTGTCTGTGCGAGTTCATTAATTCCCCCCTGTCCTGTCTCTCTCTCTCTCTTCACAGTACGAGGTTTGCTGAGACTTTGAGCTATAAGGTTTGTGTTCCATTGCTCACTTTCACTCATTATCGCCTACACATATGTGATGTCGCACCACCTTATTCAAGCATGTCTTTCAGTTTTGTCCAGTATAGTAATTTGTTTTTTGTCTTGTTAATAATTGTATGGGTCTGATCTTTTTCTTCCCTATCCAGACTGTGTACTCTGTTTTCTAGCTCGATTCAAACTTATGAAAAGATCAAACAGATAAAAATGTATTATTTAGGCTGTGCATTGAAATGCTGTAATAGGTGATTTTACTTTGGGAATGAAGATCTGATTCAATATTCAAACCTACCGAATGATTATTAAATTCACTTACGCTAACACTTCTCGGTTGTCGAATTGTTTTTTTTAGGTTTATACCGAAAACTGTATCGAAATACTTGCATCGTTGTCAGTTTCGGTTAAAATATCTAATTCTTTACATCAGCAGAGCAAAACTAGATTTCATAAATTGGTACTATTACCAAAAAAAGGACACATTAACACATTAGATCATCATTGTATACTCTTTGTATAATCCAACCCTTCAATTCTGTTTGTTTTCATTCTTCATCATTGAATTTCCTTCGCTCAAACCATCCCAGCTGCACAAATAGGGCATTCGTGGGAACAGGGCAACCTTTTTTCGGTCATATCTGTAGATGCTGATGGAACGGTGAGTGCTGGAGTGGCAGGAGAAGTCAGAGTAATGGATGATGTTAATCAGACGTATCTCATCTTCATCGGGGTCTCTTCACATTCTGCCTCTTCTCCTCACACTGTGCTAAGCAGTGTTGGGTGTAACTAGTTACTAAGTAATTAGTTACTGTAATTTAATTACTTTTCCCTTGAAAAAGTAAAGTAAGGGATTACTCTTATTTTTTCTGTAATTTAATTAGTTACTTTTGATGTAATTAAACTAAATACTTTGTGTAATATACTGTATGTGTGTGCAATAGTGGAATTGACATCAAAATTCAAAGTCGAACTTTAAAATCTGTGCTTTAATGTATAATTCTCACATTTGTAATACTTTGGTCAGTTAATAAGAGTACTTTATGTAGTTTAATATTATTTATTTGAATGAATTAAAAGAGAGTTTCATGCCTATCCTTGAATCACTTAATTAATCAAGGTGGATATAGGATATAGAAAGTAATTAGTAATAAGTAACTAAATACTTTTGGAGAGAGTAATTTGTACTGTAATCCAATTACACTATTGAATATGTAATTAGTAACTAGTAATTAATTACTTTTTCAGAGTAACTTACCCAACACTGGTGCTAAGGGCCCCTGCGGAACAAATCACCAGCTCATGGGCCTTCACACATTCAGACTTTAGAAGAGCATCACTGTCCCATGAGCACACGTATAGACATTTCATTAGTGGTGGTTTGCTAAAGCATGCATCACTTTTACTGTTTCTCATCCTTAAAGGGGTAGTTTACCCAAAGATGAAAATTGTGTCATCATTTACTCACCCTCTTGTCATTTTATACCTTTATAATCAACAGCGGTACCCATTTACTTCTTTTGTATGGACACAAAACCAATGCAAGTTGTTTGATTGTCAACATTCTTCAAAAGATCTTATTTTGGGTTCTGCAGAAGAAAGAAAGCCATACAAGTTTGAAATGACAAGAGGGCAATTCAATTTGATTTTGGGGTCAACTATCTATTTAAAGACCCACTGAAGTACCTTGATGTGCGCTTTGTTCGGTGTGTTGATGAAATTTTCACTGAAACAGGAAGTTAGGGCAACATATTGAGTGACTCCTCCCACTTTAAAATAGCTACATGTAATAGTGTTTAGCGGCACTTCGGAGCATGAAACTCGATGGGAAGCTGAAGTGCAGAATGATGTCATAAAATTGTTGGTCCGTTTTGTCGGAAGATTATGAAATTTTGTCAATGTTTTGCTGTACATTAGTTTATAGCAGTGGTTCTCAAACTTTTTCGTTGTAAGGCCCCCTTTGTGTAGAGTGCATCGCTTTGCGGCCCCCCCCAAATAAAGACGTATAATCTTAAATTTAACATTTTTATTTAAACAAAAACATATTCGGTTATACAATGCTGAAACATCAATTCTTTTATCTGGTGGTCTTATTTTTCTGATGTTTGATTGCATAAAATCTATGATCAATTTCTATATTTCATAAAATGCCACAAAATCTGTGGCCCCCTGGATCCATCTCGGGGCCCCCCCAGGAGCCACGGCCCCCAGTTTGAGAACTACTGGTTTATAGATATCCTTAGGGCTAACATATTCATGCTAAAAACCAAACAAAAAACGTTCATTTTGTCTTCATAGGGACTTGAAAATATAATATGTAATATTTTGAAGAACTTTGGTAACCAAACAATGTTGGAGTCCTTGGAGTTCCATTGTATGGCCACAAAACCACGGAGACATTTCTCAAAATATCTTCTTTTGTGTTCCACAGAAGAGTCATGTACAGATTTTAAACAACACGAGGATGAAAAAGATGACAGAATTGTTATCATTGGGTGCACTATGTCTTTAAGAAAAAGTGATCGATGCAAAAATGTTGATGCATTTAAGTTTTAAAAAGTCAGATAATGTCGGCTGTTCATTGGAAATCTCCACAGACAAATCAGTGTGTATTGAAATCTCTAATCTGATTGTACTTTAATTGGTTCAAAATACAACGTTTGGCTTATTAATGCCATAGTTCTCTATATGCGTGTTTTGGAAACATTAGACCCAGTAATGGCATTGATCACAGCTATTAGCCTAAAAGACTAAACCTGATAGCAGGAATCAATCTGGTGGGGCGGTTACATTCCCCTCCATCCCAAGTAGTTTTACTCAGTTAATGCAGAATAATGGGGCCTCAAGTCATCATTTGTGTAGAACAGAAGCTGCATTCGCTGCATTTCCGCTCAACAGTCGCAATTAGAGTCGCCTGTGCGTTGATTGATACAGAATTGTTTCCTCTCTCGGCAGTTACAACAGTTGATAAATGTTCTCTTCCCTTACCAGAACCCTAATGATCTGATATATTGATATTCTCTGCAATTTAAGCTCGCTGAGCCGTGCGCTACATTTATGTTTTTGTTTGTTTGGTTATGCAAGTCTGTTTATTGCGTTATGTCATTATGTTAACATATGTTGTTTGTTTTTTAGGAGCACATGATCCTGTGCAGGTTTGCGGACCAGACAGCTGTCAGTTTACCCCTGGAACGACGATTAATCGGTACGTTTAGTCTTCTAGCAGGTGGTTAGAGAGTTATGGAGTGTTGTATTGCCTCAGAGGGGGAAAATGATCTTTAATAGAGAGCCTAAATGGGATAAAAAAAATGGTGGGTTTTCCATATGGCTCATCATCGTTGTTATGAACGTACAGTATGATCATTATGAACACTTATGTTCACACTTGGCGTGTATCATGTATTCATTTTCAAACTGATGCTATTTTTGCCTAGCGGATGAGAAAAAGGTGTACATGTAAGGATAGAAGTTTAGCATCTACAAGAAAGCTGTAATCTGATTGGCCTTTTTTTACCGTCAGAGAGGTTTGGAAATCAGGGTTGCCAGATTTTTGTAACAAAACCCGCCAGTCAAAACTAGCCCAAAACTAACGCAATGGCCAATCAAACTAGCCCAAAGACCACAAAATATGTCTCTCTCATATACCTAAAATACATATTTTACACTCACTGTTATGCATTAGACACTTCAATCAATGAAAATCATTGTATTGTAGTTATCATCTTACCTTGTTATTTACAGCTGATGAACAAAAATTATAATTTATTAGAAACAATCATGACGAGGTCCGCCAATTTGTTACCATGGAAACAACAACCGATGCCCCTCCTTGACAAAAATGTGCTCACTTGGTCAAATCATATGGTGGCAGAGTTTTATTGTTGTTAGAATATACATTTGAGACACTCTTAAAAATGAAGGTGCTTAAAAGATTCTTCACAGCAATGCCATAGAAGAACCATTATTGGTTCTACAAATAACCATTCAGTCAAAGGTTCTTTAAAGAACCATCTCTTTCTTACCTTTTTGTAATCTGAAGAACCCTTTTTCACCACAAAGAACCTTTTGTGAAACAGAAAGGTTCTTCGGATGTTAAAGGTTCTTTATGGAACCGTTTAGACAAAAAAAAAAGGCTCTGCATCTCATCGTGAAGCACCTTTATTTTTAAGAGTGTAGAGTATATTAAGAGAACACATTTAGGTCAACTTTAATTTATGAATATGTGAACCTTGAGGAAAAAAACAACCTGTGGAATCAAGTATAGACAGATTCAGCAGGAAAACCACAGAGTTGGCAACCCTGTTCGAAATTGTGTATTATTTGTGTGAAATTATATAAGTAAAAATAAAAATATTAATAAACATTAAATGTAAATACTTAATTATAAAAACATAATTGCAAATAAATATAATTTGTTATATATTATTATGTAGAAATATAAATTTTGCTGATTTAAAGGATGAAAAGGATGACAGAATTGTTATCATTGGGTGAACTCTTTAAGAAAACGTGATCTATGCAAACATTTTGATGCATTTACATTTTAAAAATCAGATAACGTCGGCTGTTTTTTGGAATTCTGTACTGACAAATCTGTTGTATTTTAATATCTAATCTGATTGTACTTTAATTTGTTGAAAATACAAAGTTTGGCTTAATGCAATTTTTCCTATATTTTGATGACAACACCATTGGCACAAATGGGAAAACCAGGTTCAATAACTTCTCTTACATCCATTTTGTTTCCCAATCTTCAGGGAAACGCTGTATGGGACTGGTAGACCTGGACCGTAGCTGGGCCGCCGAGACTCATGGGTATTCTGTAAAAGTGATGACCATGGTCCCTGAGGGCTGCTCTCCCAAAAACAATTTGCTGGTGGGGGAACCTGTGAGATAGCATTGCATTAGAAACTTTCCTGGACTGATTTGGTTTTAATTCGCAAACTTTAACTCATTGTTTTTATTAATTGTTTATTTTCCAAAAGCATAGGTCTCTCTCACGCACACACACAAAGCTGAATAAACAATGGTCCCATTTAATTGTGCAATCAGTTTATTCATTTCTCTATCATGTGCTCTTTAAATAGCTTTTTAATTGTGGCTGCATCGGAGTGAATTTTGTTGCGCTAATGTCGTATAGTTCAGCGCACCGCCGCTTGACGTCTCGCCCTGGGTTTCTTTGTTAAAAGCCACAAAAAGCCGCACTCCCCCTCAATAAATTAAACATGACTTCAAATGCTGTTTGCAAATTAAACACATTGAATGGTGTAAAAAGCACCTCGCACCCTCTCCGCCGCATTATCTCTAATTATTCACGAGACAAAAGGGTCTCGAAAGAGTCCACTTTTCACCAGTTATTACAGATGTAAAATTATTCATAGTAATCTGCTCTTCTCACTCGCAAGAAAACCTGCGTAGCGTTCTTGTGCTGCTTTGTCTTAGAAACATTTGATTAAAAGTATCGGAAGTAAACAACAGCAGGTATTTATCGCCGTTCCCCCGTGACGCCGGTCAGGAAGATCAGAGAGGGTTAATAATTATGAAATGCACCCGAGCGGATTAATCGAAGCGAGTTTATGAATATTTGATTAGGTTGTGACTCATGCAAATGTCGAGATTTGTCTAGATTTTTATGCAGATATCAAAAACTGATTCCCTCTGCTTTGTTTTAGATCATAAAACTCTGATCACTACAGAACAGGTGTTGACCGGCACACTTGTGCTTGTACTGTAAAGGAAAAATTTTCCTCATCTTGAGGAACTGTGCAACCTTTAAAGGGGTCATATTCAGGGGCGGACTGGGAAGCAAAAACGGCCCTGGAGTTTTCGACCCACATCGGCTCGCCACCATTTTTGTCGACTGGGGGGGTGGAGAGAGAGATTGATTGCATTAGCCCTTCACCATATCTGTCAACGGGGGGTGTGACGTATCATTGCGTTACATGTATACGTGTCCGTCTCGCTAATGCCTTCGCGTTGCGTGCATTCGCGTTAATAACGTCAGTCTGTCCGGCCTGAGCGTCAATTACGGCACCATACATTAGCAGCCCATCAGGAAAAGTTGCGATATAACATATGGCCGGTCTGCCCCTGGTCACGGCCGTCGGTGGGCCGTTCTGGACTTTGACAGAATGTCCTACTTGTCAGTCCACCCCTGGTCATATGGAGCGGACACGTGTTTTTCTGTGTCTTTGGTGTGTTGCCCATGCATGTATTAGACACGTAAAATTGCAAAAATTCAAGTGTCGGAACAAAAGATGCATTCTATCTAAAAGGAAATGCTCACCCAGACCTGCCTGAAACACCTCGTGTAACCACACCCCCACAAATCTACGTCTGTTCGTGGTATGATTTGACTAAGACCGCCCAAATGTATACGAAAGTCAGTACTTTCAGTACAATTGCTTGGGAACCTGTTGTTCCAAAAATGGTGAGCGGCGTTACATTTCCGTCACACGTTTGCAGTATTCGACCAATCACTAAGAGGAGATACAAACATGCACGGTATGTGGAAAATACAGCGTTTTTGAACCTTAAATCGTGTTTACACATTGCATTGCATCTAAAACAAACGATAATATTCGTTTTAGCCATTTCGTATCACCCCTTTAAGCCTCGGAAGGCCAAGCTATCGAAGCTCATCTGAATTCTGCCAGCAGAGCCAATCTATCTGAGTGTGAAAGGATGGAGACAGGGCACCTTCCAAAGTGCTGGAATCATTTCAGTGGGAAGCGTTTCTTCTCCCAAGGATTGGCTCTGGGCCCTGGCCAAGTGTACATGAAAGAGCATATAGAATTGGATGAATAAAATGAACAGGGATGTAAACGGATTGCTGCGATGATACAAAAAAGACATTGAATTATTCGTTATTTATAAACTTATTGTCAAAATCCAAAACTCGCCCATATTTGGCAATATGCATAGTGCAAAAACAATTGTAAAGGTATGAACTAACACTGAACAATAAAACATTTGTTAATCTTAATACATTAATTTACTTTTATTTATTAATAATAATACATACGTATTTTTTATGATTCATTTATTAATTCATGCTAATTTTAGCATTCACTAATACATTATTTAAAGGAGAGGTCTGATGGTATTTCACTTCTTTAAATTTAGTTAGTGAGAAGTATAGCTGTTTGAGCATTAACAACATCTGCCAAGTCGCAATATTTTCTTTAACAGAAATCACTTTTTAAAGACTACAATGAGCGACTCGTTGGGACTACAACAAACTTTTTCTGGGTTAGTGACATCATGAATGCCAAAATTTACATTGACCCTGCCCCTTCTAACAAGGATAGGGTAATGAGCGGGGCATCGCAACACACACTCTAAGTGGTAGACCAATCATAAAAGACTGGCTCAGCTTGACCAATCAGAGCCTTTCGGGAGGAGAGACTTCAACAGCCTGTTTTCTGAGAATCGAGATGACGGTGTAAAACACAGGTGAAATATGTCACATATAAAGCATTTTTTGAACACCGAACATGAACACCTATTGTTTAGAACATCATAAACATAATAAAGACTTAAAAAAAATCAAAAGTTGTATCTGTTAACATTAGTTAATGCACCATGAACTAACATGAATAACTGTATTGACATTCACTAACACACAAAAAAAATGCTGAAAAACTATTGCTCTTTATTAGTTATGCATTTGCTAATGTTAGCAACCTTGTAGAGTCGATCAAAATACTGCAGTAATTTGGCAAGTCTGTATATCGCATATTTTATATTGTGAAATGTGATATACTTTAATCTGTATGAGACATTTTATTCACAATATCTCATATCGTTGCTCTTGCTGTGACAGCTTTCATTAATTGCACTTAAACATCAGACATTTTTGCCAAAGGTATATAGATATCTCTTCATTTGCATTGTAAAGCCTCTTTCAAAGAATAGATTCAGGCACTGTGTAATCTTTTGACTCGGCCGCCCATAACCCACTCACATTTTCCGCGTAAATTTACTTTTTGTATCTGCAGCCCTTCATACAGAATGCTTTCCACAGCACTAATCAAAGTCTACTTGTTTAGTGGTAAAGAGGTAAAAAATAGATGCATCCAGGTGCTAAAAATGACGTTCTGGCGACGACTGCGCTGTGGCATCCCTCTCAGTTTATCTCCTTTCCCTCTAGCTTTCAGACAGGGAAGTCGGTTTCATTTGAAATATCGCTAAAGCTTTGTGCAATTTCACCTGTGGCAGTCCCAAGAATTCATGAGCGATTCAAGCCGCAATCCGCCTTAAATTCATCTGTGACAAAACCTAATCAGAAAGCACGCCGAGCTTTCCGGTTCTGAAGAGGTTGAAAATGAGTTTTCTCCAGTGTCACCGTTCATACAGGCCGGGGATGCGTCTCCATGAATTTAGAGTGACCGTGTCTTTTTCTAACGCATCATGAAATGACGCTGGTGTAGGGCGTATACTCGCCCGGTCCAAGCGTACACCTGCAAATACCCATGCAGCATCCTTCTTTTTGATACTGATGAGAGACGCCATTGCTTACCAAAACAGAATTAAAGCACAGTTATAATAAAGATCACAATATTGATACACACTAAAAACATTTTCTTTTTTAATCTGTAGAATATATACACAACTACTAAGAAATTTCAGGTTTAGAACTGAAATAAGAAAACAAAGATATTTTTATCTGGATTTGGGTTTAATCTTACTCACTGGATTTTCCTTTTCTTCATCACAAAATTATTTGTATGCATTTCGCTTTGAGAATGTGGAATGTTCTTGTCTCTTGATACGCGTTGCATGTGAACATTTTCTCTTTGGCATATACCTCTACATCTGCCTTCTGCTTTTTATTCATGAGGCCAATATGAACATGAACTGCTTTGAGATGCATTGTTGGATGTTTTTGTGTGCATGTGCGTTAATGACACTCGAAGGCACTTCACATCAAGCTGCCAATTGTAGAACCTTGAGCGATCTGATGAACTGTAATTCAGTCTGTGGCTATGTTCAGAATGCTGCTAAATCTTTCCTCACAAGTGACAGAATTGTTTTTGTTGAATTGCGTCAGTCCAACTCAACATCTGTCACAACTGCATTTGGTATTCTGCAACTGAAGATGGAGGACAGCCAAACCGTTTGTGAATAGATGCTGAGGTGTCATTTATAATCAATTATAAAAAATAGAAATGCTGCACATTTAGTTTTGAAACGTCATGAAAAACCTTAACCGAAAATGGATTTGAGCAGAAAATTGGATGTGATGTGAATCCCAATATGCTGTGCACATGCTTACAGTACTTTCTGAATATGGGTTTTTAATATCTCGCTGTACCCCACTGCACTATGTAATGCTTCTACCTTGTAATATTCCTTACACTGCACCGCTTTTCTTAAAGTGTAGAACATGAACAAATAAAACCAGATTTGCAGATATAGCAGATATAGATATAGTCTGCATGTGTTTAAGTGTTCACCCAATGAAAATGGAGTTGAAATGTAATGACGCACTGTGCCATGTGCCCTCTGACCAAAGTTATGGGAAACTGAAAATGAGACGTCACCCCACACACGACTTCTGCAAACCTGAAGCTCAAGTGATGAGTTGGAGGCATAAATCACGTTTCAGCACCAGTTTGACGTGACGCAGGTGCCCTTCTGTCTGCTAACTATGTTTACATTTCTCAGCATCTCAGTATACAGACCAACAACAAAATGTATTCACAATTAGAAGTGTTTCCCAACTAACTTAATTTTGTGCATCAGCATGTAGCCAGTGGTTCAGCTATTGAAATCTAATGTACATGTAATGTGCATTTTTTTGGTATAAATAATCGACTATTTCATAGTGCAGGCCTATATAATGTATAGTATGTTAAACGTGTATTAATATGTAGCCTACTGTAACAGTGCTGTGTGCGCTCAAGTCTCCTTATTGGGTGTACAGCTCGCACAGAGGGTGTGGAGAGAGAGCGAGAGAGGGAGAGCGCAGGGAGCGCGCGGCACGGGTCACTCTACCGGAGGAGCGCACCACAGACGGAGGTACCGCTTAACTCTCATAGACGTACAGCTGTGCGTGTGTCCTGCTGGACTCGCTGTTTATCCTTCAGTAGGGTCGGATCTAGCAGTCATCACCATCCCAACGCTGGAGACCTGCGGAGACGTTTGGATATACTGCGGCATATGAGCGTGGGAATGTGGGTAATAAAGTTCGCGTTGATTTGGACCTGCTGGTTCGGAGTACGCGCCGATTTCGATAGCAGGTGAGATGCGGATGATAGCATCAGAGTGATGCGAATGAAAGTATATTTATTGCAGTATACTTTTTATAATGCGTTTTTCTTCAAGCGTAACAGGTTAACCCCAGACACATTGAGTTCCGAGGTCTACTTGGAATAAACATGATTTTATAATAGTAAAAGAGAAGTAAACATGTTTTTTGGTTGATTGGCATTTGTGTCACTACTGTTTATCTACAAATATCATGGGTTTACTGTAGTAAGACCATTCATTAACATAAGGGTTAACCCTTGGTGATCAGTTAAATTTAGGACGCTCGTGTTGTGTTACTGTTGTCAGTCAGCAAAGTGAACTCGTGAACTTTTGTCTGCTTGCAGCTGCTTTTAAGGAAATACTTACAAAGCCAGAGACATGCGCATTTATGACATTTTAATTCCTTTTTATTCTCAACTACTCAGTTTGTTTGAAACCATGTGTAAAACGATTTCATAATGAAAGATTGGTTTGCAAAACGCTTTACACTCATTTATCTTCGCTCTTGGGCGATCAGCGCACGCGTTCCCGGTTTTTTCGTGTCCCGACATGAAACGTGAAATATGCGGTGAGCAGAAACGTGCCAAAGATTCACATCTCCTTAAAGCGTCAGTGAGATTAAAGGAGATCAAATGGCCGTGCTCGAAATTAAGTGTGCACACCTCAGGGCCATTGTTAGAGAGGTATAGGCTCCTCTTATCCTATGTAACTTCATTTCAAAGCGAGTTCGAACTGAGCCTGTCTTATTATGATCTTATTTAAGTCGTCATTTGTGCAACGCATAACGCATTCCTTAATAACATAATGCTTCATTCTGACTTTACTTAAATACCAAATTATTGTCAGAACACAGCAAAATCGACAGTGTTAAAAGGGCCAAATGAACTCTCACAGTGTTTATATAATCCACACTTTGAGAGCGTGGATTATATATACACCGTGAGTGTTAATTTGACCTTTTTTAACACTGCCGGTTTTACTGTGAAGTAGCGCATGCACAGCTTTATTTATTATGCAGCAATTGCATTGTTTATTAAATGTGTCCCTCTTAAACATTATTATACATTTTGCAATGCTTCACTTAAGGTTCTTGTGGGGTTCCTTAAAACGATACCATAGAAGAACCAAACAAACATTTACTTCTTATCTTCTTCCTCTATCTGTACCTTTTGTACAACAGGCTCCTTATGGAACCATACAGCCTGACTATGGATCTCTCAAAATCCTTTATTTTCAGGAATGTAGTTACATAATTTAAAAATGCATTGTACAAAACAAAAACCATTCCCCTTGTCTTCCATTGCTCATCAAACAGAAAATGTTTTCATTCGCTGTAGTGTTCTGCTAAGACAAAGACCACCCAAACGTGGATGTCTATGCCACTCCAGCAGTTATCGTTAAGGCATCTTTTATCTTACTCTCTGTAGGGATGCATTTTGTCCTTTGGCAAGATGACAAATAGCTGTCCTTCCAAACGGACTGAAAATGTATTCACAGGCGTAAAGATGCATTGCGCTAAATCTCAATTTGGCTATGATTTTACCCCATGTTTATCATTGCCAGTTGCCTTGAGGGAGGAACACAGCTATGTGGTTTTACTGACACATCCATGCACATACATGCAAACATTAACAACAGGCTTTTGGTCAAACATTTCCAGCGCAGACACAATGATTAACCAATGCATATTAGTCATCTACATTTTTTCCCTAACCATGCTCGGTTAAGCACAATAATGCAATTTTTTATTTTTATACACTGATACTTCACACTATCTCATACATCACACACAGAATGTTATTTTCTAATATCTCATATATCACCGATGTAATATTGATTCCCTTCCTCTGGGCATGGCTTGTCTTGGCATTTCAGGAGCGAGAGCCGCCCAACGTAATGAAGGCGTACATTAACCTGCTGGCGTGCGTTATTAATTTCTGCAGTGATGGAGGAAGCTTGTCACCAGGGCCATTATTTGCCAATTTGCCTGGCTTATAAACCCGCTTTGCCGCCCCGATCTAAATTCATAGAGAATATAGCACGAGAGGTCCATTCATTATTTTCAGGCCCTTGGCAGGGGCCGTTAAGCTGATATCTAATGGCTCGTGCCATACCTGAGGGACGTGACTGTCTGCTAAACCACAAACTTGTCATCTGATGACATGATAACAAGTGTTATTAATAATAGAGACACACGTATGTTAAAATGTCCCATCAATGTGAACTCTTCGTGTGTACTTTGGAAGAAAGGACTGTTGAACAGTTTTTGTGACTGTACTTTCTGAATTCCAAGATCTTGGTTACAGCACATTTTGCTAGTAGTTTTATCTTGTCTTTATC
The DNA here is from genome assembly GCF_024868665.1 of Triplophysa rosa. Taxonomy (NCBI): domain Eukaryota; kingdom Metazoa; phylum Chordata; class Actinopteri; order Cypriniformes; family Nemacheilidae; genus Triplophysa; species Triplophysa rosa. The sequence continues at coordinate 27,115,658 of NC_079893.1, read as the reverse complement.
TGGATTTCAATTGATTTCTCCATCTGAATGGCCACAGGGTAACTAGGTCTTTCATTGGGTTATACTTTCAACCAGATTGAACTCATTCCAGCTACATCCTATCTATAGCCAATGGCAGTCTGTATCATCATTATAGTTACTGTACTGCTTAGTCATTAGTATTAAAATGAGTAATTCCAGCAATAATAGTAATAATAACAACGCTATTATTATTATTATTAACAAATATAGTTGTTCATTCATATTATTGTTATTACAATTTTGTTACTATTATGGGACCTACTGCATTAATAAGCAAGTATTTGACAATTTTTTTAATTATGCGCCTTGTTCATTTATTAACTGTTTGCACTTGGATGATTTTGAAAATCAACCCGTACTTTAAAATGACATAATACCGTGTAGAAGACACATTGGGCTGTCACGATATCACATTGTCACTATACGGTTATTGTGGCCAAATGAATGCACGATAATAATGTTATCGCAATATCTATTGTGTTTTTGAAAAAAGTTCAATAATGCCAGCAGTCAAAATCGTTTTCAATTTGTTTATTCTGATTCATCTCAAAACACAAGTAAATGGAAATGGGTAGAGAGTCTGTAACCCTTGCGGCTCTAATAGGGCAAAATTTAGAGATTAGGAATGCATGATGCATTATCGACCATATTGGCCGATAAATGTTCATTTTTAAAGTTGTCGTATCGCCTCAATAATAAAATCAGGACGCTATATCAAAGCCGATAAATTTATTCCAGGCTCAGAAAAATTTATAATAGTATTTAGATACTGTATATTGGCCAATATATCGGTTATTGGCTTTCAACATTTAAGAAGAATTGTTATCGGCCAAAATGTACATATCGGTGCATCCCTAATCTATATCATGTTAATACTCAGCATATGATAATATCATACATTTTACAGTTATTGTCAACACCTGTGCATTGTGACACCCCTAAACCCAAATAGGGGGGCTTAACACCCCCTTGTGTGTGTGCGTGTGTGTGCGTACTATATGTGTATAGTATAAAAGAACATTTGACAATTGACAAAAGATTTTTGTTAACAATTTCTTGTATGGAATGTATGGTCCGTGTTTCCAAAACTATTCTTATTGAATGCACTACCCCCAGAAGCCTGTTATCAAATCATAAGGTTATTTCAGATTTCAACAGAATAACAATATTGCGTTAGAAATGCCTTTAGATATGCATTGTATCTAACAACTTGCCTCTGTTATCTCTAATGGATTTTGTATCCTAGGGGACACAAACAGAGCGGGTGGGTGGAGGTGCAGGGAGTGAGAAGAAATATATTGAGAAAAATATTGAAGACAAGGTCCCAACAATACAAATGTTAAGTGACCAGAGAGTGTCATTTTGTTTTCTTGTAATGCTTGTGAAGGGTCATTTATATGCTACTAAGAAATGGTGTGTTCACGCACAGACTTTCTAATCACAGCCTACTATAAAAAGCTCAAAAGTGCTGATTCAAGAGCTACATTTACGCATTTGGCCGATGCTTTTAACCAAAGCGACGCACGGTGCATTTAAGGTATACATTTGATCAGTGTGTTCCCTGAATTGAACCAACAGGAGTGCACATCAGCCAATAGAAAATAAAATTGTGTGCTTATCATCATGACAACCGCTCTGACACTGTCCAGTTGTAAGAAATACGCATCCTTTCCGGGAAAAATTATTGGAACTGTTTAATGGACCCCATCGGCCACATTTTCCAGTCCAACACCATTGGTCGACCGCTTAAAAACACCCCAAGCACACACCTCTGGCACCCGAAACAACAGAAGCATTTATTTTTGCTTTAAAAAAATGTTAGCAATGGTTCGATTCCTGTTTAGTGTAAAATAAAGTGAACTTTCTTTGACCGATGTGTCGGTTTGCACACGCACAGTTTCTATATTAAGACTTAAGTGAATGGAGACAGGCCGGCTTTCAAGCGCCTGTTTCAAAGACGCGTATCTAATTGTGTGCCAGTCTGTGGAGGTGGCAGAGGAATGTGAAGGGCTGTAATTATACCCCCCCCCCCTCTGCGTTTTACCCGAGCGCCGTCGGATGTCATCATTCATATACATTTGCAAACGCTGACGCACTGTGAACACATGAATAGCGACGGACCGCTGCAGACAAATGTAAACTCGAATCGCATTTTCATGACATCTCTACCTATAATGTACCGTAGCACAAAAATAATAGCACCTACCTCTAATTTCGTGACCCGGCTGGCTCTTTTGAGCAGTATGGAGGTATTTGTGTACCGCTTTAATCCCAGATTGAGTATATTTAACAAGGTGAGGAAAGACGCCCTGTCAGGTGGACGAGGGATTTGTTGTGACAGTCTTGTTACTTCACGTAAGCCCAGAGCATGGCGCCAGTTCCTCGGTGGGCCTTCTCTCTCTCAGTTTACAGTAGTATCTCTTTGGATCGGGCCCAGAGTTTGCAGATTACTGACTGGCACGCAATTTTATGCCCGGCTCTTGTCTCCACTGGGCCGGGCACTGATTTTCTTTCTTTCTTTCGTAGCTCTGCGTTTGTGTATGTGATTGAATGCATGTTACAGGTGAGGTGTAGAGGAGTGACAACCCGGAGCCAAACACAACCGCGTTTGCATGCGCGCCGTGTCTCCGGAGCTGTTGTGAAGTTCTCTGCCGGGGCTGCACACAAACATTTTTCCCCAGCTTGTCATTCTTACTTAATGCTTACCATCAGGCTCACTTACTGTAGTGACCGTCATAGTGGCCACATTAGCATTTCCACTGCCTTTGGAGGCTAACTCGAGGGGATAGTGCAGTATACTGTATATACAAAATCTGCTATTATTTCTCTCGGTTACACCGGAGAACCGGAGCAACACCGGAGAGAATAAATATGTGCATTTGTGTTTACGAATTTTGATGCGTTTTTTGGTTTCCTCTGTGGAAAACAAAAGGAGATATTTTGTGTCCATACAATGAAAGTCATGGGGGGAGTTTGTTTGGTTACCAACGTTCTTCAAAATATCTTCTTTTGTTTTCTGCCGAAGAATGAAAGTCATACAGGTTTGGAGTGACATGAGGGTAAATGAATATTGAAAGAATTTTATTTTTTTGGAGTGAACTATTGCTTTAAGTAGGGCCTTCAGCCCTGGTTAAACTTGACTGCGGAGGTTGGTAAAATAAGATCTTGTGTATTATAATACAGTTTTTCCATTATGATCTTATTCTCACCCTTTCTGTCTTGTTTTCTCTTTCAATGCTTAGGGAGCCAGGCAAGTTTGGTAGAAGTTGAATTTTAGGTTTCCAATTTTTTTAACCCATGATTCAATTACCTCACATCACGTGACCCGTGTTCATTCCCTTTGCTTATTTTCACAGACCATAAAAGGTTTACGCTCTTTTTACTTCACTAAAAACATTTGGAGCGCCGCTTATGAAACAAGTCCGTAATCCCTGTGTGTGCTGCCAAAAAATTCCCTTATTCAAAAGCGGTTTGGCTGTTCTTGTAGCGGCACCTTTTCTACTTTATGAAAAATGAGTTTTAAATAACCTTGGATAATGTTTTCCAAAAATCTGTCACATTCGTCTTCACTGTTGGGTCATGTAACGTATCCCTTTGAAAAATCATCATTTTTGCCAATAGCTTCATCCTAGCTACAGACAGCAGTGCAGAGCGAGTTTGTTTTACACTATCTCTGCCCTGTGCATCCAACATCAAAACAGCAGAACATCTGCCCCTGGTATGGTGCAGCGGGGTGATAACTCATGGTGGTCTTATCTACAGCCCCGGTGTCACTGACTACAACCGAGGCTTTGTGAATATAGATTAGACATCACTAGCTGACTGATGCTATGGATAATTCAACAACAATAAAAACAGCAGTAACTGTAGTTACTTCTGACTAGCAAACGGGCACAGATCTTTGGCAAATTCACTGGATTTTTGGTGGATTACATCAATTGATGAAGGAGACTCAGAAGCCAGAAGAGAATTAAAGCTGCAATCTGTAACTTTTGTTTTGGTTAAAAATAAGCAAAAATCTGTTTTTGAGCAGTTTTGAAAACTGTCATTACTTCTTGAATTATACATTGGCAACTGTCGGTACCTAACTATTTAGGTAAATATCAGTTTGACATCATTTGACAACTCAAGTAAAGAAAAGTACATAAATTAACCTGCAATTTTATGTTTCCAACAGAGAGGCAAACGTTAAGAATTGAAGGTTTAATCAGTTTTGTTTACGAATCAAGTTTGGTTTAGTTGAACGTTTCTACTGCAATTCTTTTGTTGACAGATGTAAATAATCCAACTGTTGATTTGCAGCAATTGTGCATCGCTATAAACATTTACTATATAGTAATATACCATATATATATATATACAGGATTTTGATAAGTTTGAGATATCACTTCTGTGATATGCTATAGAAGGGACTTTCTCACTACATACAGTAAGAGTAATGATAAACGAGATATAAATATATATTAACAAGATACGCCATTGCCATTACTCTGAATGCGTAGGGAATGCAACATTCAATATGGCTGCTTTAGCAAAGGAAGTCCCACCTTCAAGTAAAAAGAGCCAATCGTCAATCAGTAAAGTCTGACGGTTCTCTTGCCACTTCTTTCATACAACCTGTAAAAATGTTTCTAAAGGTAGTAAAAGCAGACCAACTGCTAAGCGGTTGTTTGCCAAAGTATGCACAATGTAATTGCCACTGAACTGTCTGTTGTGCAGTGATTCGCCAAAAACTGATCAAACTGTGTCCTGACAGGTGGCCCAGGCAGATGGCCTCATCCAACGGGCTGTGCCGATACGGCGGCCGCATCGACTGCTGCTGGGGTTGGACACGCGTCTCCTGGGGCCAGTGCCAGCGTGAGTAACTGCTGCTGGATTGGGTGAACTGGGCTGTGTGGGGCTAAGCTTAAAGGGGCATCTATACTATATCTTCTACAGCCATCTCTTAAAGTTGCAATCCGTAATTTTTGCGTAAAAATAAACAAAAATGTGTTTTTTTGAGCAAGTACGTAAAATCAGTGTGAAAACTGTCAGAGACGATTTTACAGGATTTTGACATCAATTCATTTCAACCCACATATAGATAAGTACTGTATGCGAAGAAACCTGCAATTTTAGGTTTCAAACAGAGATGGCGATGGACAAGCTAAAGTTACGGATTTCAGCTTATAACAATAACACTGCAAGTCACCAGATCATTGGTGAAAATGTAATATTTAAAATATAGGTAGCCTAATAAAATTGTATTAGCAAAAACGACACTTACTGTAATCCAAAGTGTGGCACATGATTTTAAATGCTGATTTGTTTGAATATTTTCCACCACATGAATTGGTGACTTGTATTGCTTTTATAGAAGTGTTAGACAGCGGTTCGGTCAGGTCACACGGCTATATCTTGGGAAATACAGCTTTTAAATTTCTTGCCAACTAACACAAGGATAATCGCAAGAAAATACCTAGAAGTAATCCAGTTTGCCTTGGAGATATTCTACATGACACCCAATATTATGTGGTTTAGTCATTTGGAATGATTAAAAGGTACAATGAGTAGCTGCCGCAACAGCACCACATTCCTGTGGAATTAGTTTGGAGCCCATAAAAAGCTTTAGAATTGAATTAATGGCATACCGGTTACCACCGCGTGAACACACAGAGCCCACACAGAAGTATTATCACGTATTTTCATTGAAAAACCTCTACACTAAGCATTAAACTTAGATGTCTGATGCTGCTCCTAACTTTCCTGTATAAATCTAGTGTAAAATGTAATTTGGTGTCAGCACATTACCCATAATGCACTTGCATAAATTGTATCAAATATCTAATGAGGGCTCCATGCATTAATTTCACCCCAGAAGTGATGAGACCACTCAAATCTTACAGCACATTAATCAGGTAATGATTTTCAAGTACGGATTAGCACATTTTATAGCGTTATCATGGAATCAGAGGATGTGCCTCCGGTGCTCGTATTAATAACGTTTTACGCTTCATTTATCCGCTGCCATATGTCTGCTGCGAAACCTAAAAGGCCCGATATAGCACGAGCTTCTGCATGAGTGTTTGACCGTGCGAAATGGAAACTGACTAGCGCTGATTCATACTCCGTGATGCATGGCAATATTAGCGGCGCTATGTATCGGGCAGTCTGACAAATGGGAGATTCTCTGCATGGCTTGCGCACATGATAGACCAGCTGTCGTCTTTGCTACACAAAATGCAGTTTTCTGGGGTCACGCCCATGGGCTTCAAAAGGCTTCGGTAGTGAAACTCAATGCTAACGCTTGTGCGGTTGTGGATTGCTGTCATTCTGATTTTTGTCATATTTTCTCACATGTAAGACAGTGTTTGTGTGATTGTGTGTGGACAAGTGTATAAATGTCTCTCACACTACACGTGGAAGTGTTTGCACTTAACTAAAAAAATTAGTTTTAACTAATAATGCATTTGATGTTTACATGGTTTGTTTACGAGATACCCACTGACCCATTTGACAACACCATTGTTTTTAAAGCACTGTTCCTTTTTATTGGTTTGGTTTAATTTTTGTTGCATGAATGATTTTTCCCATTCAGATTTTTAAGAAAGCGCTGCCTACCTTCACTGCTCGGCATGAGAACTTCCCTGTTTGATACAGACCGCTGAAATCCGTAATAAATAAAGAGTGAATAAATATGCACGGTGGGCGCTGAACCGACCGCTCTCGGTGACAAACAGCAAAACTGTCGGTGGTTCTTTACTCACTTATTTGAACTGGAAAATGTATCAGCGAATAGAAAGTGTGCTGGGGACGTTAAAGGCTCCATCATGGCTGATTACGTGACCGCTGCATCTCACATCTTTGATCAAATTGCTGCTGTTTGTTTTAACCGGTCGGTGATCACATAGGGCGAGTACTCGTGTTGAAAGCGAATGCCCTAATGAATGCAGCCCTGAACACAAAGTCCTCTGTGAAAGTGAAGTGCACCCTTCTGAAATGCTTTTCTAATGTTCTTTCAGTCAGAGGCTTTGCCAGGCGCTGCAGTTGGAGGCTATTAACTGAACATGAAGCTGAAATATTTGACTTTCTCAAAACAGGCTTAAGGGGCAACCCTTTTGTTTCATGAGCTGAATGCTTAATGAAGATTATACCTCAAACAGCTGAAATTAGATTTGCCACTCATAACATCCAAATCATCTAAAGTTAACAAGATCTGAAGCTGAGGGTGATTTTGATGAAGTTTCTTCAGGACGTAGAGGAATGTAGTTTTTGTATCACCCTGCAGTAAATATCATTGGAAAAATTGAATTTATGGATCGTTCAAAGATCTAGAAGAATGTCCAAGATGCTTTTTTAAAGAATATAAAAATGACGCAAACAATTTATTTTAATGACACACCAATACAGAACTTGTGGTTAACGCTAAGAGTCCAACACAATCTCACAGAAATTTGTAACAAGGTGGCTAATTTGTATGCATTCGTACAATCTCATTTTTACATTTAAGTATGATTTTCTTTCGCGCGAGTGGCGGATAGGGTTTGGGGGAGTGGCTTTTAGTATTACTTTTTTCTAGTAATCTTACATTTTTGTATGATTCACATAATACAAATTCATAGAAATTAGCCGCCTCGTAAAATGGTTACGAATTCCCGTTAGATCAGGTTGGATAGTCAGTGATATACAGTATATATACTGTATATATATATATATATTTTATGATCCATCTTTAAAGGAACACTCCACTTTTGTTGGAAATAGGCTCATTCTCCAACTCCCCCAGAGTTAATAAATTGAGTTTTACCTGTTTGGAATCTATTCAGCTGATCTCCGGGTCTGGCGATAGCACTTTTAGCGTAGCTTAGCATAGATCATTGAATTCTACTGCGGCCATGTTACGGCAGCAAACTTCCTTGATTATTACGCTGGAATGGTAGTATAGTTCCTAATCATATCGGCCTAGAAAATCGCAACTTTTCATTTTCTGCCGGTTTTAGCACACGATATAAGTACAGAAGAGTCAAGTTTTAAATAGAAACAATATCGAAACTCTTTGGTCATTTTTGAACGCGATGCTATTGGTCTAATTGGATTCAATGATCTATGCTAAGCTATGCTAAAAGTGCTATCGCCAGACCCGGAGATCGGCTGAATAGATTCCAAAACGGTCAAACTCAACTTATAAACTCTGGTGGAGTTGGAGAATGAGCCTATTTCCAAAAAAAGTGGAGTGTTCCTTTAAGAATGTCCACGAAACTTTTATTTATTTTAGTGACACACCGATACAGCAATTGTGGTCAACTCTGATAGTCCAACACAATCTCACAGAAATTCGTAAATATTTTACGAGGTGGCTGATTCGTATGAATTCTGATGCTCTCGTTTGTACATTTTAGTATGATTTGCTTTCGTGCCATTGATGGTTAAGTTTAGGGGCGGTGTTAGGGGATGGACTCCAGTGTTGCTTTTTCTACGAATCTTACGTTTTTCACATCATATAGATTCATAGGAATTAGCCGCCTCATAAAATAGTTACGAATTCCTGTGAGATCAGGTTGGATAGTCAACATGTATATACATTTTTAAGGATTACGAGCACTGATAGTACACCCATCACCCAATGTCCAAGTTGCTTTTAGTTATTTATTTTAGTGACACAGAGATACAGAACTTGTCGTCAACACTGATAGTCCAACAATATCTCAGAAAAATGTTACGAGGTGGCTGATTTGTATGAATTCGTACAATCTCATTGGGATGTTTTAGCATGATTTCAATGCCATTTTGTTGTTTTGTATATTATGAATTCCTGGGAGATCAGGCTGAATAGCCTGTTTATACTAATAATTACTAATACTAATAATTGACACAATTTTTGTACAAAACCTAAACTTAACATAATAATGTTTTCTATTTTTGTCAATAGCATTCAATTCTGTAAAGTATGATTTGCGTCACCACGTGTAATGTGAGAAACTGATCTGTGTGTGAGTTTGTACAATGTGTGTGCGTGTTGCATTTGGAGTGCTTGTCCATCATCCGCATGGCTCCCACATAATGTTTTCATCTCACTTAGACAAAGCTTTATTTTCTTTTTTTGTCTGGCGGTTTGTTTTGCAGCTCTCTACGTCTTAACCCGCAGAGTAATCGGGATAAGGTGCCAACCCCAAGGTTAGCGCCACATCATATTTCCTTTGCAATCATCTTGGCCGAGCATCATTCTGAGCGTGCATCCTCTGAATTCCAAGTTCCCGTTTATTTATAGTCGCCACTCACATACATGCTCCGTTGAGACTCTCCTGATATCCTGTGAACACTTCACACCTGCTCCGGCTACCATTTGAATATCTGCTTGCTCCGGGATATTTGGATATCGGTGTTTATTTTAACTTGTTTTGTTTGTTCCTCAATAATTTGAACGATGAAGGATCTCACTTCTGTGGTCTGCAGGGATTTGTGGTCCATTTGTTGTGTTTATTCAGAGAAGAGAACAAAAAGGAAGTAATTGGGTGGAAGTGTTGCATGTCAGGTTCAAACATGTGTCGCAGATTTGAGCACCGCAGCTGAAGAAGAACAGCTGAGCCACGGCTTCAATTACTTGAGTTAAATCATTGTGTTTTTTCAAAGCATAACATGTTCCTGCAGCTTTTTTGCTGGTCATAAAGTGTCCAAAATGGATTTGCCTTTCCATGTACATAAAATATGAATGAGAAGTTGAGAAATGTCATACCAGGGCCAAGAAGGCCTTCGATCCAGCAGCTTGCTAGGCCAAGTCAAAATCTTAAAAGTATTTTTAATCAGACTAATCTGAAACTTATGCTGAATTTGCCATTTACTTTTCCAGCGTATTGCTCATGCGTCATACGAGGAATTGAAAGGTCTGCTATGCTGAGAATGAAGGTCTAGATGGTTGAGTGCCACTTGCGGGTAAGAGAGGAGCTAGCTGATTTCAAGCCAGCGGTACCATTTGATGTAGTCAGCCGGGTACTTCCCTTGGCCAGTTTCGCCTGCGGTCTGCGTTCCAAGTGTCGACATTTCTGCAAGCGGCACTGCAGCGGATAGGTTTCCTTTTAAAGCGCCCTCTTAAGCGCCCCATGCGTCAGCACTTAAAAATATAACCGTTGCCTGTGATCACGCTGCATCCCGCCAGGATTAATCCGCGATTTCATCACATTTGATAACAGTCTGGTTGGCTAGATAAGGCAGCCGCCGGGATAAACTTCCAATGTCAGAGAACTCGGCTGGTTTCCTTATGTGTCTCTTGCCAGCTCGGGCTTTAGCGCCAAATTAGGGCCCATGTTTGTCCTTTTGTGTTCTAATTTCAGGGTTTGATCTCACTGTCTAACCTCTATATTGAATATCACAGGTTAAAGGAGGGGGGATGTGGCTCCTTGGTGTGCTTACACCGTCTAATAAGGTAGAATGAGACGGGCAGATTCCTATCTCCTGATTTTGGCAGGGAGAGCTAATGCTTTTCCGCCCTTGTGCGGTTTAAAGTGTGTTCGGACACTGAAATGAGATATCGGTGGCTCTTTCGTGAACAATCAGGATTCTTGTCTTGCTTTCTCTATAATAGGCCCAATTGATTTTGAGATGAACAGGAAACATGCTCAACATTGTTGGAAGACAGTAGTCATGTAATGACTTTAATAACAGATTGTTGTTTAAAATTATTCAGATCCATCATTTAATTTTTTTATGTTTGATGTTTCGGTGTGTGGAACCCGTTTTCAGTGTGTACCAAAAAAAGATGCGATTCATAGTTTTTTTTACCTCAGACATTTATATTTACATAAAAATGAAAATGACATGGATTTTTATTTTTTAGCACATTTACAAATAGTGAATGTAATTTTTTTATAAATGTGATTTAGCAAAGCCAAATGAGAAATATAATATATGCTGTCTATGTTCCTTGTAATTTGTATAATGTAAACATTTAAAATATGTTTATATACATTTTTATGGCTTTTTACATTTATTACATACATTTTTATTTTACAGTGTATGAGTAACAAAAACATGAACAGCATACAGGGTTAAACAAATAACAAAAAGTGTGTGAAGGGTTTAAAGAAAACGTCATATATTGTTAGAATATTTGCATTTTTGTGCATTCAGAATTGAGGTACTTGTCATCAGAAGAGACCTGGATTCACTCTTTTTGCGTCTGTTATGTGTCCATATACTGTATTAAAACATAAAATTGTATAATAGCACTATAAATTTATAACGGTTTGATAATCAGTAACAGTAATGAATTAATTGTAAGAGGAAGACACTCATTTTTAGGGATGCACGATAAATGAATGCACATTTTTTATGTTATCGGCCTGATAATAAAATAATGCCGCAATTTGCAATAATACAATAAATCTTAATGTCATGTTATTTCTCATTTTCCTCAATATAAGTGTATGTACATTCCTGCTAAACGTGTAAAAATCTATTTTATAAAAACAAAAATGCAAAATTGCAAAAATTGTGAGTGCTATAGAAATAAACTGAAATTGAATTGATTATTTAGTCAATTGTGATCCACCCTCATGGCTCCTTTCTCATTCTGAGAATGACAACATGGAGGAAAATTAGCGCCTCTATAATTGGAGACTCAATGAAGCTTTTAATAGAAATAAGTCTCATCTGACTGCAGGTTGGGGTCTAATAAGCCATGCTTGAGTGTTCTGCGATAAACCCGGCTTAGTCTAGTCCAGTCCAGGATTTCCAGGCTCAGTCTTCCAATTTGAATACTTTTTAATAGATATGAAAAGTACGTACTGTAATTAAGTTAAATTAGGCCACTTTTTCCACACCGAGATGACCTGAATTCACTCTATTTTTAAATATGAAGAACTATGGTATGTCGGTATTGGGACATACTTCAATGTCAAGAAATTAGGTCTTGATATGAAAGATCCATTTGTTAAATAGCCACACAGTGCAAGGGCTAGATTTAGTGTTAAATGTACGCTGTGAAGGATCCTTCGACATTCTGTTTTCAGATTAATTTGATTTGGGACACGTTTATCCTATTCTGGCGTAGGACAGATACATGGTTTCTGAATTGCTACCTAGGCTACAAAGTCAGAATCCTGTATGAAAGACAAATATTATGAGTATTAAGATTTAGCTTTATTGGAATTCCCCTTCTTTATTTTGAAATAGTTGAAGTGATCTATGAACCCCACCACCCCCTGATCCCTGATCGTAAAGGTTTTTTGACATTCTGGAGCTATAGGACGTTTCCCAATTCAAATGTGAGATGTAATGAGTCATAAAGCAGAATTGAGATGGACCGTAGACTCTGCATGTCCCCAGTTCATTAAAATGACCAGGCAAACAATGAATTATTGATGCTGGCAGCCAGTGTTCCAAAACAATGTTTTCTGTGGATCTTTCGACACAGTATCCTCAAGGTCTAATAGTACACACACGTTCTTGTTGCCAATAGCAATATGGGTGATGTTTCTTAGCGGAAACACTACAGGTGGTTTCATGTTTTGATGTCTGTTACATTGACACTGAGATGTAGTTTTAAATTATACTGATTGTCTTTTTGCCCACAGCGGGTTGTCAGCACGGATGTAAACATGGAGAATGTGTGGGAACCAACAAGTGCAAGTGTCATCCAGGTTATACAGGAAAAACATGTAACCAAGGTAAGTGCTCAAGTGGGAATAGATGAAATATATTTATTTGTTGGTTTTTAAGTTTTAGTGGAATATACCAATTGTCACAAGTTGGGTTGCCAGAGTGGCATTCTTGGTGTCAAAACACATGGATCAGTACATTTTGAAAGTAACCCACAAAAACTCACAGCTGTGTACATTTTCAAAAACGCCCTGCGGCCATTTAAAAATAAAAGTCAATGAACGACTGCATTTTCAAAAAATAAAACCCAAAAATTAAATTAATTTTTGTTTTGTTTTTATTCTTATTGTGATGTAAATGTATACTTTTAATTAGTTTTAGATTTTTGTAAAAATAGCCCCTCGTTGCTGAAAAAAAATGAAAATTGACATTATTTTATATGATCTTTTTGTTCTTATTTGATGCTAGTGCAAATTTATACTTTTAATAGTTTTTAATTTTTCGCAAGTGGCCTTTTTAGTTGCCAAAAATATTTTTTCACTGCTAGTTTTTGTTTTGTTTTAAAACTGCAATTTTAAAAACACCCCCCCCAAATAAAATCTTTATTTCTAGTTTTGTTTTGTTTTTAATGCAGTGAAAATATATACTTGCGATTTTTTTGCATACAGATATTTTTAGTTACCAACTGCGTTTTCAAAAAAATCTATTATTTATATTAAATTCTATTTTGTTATTCTTATTGTAGTGCAAAATACTCTTTTATTTTTACAAATTGTTTTTTTGCAATCAGATAAGCCCCTCAACCCCAAAACATTAAAACATTTTCTAAAAATACTTTTATTTTTACAAAATTTTAGATTTTTTTGTTTCCAAAAATATTTTTCCCTGCTATTTTTTGTTTTGTTTTGCCAAACGAAAACAAACTCTGTCAACCTGTTTGATGTCCGATTCTAAAGCACCGATTTGTCAATGACTTCATTTAAAGTCCTCTAGATGCACTGTACGCCTAATCAACACAACGTATTGGCAGTTGCAGGCCGTTCTATAGCGCTTAAGGAAGCCAGCCTTCCCTTAAACAGATAACATCTCAATTACTGCCTTAAGAACACAGCGCCAAAAATAAAACGGAGCCACGGGACCAGATTCTGTCTGAAGTCATCTCATCAGAGAAACGCTGGCGTCAGAGATAACCCCTGATTTAAAACGGCATATTTCAATTTGAGAGAGAGCGAGCTGGGGGACTTACTGAGGATTCTCTGCCCTTGGAAGGCAAAGAGAGAAGGTGTAATTAAAAGACAGGATTGAATAGATAAACAATCCCCTCAGGAATGTGCAACTGAATCTTTTCGGCGTGCCTTGCGTCACGGGTTCGTGTCGAGTTGATAGGGCCGCTCTGCCTCACTGCTGGACCGGGCGGAAATTACTTCTCACAACAGGTGACGTTTCTATCAGCTCATGAAGGATCTTATGGCAGATGCGATTAAACGTATCAGATTGTTTTTTCAAAGGAAATGACAGGCCGTTTTGTGACGTCGAGGGCTTATTTGTCCTGACAGGTGCTGTTGGGAGAAGACACTTGGGTGGCATATTAAAATTATCAGTGGAAATAATCTGGCATTTAATTTTGCACAGAAGTGCTTTCAAAAGCATATCTGATTTATATTAGCATGCTATTTAAATGATCACCAAAGATGCACATCATTTGTATTTCATTAGATATTTAAATGTTGCTGGCCCCGCAATATGAAGTAATAAATGAAAGTTAAAATGATTTGATGTATGTTGTGTTGAGAGACAGACTGGGGTTTGATCTTGAGAACCTATCATCTCTGAGAGGAATTTAAAACGTCAATGGGCTTTGGCGAAAACGCCAGTCCTCGCCCCGTGCATATGGGTATAAAAGGGAGGTTGCAGCGGCCATTCACTCACCCTTTGGGCTGAGGAACCTGAGAGACATCTCCCTGTCGCTGCAGCGGGTCGGCGAAGCGTTGTGGCATGAAGACACAACGTCTCGTTCCCTCCATCAGGGAACGGAGGTTACAGTCATAACCGAGACGTTCCCCTTCAGTTGGTCTCTCGAGGTTGTGTTGAGAGACAGACTGGGGACCAATCTTTACACGCCACGGCGCTGAGCTGTATCACAACCTCAAGTGCAGCGACACTGACTAGACTAGCGAGTCACGAGTGAGCGCTACTGCGAGACGTAATCTTCCAGTGGGATCAGTACTTAGTAGCATACCCTGAGAGGCTTGTACCGACGGCCGTCACAGACGTCGTTTTTTTTTGTAAAAACCCGGGGAGACAGGGCCAGACCAAAGGGCAGGACCTTGTACTGATACGCTCGTCCCTCGAACGCAAACCGCAGGAACGGCCGCTGTTGAGGGAGGATGGAGACGTGAAAGTACGCATCCTTCAGGTTGATTGCCACGAACCAATCTTGGTGACGAACTGAGCCCAAGATGCGCTTCTGCATCAGCATCCTGAATGGCAGCTAAAAAGGGCCCGGCTTGGGTGGGGGACGTGGCAGGCGGCATCCCGCTTCGACCCACCGACGATGACCTGGCCGGGGGGTCGGGCCTGTTGTTACTCTCAATCCCAACAGGGTAGAAGCCCTCTCCCGCGGGCTCTGCATCTCTGGCGGACCGTCGCTTGGAGGGCCCAGTACCAGAGGGGCCAGCACGGTGGGCGAGGCTGCTGTGGGGCAGGCTGCTCTCGGGACCTCTGCGACCGATAGGTGGCCGGGTCACAGAGGAGCAGTCTGCTTCTTCACCACGGGGAACCTCCACAGTGTCACCACACAGCCCCGCTTGCGAGATGGGCGCATCTAGAAGGCGAGCCTTCTGAGCGTCACTACGCAAGGTTGAGCCACAGATGTCTCCCTTGGACCACTATCGCGGACGTCGTCCGACCCAGAGCACCCGCCATGACCTTCGTCGCACGAGGCCGGTGGCGGTGCGCAGCTGGGTCAGCCTTCCCATCAACCAGATCTTAACGCTTTGACTTATGACCCAATGGGTCGCCATAGCATTATGAACCTGATGGACCGCCATAGCGTGGAGGGCGGAGGCAGTTTAACCCACAACATCGTAAGTCTTCGACACGAGTGTCAAAGACTTACATGTCCTGAAAGGGAGCCTTGGACGACCCCTCCAAGTGGCAGCGACTGCACATTCCACCTGGGGAAGTCAACATATCCCTTAGCTGCCCCACCGTCCAGGGAAGTAACAGCTCCTGAGCACGTCAGATGGGAGCACGCCGCAAACGGCATATTCCCGTCTTTGTGAACTCCTCATGCACGTCCAGGTCAGCTGCGAGCATTCCGGGGAGGGCGGGGCCACTGCAAATCCAGGCAAGCACGGCCGTAATCTCTGCGTCGCCTCGTCTTGGGCTCGACCGCCCGGGGACGGGAGCTCCAAGGGGTCTCCACATCCGATGCTAGGAGGTAGTTGTCTGACGTTATGACAGAAAGTTCATCCCCATCCCGTTGTTGAGTCTGCCCACTATGGGATGATACACTGCCACCCATCGGGGACGAGCCAGGTGAGCGTGCCAGGGCACAGATGTTCCACCAGCTGAAACTAGCGGAGTGACATCCATGGGAATCCCTAATCATCCCCGCCGCTCGCCGAAGCGGTCGACCTTGCCGAAGCGGCAGTCGAACTCGCTCGGGAAGCAGACGGTGTAGCAGACTTAATCGCAGCTCGCTGCCGAGACGCCCAGGGGAAGTCCACTACCGAGAGGCAGAAATCCGCTGCTTCGCGTCGTAAAGTTCAAGAATTCTCGGAGAGAAGAATCACTTGACATGTACCGTCATGCAAGTTCCGAAGAACAAAGCATGAGTGAATGGCCGCCGCCGGCTCCCTTTTATACCCGTATGCACGGGGCAGGGACTGGCGTGTGTGTGCCATTCGCCAAAGCCCATTGGCGTTTTAAATTCCTCTCGGAGATGATAGGTTCTCAAGATCAAACCCCAGTATGTCTCTCAACACAACGTCGAGAGACCGACTGAAGGGGAACCACCAATTTACTTTGTGAATCACCATTAACCACCTTTTATCTTCTCTGTTCTGTCAGCACTTGCAGTGCATCTTCGCCGTGGCATGGCTGTCATGGAGATGATATTAGGCAGATGGGCATCTTCGCCCAGCACAAATAAAGCCATTAAAGCGTTAATCCATTTAGGTGCGAAATGACACCGAGAGGCATTTGGCCCGCCGCAGATCAAATCAATTTAATCAGATGCTAATTTTCTGCGGGGGTCTTGATGAATGAGAATCTGCTTACCTGCTGTTCCTTGTGGCTGTCAGGAATCCATTATGCCAGCCTGCCGGTGAACATCGAGCTTTTGTGGCGTTCTAGACATGAGAATAAATCTGTTTTGGTGAATGGACATCTAATAATCACTTATTTAGTGTCACCCGCTTTGTGAACCATGTCGAGCCATTCTTTCTATTATAAAATGTAAGTAAACCTCTCTAGTCCATCTAGTGCGCTTGTGAAAAGCAAAAAAAGCTAAAATTCTGAGCGCCGAGATATATACATCCAGCATCAATGTTTA
Organism: Triplophysa rosa; assembly: GCF_024868665.1. Classification (NCBI taxonomy): domain Eukaryota; kingdom Metazoa; phylum Chordata; class Actinopteri; order Cypriniformes; family Nemacheilidae; genus Triplophysa; species Triplophysa rosa. The sequence goes on along the minus strand of NC_079893.1, from coordinate 27,098,506 downwards.
GATATGAAGAGTATAGGCAGTTATTGATCTTGTTTATGTAGAGACATCTTAAAGTACAGTAGCAAAAAAAACCGTAAGCCCCGCCCATTTTACAGATCTAAATTCCTAAAACACTGTTTTACTTTTAAAGGGATAGTTCATTTAAAAATAACAATTCTACAATTTGTTCACCTTTATGTCATGCGGATCCTGTATATGACTTTTTGTTCTTTGATACACAAAAGAAGATATTTTGAGAAATGGTTTTTTTTCTGTCCATAAAAGTGAAGTCAATGGGGGCCAATGTTGTTTGCTTACCAACGTTCATCAAAATATCTTCTTTAGTGTTCTGCAGAATAAAAAAACTCATACAGTTTGGGAATGACATTAGGGTGAATAAAACTCATTGAAATTTTTGTGTGAACTGCCCCTTTAAGGATTTATAGGCAAATTGCTGAACACATCGCTCACCTGTTTAGGACACAGAGGCCAGCGATAGAGCCAAGATATAGTCAAGAACGACAGAATTTTTACTCATTTCAATGCACGAAACCTTGGCCAACATAATACGAAATGCTACAGAATTGTAAAATATGGCCTATTTGATGTCTTTCTCGGTGTCATTTCCAAAACCATGAACCGAGATCCGGTCTGTCAATGCTGGCGATAGCACCCATTTCAACAGCTGCAGTCTGTATCATTCATCCCAATGCTAGAGTTTCAACAAGCCAGGGGCATAATAACGGTTAATGTGTTTTGTTTACGGAAAAACCCAGTTCATTTCCATTTGATATTTAGAAGTTGCGAAGGCAAGCACAGCTGAAGGGATTAGATGGGATTTTTCACCTGTCATCATATAATTAAGCCATAAAGCCGATGCATTGTTCTGTAACACTGAGATTTTCCAGTGCCAGTCATAGACAGCTGTCGGTCATTGTACCGGGTATTTTTGAAAGCTGAAAGGTTATGCGGTACTCTAAGCGATGTAAATGCCATATGCTTCAGGAACTTATTTTTAGGTTTGCTCTTTTTTATGCCAATAATCATAATGTTCCTGTAGCTGATTTAGAAGAAAATGAGTCATGGTGCTTTAATGTGTAATTATGCAGGTGATGCTGAACACTGCCAACTTTTATATTCCTTTTATTTTCTCCAAAACAGTACAAAAACACCCTATCATCATCTACATTATCCATTCTCGGCAGGCCAGAAATATAATGCTGTTCCTTTTTGCTTTTTAATGCATTCACAACCCATTTTGCTTTTTTGAACTTGTGATATTTTAAAATAAAAAAATTAAAAAAATGTTTTTTATGTATCGGAAATTGATTGGATGGGTGATGTCAGAAGAAAAGGAAAATCATTTCAGAGTTGGAAGGATGAATAATAATGAAGACTAAATGAATAAATGCATCTGGTTTTATTGTGTACAGTTAGACCGTAAACGATTAAAAACACATTAAAAGAAATTTAAAAAATCATATTTCTTCATTACAGCAAAATAATTCATTATAACGATTTAATTTGATTTAAAAAATCTCAAATTCTGACTTCTGCTGATGTCACGAAGGCAATGTGAGCAAGGTTGCAGTCTCTTCGCCCAAAATCCCCAAATTTCTGACTGAATATTTGGTTTGTCTTGAAGACACCGTCGTGTTGTGAAAGTAAAATATTTTGGTGATGCCTTTTCATGTTTTAATTCACATAAACATAATCATTTGCTGTATAATGTTACAGTTCTCCTCTCCATGGAGGCACGGTGTGTTTTATAAATGTGTTTTATATGTTTTCCTGTTGTTCTCTCTGTTCTCAAATCTCAAAGAAGAGCAGGGCTATATTAGCCCCCCAATATGGCACCCTCCTGTTTTTGTTCCAATGGACCACCAGCCGCTGGCGGTGCCCTCAGAGGGTGAGCTAATCCTCTCTGATCTTTACATAAGGCCGCTTTCCGGAAGACGCCCCAAATGCCACCCCTCCAGCCCACGTGCATGGTGCGAGAGCGCATTCCCTTTTCTCTCTCTACCTCCGGCAGATCCCAAAGCACAGGCATGGCCGGAATGACACGGAGAAAGCCACGCATGCCTTTGCAGAAACACACATACACACAGTCTTCTCAAGAGATGTGGGGGTTCACGCTGCTCTTTTTATACCACACGCACACACACATCTTGTCTGTCAGTTCCTCTGAACTCCTCAAGCAGAACATCTTTCATCTGTGAGCACTCAAGTGGCTGTCAGGCCGTCCATCTTCTGCTGTTTCTCTTTAACTTCTGCTTTGTTTCTCCTGTTCGCCTCTTCAGTCTCTGGCTCATCTCAAGATGTTATCATTGCTGTTGTTTGTCATTGTCCACTTTTGAGGGCACGTTTCAGATCAAGCAAACTTGCCCCAATGAAAATGTACTCGCTTAATTATTGTTTCCACCAGACTGAACAATTCAGCTTTATGCCCTGTGCTGGAGCTCACATTTTGTCATTTCTAAAATCGGGCTATTTTAGGAAAGTGACATTATATTCTGCCGTTCAGCTTTATTTTAGTTAGGAAAAGAGTCGAAGATTCTTCAGCGACGTGCAGAAAAGTGCGTTGACAATAGCAGGAGTTACTGCTGAATAACTTTAACGTTTGTCTAAACATTTTTATGAGAGCAGTTTGTCCACATGCTGTTCAGAGAGTACAGGATGTCAGACCGAACCATAGACGGTAGGAAGAAATATACTGTAAACCAGAAACACAAGCAGGGATATAGTGAGGTCAGGTTGAACATTTAGCCTCGGGAGCTGAAATAAACGTATCATTTACAAATAGTCCAAATTCATAATATTGTCCTCCTGTGGAACACAAAAAGTGGAGTAAAACAAATCACAGCAGGCTTGAAGTTAAAAGCAGAGGAAAGAATTAAAAAGACTAAAAATCTTGGTTTGTTCCTCATGCTTAGCTATTGTATGACTTTAAAGGATGCTTTTAAAGAATTTTTCTTACTCCTTTTTTTATAAAATGTTTACTTATTTAATAGCTTCACTTTTGTTTAAGGGCTATAGACGGTTTCAAAGCAACAACGTAAACAAACGTCACTGCGCATGCAAGCTTTTGTGGCCCAAACGTAACCTCCGATACACATCAGCAAAGAATAGAGTGCCTGCAGATTGTTTCGAAAAAAAGTGACATTAGCTAGCAAGTTAAAAGTATGTCAAGCCAGTATTATTTTGGGTAACCAGTAGAAGAACCGTTACTTGGCTAAACTTAAATACGACAAAGCTACACGACCCATTGAAGAAATTGTTTATTTTTATCAAATTAACATACAATAAAATTGAACAAATTGTTTATTTAATACAATTATTATACAATAAAATATTAATATAAATTCATTTTAATATAAATTAAAGATTAATATAAATTGAAATCGAAATTGAGAAGTTAACTTTAATCGGCTTGCGTCCGATGAAACCGTCTATATGTAGAATCCAGAAACCCTTGATATTAGCGACACCGGTGACCATTAAGTGAACTGCAGCCAGCAACTTATTGCTTGTGTTCACACTTGTGCACATACCCAATAGCCTTGGCCGAAACAGTGACGGGCTTGGGGATGAAGAAAAATCTTTCCACATTTCCAACAGTTTCCAACTAAGTGTTGCGAATACTCGGATAGAAAAACATTAAAAGTGTGCCAAAGCAACAGTTAGCATTACTCAAAAATGTGCTCAATCACAGCCTAGGTCTCACTGTTTGACAACGTGTTCACAGCTTTCTTCATCAGTTTGAAGTGTTTGCTGTCTTAAGATTATTTTTAACTTTGAAACAGATAGATTCACTTTCTCCTTGATTGGACTACATAAAACAGTCTCTCACTATATCGACGTTATTTCTCGACTGACACAGGGAAGTTATTGTAGCTGCCCCCCCCCCACTTCTGCTAATCATACCAGTCAAGTGACCTCCCCGCTGTGCCAATTACCGTTAATACAGTGCTATGGCTGTGTCATTCATCCATTTAAATCTGAGCCACCTGTCAAATATAGCCAGCATGGGGGACTCCAGAATACATTCCGCACATAACCGACCGCCAAAGATGGCGCCATTCGCTCAGAACTGGGCTATGCCGAAGACCCTCATGCAGCCTGGATCTATTTTAAGTCTGGTGCAAATGAGTCTGCGGGCTTCATGCTACGTGTCTGGCCTGTAAACTTGGCTGTGTACCTTACAATATTGAGATGTAAGTGATATAGCCCAGCGGAGGACCCATGCGTCCTACTCTGGGATGTTTCGTTGAGCGTGCAGGTGAAGCGTGTCTAAATTGAGGCACAGTTGAAAATTAAATCTTCCTTTTCCTTGGTTAGAGAAAATGCTGTTTGAGTTGTTCTTTTGTTCCGTAAATAAGTTTCCTTTTAGTGCAAAAATCAAATCAAAGACTTACGTATTTACTTATTAAATATCTAAACAAAAATAAATCGTTAAAAGTATGAATTTAATGTATCATTTCATTTAATAAATAATTTATGAATTAAACTTGATCAAGAATTTATTAATTAAATTTATCGTTTAATTTAATCAAGAATTCATTAATTATATTAATCATTACATTTGATCATTTAAAAAAAATCAAATGTATCTATTAAATTGGATCAATAATTTATTATTTAAATCTTTTAAATCTATTAAATTTGATCAATAATTTATTAGTTTCATTAATATTTTTTTAAAAAGGCAAATAAATCAAATGTCTATAAAACTGGAAAAAATAACCATAATAATAATATTAGAAATGATGAGATTAGCTTTTTAGGTTTTCTTTATTTTTAAATTAACAATTTAAACATTTTAATTTAAGGTGCTCTTGCTTAACGTTTAAGTGTTTATTTCTTGTGTTTCTTAGTAATATTTTCAGAAATCAAATCAAATAAACCAGTATTTTAGAATGAAATGTCAAAACAAAGAAAAAGAGACAAAAGCATATCAAAGAAATAACTGTTGGTTAATTTAGTCAATCGATTTTTATATGAAATTACCTAGTGGTTTAATTTCTCTGTGGCTCTTTTTTTACTTTCTATTGCCTTTCTCACATGGGGATGGCACTTAGCTGTCAATCAGAAGTTACAGAAGACGTCATAGGTCAAGGCAAAAGTTCTCATTCTGCGACAGAATGTTTGTGTTAAAAGTTTAGAAAGAGGTTTACAAATGTTTCACAATTTCAGAACTTTCCCTATAATTTCAACCTCTAGAAACAGTAAAACGTCAAATCAAAGTCATGTCTCATGATGTCTCTATCAAAACAGGATTAGCAGAAAACAGTTTAAGTGATAAAAGCTAAAGAGCATGTGTTTAACGGGCTTGTCCAGGCACGGTGGTCCACAGTCTCGCCTCTTTCCCGTAGACATCAACTCTCAGGTTTGAGAGGATTGACCTTTCGAACGTGACCTCTGTTTTAAGCCGAAGCGCTGCTCCTCTCACATGAGGAAGTTCTGACCTCTCTTGTTCTTCTGTCTGCAGATCTGAACGAGTGTGGCCTGAAGCCCCGGCCCTGCAAACACAGGTGCATGAACACGTACGGCAGCTACAAATGCTACTGCCTCAACGGATACATGCTGCTAGCCGACGGGAGCTGTGGAAGTGAGTCACGTCTTTGAGGTTTTTTCATGTGGTGTCCAACTGTGTCTGTTGGTGCCTTGTTCAATGGCTCGTAATGCTTTATATTGATGGGAAACAGAAAGCCTGGGAGCTGCTATCAGCAATGTGCCGCTACAAGTGTATATAATGTTTCTACAAGATGTTATAGGTTTGATACCTTTATATAAACTTGTATTACACTTTGAATTAATTTTATTAAAACATTTTGAATAGCATACTAAATAAATCAGAATCGCACGATTCACCATATATTGTTACAAGATTTTTGTTATTGTAATATAAAAAACTAAACAAACAAAACAAAACAAAACACCACAAAATTCCAGGTTTTGTTTTGTTTTGTTTTGTTTGACTATCTAAGAAAATATACTGACAAATGTAGTAAAACTCCACTTTGTGGAGACATTTGCAGTGGTCCTCACTTTTTAAAGCCCCCCAAACTGCCCAAATCAGATTTTGTTTTTAACCCTTGGTATTTTTTGGTGTTTAATTTAGACATTAGAAACGCATTAGAACCCATTATAATTTCAAATTTTGTCCACACTGGATGCGGCGCAGTGCGATGCGACAAATCTATTGAGAACAAGCAGGTTGTCATGTTGCGTCGTGCCTGTCGCATCCGGTGTAGACATGGTGTCAATCTAAAATTTAATTTTGACTCCTGACAGCTATAGGAAATGAATGGGAATAGGAAAAATATATTTTTAAAAATAATATTCAATAGAAAAATAGATTGAAATGATTGCATACATATAACATAACTGTAACATTCCCTAAATCTGAAATATTACAGAAAAAAATATTATAGTTAAAAAACAAATGACATTTTACAAAAAATTGCTTCCATTGTTTACCTCATTTGTAAGCCGCTTTGGATAAAAGCGTCTGCTAAATGACTAAATGTAAATGTAAATTGCCGTAAAAGAAACAAAAACAAAAAAAATACAAATTTTACATTAAACTTTTTTGCAGTTTATTTCTGTAATTTGTTTTTACCACATTTAAAAATTTGTGAAAATTCTGTGAAATAAAAAAAACTGAAATGAAAATATACACTGTAGTTTTGCAGCAGCTTTGCCAGTAACTTAATGTAGATTTACTTTCCTATTAGTACTGTTTTCAACCAAAATTAAAACACTTTGACTTTTGAGATGCAAAATGAGCAAGAAGAGACTGATCTCATCACTGGCATTAGCACAGCAACACTGCAAAAAAATGACATTCTTGCTTAGCATTTTTGTCTTGTTTCCTAGTATTTTTTTAAAAAACTTAACTTAAAAACATAAATGATGATACATTTAGACAACAAGAAAAGTGACCTAAGATATTTAGTCTTGTTTCATGAAAGAAAATATTGGAAATTGGTAAGTTTATGTTTAAAACAAAATCGTAAATTTAATCTACAGTAAGTTACTGCTGCTGCAAAACTACAGCAAAGTTTTTTTAATGCGATATGCCAAACAATCTGCAGAGCCCCACATTAACTTGATCGCGTCTGTTCCTGAAGTCGCTGATTAGCTTCTTCAGGTGTTTTATCAGAGTTTTAGATTAGATTAGATTAGATTCAACTTTATTGTCATTGCACATGTACAAGTACAAGGCAACGAAATGTGACCTCTGCAGAGAGTAGTGAACACACGCACAGCAAGTGGTGAACACACGTACCCCCGGAGCAGTGGGCAGCTATCACTGCAGCGCCCGGGGAGCAAGTAGGGGTAAGGTGCCTTGCTCAAGGGCACCTCAGTTGTTACCCGCCGGCCCTGGGAATCGAACCGGCAACCTTCTGGTCATGAGTCCGACTCTTTAGTTGGGACTAAACTCGGCAGGAAAATGGACCACTGCTTTACAGTAAACTGTTGACATTATTAGATTTAACCCTTTGGTGTTCCTTGTTTAGGGGTCACATACTACTGGTCAAAAGTCACCAAACATCTAAAATGTACACTGTAAAACTTTGCTGTTTTGCAGCAGGTTTGCCAGTAAGTTACTGTAATCAAATACCCATTATATTTAGAAAGGGGGTCTAGTAAATATTATCTCAGTATGAAAACCATTGCATTTTGTTGAGAGGTCCTCACCATAGCCCTTAAGGTATGTGTTGTGTGTCTATATTCCCTTCTCCACAAATCATCTAAGTGCTCAGTGACTCCCTCAACCCAGCAGAGAGCTTTAAAGTGACTCGCGCAATTATGAGAAAGCTGTGAACTTCAACCCTGCCGGTCTTATTGCTGGCCCAGAGCGATTGTGACTACGCCAGGTGGACCGTGCCTGTGCTTGCCCCGCGCTAACTGCTGTTCCAAGCGGTTTAAGATTCCTAAATACTTTCTCACCTCTCCACCGCTCACACTTCAGCAAGCACCACTGAATCACACTTAATCACAGTATGGAGCAGGGCTTTAAAATACAGGGTGGTAAAGGCATCGTAGATGATTGAATCACAGATTATAGCACAGTTTGGAGAGGTTGGGAGTGCATCTGATAGGAGTTTGCTTTGGGTCTGCATGTGTGGGTCAAATTATACATAACATTGTCATAAAAAATGAATACAAATGTCTTTTGTTTAAATTTGTTTTATTACTGTTGTGAGTGATATACTATTATATTATACCTCCATATTCTTTTCTTATAAAGATTTAGGCAAATAAACATTTAATTTGAGTCTTGATTTTTCTTTCTTTCATGTTTTCTTTAGCAGTTATGACGTGGCAGTTGTTTTAACTCCTCGACACTGGTTGAAAATAAGGAATGTTTTTTTTTTCCGCAGGGCTGGTAGATCACAGCAAAATCTAATAAAGCAAGGTTATCTGCTTCACTGCCCATTTCCTTCAAGGCCACGTAGCTAAATATGGAATACCGCCGTCCCTTTTTCGACCTGTCGCCCTGCACCATTTAACGGATGAACCGTATAGCTGACTGTCCATTTTATTTGTACTTTCATGTGTTTATTCGCTCATACAGTGTAAACACAATCTGTTGGTAATATTCCTCACTTATGCAGTTCAATTCTGTTTTCAAGGTGCAACAATATGGTGTTTGTATCAAAGCTAAATCTAGGATCCTTGTCTTTCTTACAGATGCCCGGACATGCGGCATGGCAAACTGCCAGTACGGCTGTGAAGTAATGAAAGGAGAGGTTCGCTGCCAATGCCCTTCTCCAGGTCTACAGCTGGCTCCAGATGGCAGGACCTGCGTAGGTACGTGTTCATGGGTAAGGTAGCGTTTCCCCAGGAGACGGACGAAATTCACTGCTTTAATTTTGAGTTTAAAGAAGTTTTGTAATGAGGAATCAAATTAAATCATTTTAAAGAAAGAGTAATGAGTACAAGATTTGTTAAGTGGATTTTATTGGAAGAAGGGGCAGAACTATGCATATTATGGTGTTTACTTACACAACAAAAAAGTACACTGTAGAAAATCACATAAAAATATATATATATATATATTTTCCGGCAGCTGGGGCACCAGTAAAAAAAGATTTGTCATGTAAATTTCCCTTCTTTTCTTTAATTTGACTTTTTTTACCGTATTTCAAAAATACACTACAAAAAATCTTGTGAAAAACTGTCATTTTCGGCAGCTGGGACAGCAGTAAAATGCTGTTTTGGCATGTAAAATTACATGTAAATTTGCAGTCTTATCTTTAATTTGACTTTTTTTGCTGTATTTTAAATAGACACTGCAACAACATCCTGTAAAAAAAACTGTAATTTAATACGGCAGTAAAATACTGTAAAGCAACAGTTTTGTCACATAAAATTATCATGTTTTTCTGGTAAATTTCTTGTTTTTTTCCTGTAATTTGACATTTTTACTATATTTCAAAAATGTGTGAAAAATCTGTAAAAAAAGTAAAATTCTGTAAAATTACAGTTTTTGTACAGTATACGTGAAAAAACTGTAAAAAAATCAGAAACATTCTGTAAATTACAGTTTCTTACCATGTACATGTAATAAATGTAAAAGCAAATTTTGCATAAAGACGGCAACATTGTTAAAACGTTTCCCGTTCACAAAAAACGAACGACGACTATTATGTATTTTGCATGCCAAGCAAGTAGATGTGCATTCATAAGCCCCCAAACAATCTTGTCATTTAAATAAATTGCCAAAATGTTATGCATTAAATTGAATAATTAAGTTAACAAGAAAATTTATTTTGTAGTTCGGACAAAAATCCCACAACCTAAGGGGCCGTATGTTAAATCCTAAGGGTCAGAAACAGATCAATTATGACTGAGGCAAAAAATTGCAAACACTTTAAAGAGTCCTCAGGGAAAAGTGTATAAGGGGTTAAAACCTCTTTAGATCAAAAGCATAAAGAAAGATAGGAATTAGATATTTGCCTTTGAATACTATATGAATAAACTGACATTTTCAAAAGGAACATTCTCTCTTCTGGTTGTCTGAAAAAGATCTCTGACCTCTGCTGTTATGCACATATCATGTCGCTTTCAGTCATTGGTTTTTGCTCGTTACGTTTTAATTCCTCAGAGATGAGATTTTACGTACCGTGTTACAGCCACGTCCTTTCAGATGCTAACCTTGCGTGTCATTACACAGATCAATGAATCACAGATGGAATGTGACAAATTGAGTCAGTTAACCTTTAGTACTTTAAACACATATGTCTCACTGCCTCTTTAATTTTGTTTTCGACCTGCATCTCGTTTTTCTGGAGGCTATGAAAAAGGGAACGCAGAGCGCAGTGGGAATTTTTTTAAAGGGGGCCATCAATCAGAGACTGACCACCTTACCGTTTACCACGCAGATGTTCAACTGTTTAGGTATTTTGGTTGACTTTTATTGGTTTGAGGCTAAGAGGGCAGTTCTTACATGCACACAAATGTATTGAGGCTGCTTCACGCCCACCGAGCATCACGGGTCCCCCAGGTCATGTTTACAAGTTCTGAACTTCATGCTGTTAAATCTTATAGAAAGAGTTTTGTCTGAGACACTTAGCAGCTGGTAAATGAGATATTCTTAATCATGCCGCAGGGACTTAAGAAACCTGGTCACGTCAAACCTTATGAGAGCACAAAAGAAACTGCAGTGTATCTAAAATGTTCCTACTTTAGTCATAACTCACATTGGATGTAAGAGGAGTTTACTTGGAAAGTGAAAAATCATATTTTTGGACATTAAGGGGATAGTCCCCCCCCAAAAAAAGTTCTCTCATCATTTACTCACCCTCATGTCATTCCAAACCTGTATGACTTTATTTCTTCTACAGAACACAAAAGAAGATATTTTGAAGAACGTTGGTTACAAAACAACATTGGCCCCATTGACTTCAATTACATGGACACAAAACCACTTAGACATTTCTCAAAATATCTTCTTTTCTGTTCCACAGAACAAAAGAGTCATATACAGGTTTTGGTTGTCATGAGGGTGAATAAATGATGACAGATTTTTTTTTTCAGTGGACCATCCCTTTAATAGCTGCTTTTTAAAAATACATGTTTATATGGTTGCCTAAAAACAAGGGGTTGCTCATTTTACCCCAGTCTTCCCTATATTGAGAGAGACAGAAATAATCCGCCCCTTTGAGCTCAATTTCTAAACAAGTCCTTCATTTACTGAGACTTAAACCCAACTGGATCAATAAACCAGAGGAGTTTGTGAAGCAGCAGCAGATGACGGATGCGTCTCTTTGTTTGCAGATGTGGATGAGTGCGCCACAGGTCACACTGTTTGTCCTCGCTTCCGGAAGTGCATCAATACCTTTGGAAGTTACATTTGCAAGTGCCACGACGGCTTTGACCTGCAGTACATCAACGGGAAATATCAGTGCATAGGTAAAACGAAAGAACCAGATGTGGAGTACAGATGACATTTTATTTGTGAATGCTATCAATGAAATCATTGAAACCTTTTCAAATGTTTCAGCATGATTTGATGAATGATTTTCATAGACAGAACAACTTGGGGATTATACAGTACACTCCTTAAGATAAAGGCTGTATGGTTCCGTGAAGCAGGGGTTTTCAAACTGGGGTCCGGGGACCCCAAGAGGGCCTCCAAAAGTTTCAAGGGGGTCCCCAGAAAATCTCAGAGAAATAAAAAGGCAAAGCAGAAACTTTAAAAGTTTACTGAACATTATTATTGTTTCATTTAAAATCATTCATATTTATTTCTAAGTGTTTATCTCTAAGGTTTCAGAATGGAGCCGATGATGATATCAACTCGAAGATTTCAGAAAATATGTTTTTTGTTTTCAGATGTGAATGAATGCTCTTCAGGTCAACATCAGTGTAGTCCGTATGCCACCTGCTACAACACACCCGGTTCTTACAAGTGCAAGTGTAAAGATGACTACAGAGGCATGGGCTTCGACTGCAAACGTAAGTCTTCAAGAAAGTATTCTATACAGTTTTACAGCATTAAACCTTTATTGTTCTTTGAATGATTTAGAATTCACAACTTTTAACTTAGGTGTCACTCAAAGAAGCTCTTGGCAAACGAATACTGATAGTAAATAATGTAGAGCAGTACAATTTGCTGGCCAAGGCCATTAATAGACATTTTTCATGTATATTAGCTCATTGAAAATAAAATCCACATACCATCTGACTGTAGCGCTATCACAGCAATAAAAGTCCTAATTCGGATAAATGAACTCTTTCCATGCATAAACTCCAAGTTTAGGAAAAACCAGTCAAATTATAGACCAAGTTCGACTGTAACTGGCCCCATCTGTTCTCAGTTGAGGTGATTTTGATGAATTGAGAATAAAAACAGCCGTCTCGAAAGTGTTGCACAGATTGAAAGCAAATCGAGGTAGTGAGGTGCTTTTAAAGTATCGCTAGATTGGGTTTTGGAAATCAGAAATTAGTGTAGACAGATGACTTTTTAAGCACAGGAAAGTCAAAGCTGTCATTAAATGTGTAAAAATTCCAGTCTAGATAACCAAGTGGATAAATCACCTAGAAGGTTGGTGGATTTCGAAGGAGCTACAGGCCTTTAGCTCAAAGACCGGTTATTGTTCACTTGTCATTTTATAAATCTGTCGTCTTTGTGTGGGAGGTGAGCAAATATTGACCTGGGATTTACTGAAATGACAACAGATGCAAAGGTCAGGTCATGAAGACATCAAGCTATTTTAGTATGCCTCGCAAAAGCACACTACTTCTTAAAGGAACAGTACGCCCAAAAAAGACTTGTGTCAATACAAACTTGTCTGCTTTATTTTTTCCGTGTAACTCAAAAGTAGGATTTTAGTCGCACAAGCGTGAGTAGATAATGACTGGATTTTCCATAATGGGTGAACTGTCTCTTTAAAAAGTAATGTCCAACAGTAGTGCAGTCAGAACGGAGGTGACGACAGCCTCTCAGGATTGTTTCCCTTGGGCTGGGATTGAGGAGAGAAAAGAAAAGAAGACGGATGATTCAGATTCCTGATGAAAAGCTCCAGCCCTTAGTCAGGAAGTTAAAGGCAGTTAGATTGTTCACCTGTCAACATGACAGCATCCCATAACACGATGCCATATGACCGTGGAGGGGCTGAAAGACAGGACGAGGAATGAGGAAAGTGCCATAAGGAGATTCCTGACTGAAATGCTTTGAGAAATCTTTGGCATGTGTGAATTTTATTAGCAGTTATTATGCATTTTCAATTTACACAGCTTTTTACTCAACGTTTGGCCCACGTAGTTCCCCTAACTCAAGTTATTTAGTCATGTTACATATCTCTCAACTAAAATAAGGAAAAATGATTTGAACCAACTTGAAATGCAATAATTATAAGCACATTTTTTAATTTACCCAACTAGGGACTTAAGTCCAATCAACCTAAAGTTTACAGTATATTTGACTTTCTTTAGTATTTTCATTATATTATATACGCACTAAGACAAATGACTACTCCTGTTGACTCCTATACTAAAACAAATCTTTGTTAATCATCCAATTTTTCTCCCAACAGTGTTGTTTAACATGACAATAAATGTTAGAAATGCAATACAAAATACAGATCAGCTACAGTAAGGAATCTGTACAGTGAATCTGTTTTTTTTTTGCATTTTAGGTAAAAATATTCTCTCTCATTTTCTCCATAAAAAAATATTTTGAACAAAAACACATTTTATTCTTCAGACCTACGATATGCTCTGAGGTTAAGCTTCTGTAAAAGCAACAAACCAATATTTATAAAAAGTAATTGAATATCTGGATTACCAGTAAAGAACTGCACTACTCATAAACTTTTATTCTGGAGAGCACAGCAATGTGTCACAATATTATGGTGTATTTGATTATTTTTGTTTATTGCATAAATTTTTTTTTTAAATGCAACTTTCAAATACATTTTTATTAGTTTTATTTGCACTTCCAAGAACTGTGACTGTGACTACATTAAAAAGGAGTGAGCTGTAATGGATTCCTGGTCAATAAAGTTATATGTCTAATGCGTTACACTTTTAAAAAAATCCTGTAAAAAACTGAAATATACTGTAAAATAACAGGTTTTCCTGTTTTATTGTAAATTTGCAGTCTTTTGCTGTGATTTGCTGGTTTTTGACGGTAAATTCAATACTACGTGTAAAATGACATGTATTTTATACAGTGTACCTTATGGCTGTAGTTTAGAAAATGTTTTAGAAATTTGTCTTCAGTCATGGCTGTTTTTATTGATAGCTAGCTTGTATTTTGAACAAAAGAAGGCTGACCGTGAGCCTCGTATGACATCACAACTGCACACTTTACAATACCAGCGGCTTTATTTCTATGGCACTATGCTCTGACGCAGTCTGAATAATCTTGTTATTATTCATTAAGTGGACAAAAATCTGCTTTGTGTGCCGGACACCTGTTTCAATGATCATTAAACCAACGAGGCAACCAATTTTCCAGGATCTGTTCTGGAATCCTTCAGCCAGGTGTGTCTGAGAGCGCCTGAAAGGCTTGAATTACAGTTTTTTGGGAATCGCATATCAAAGCTCCTGTGAAACCTGAGATAACGTTTTCACATTCATACCTTTAGCGTTCTTTCCTCAAGGATGACAGAAGCACAAGGGCCGGCCTGCCTCTCTGGTATTGATGTCAAATTTGACGGATGACTCCTTTGCATCCAATGTACACATGAGATGAAAACGGCCTTTTCAATTTTGACAAAACGGTGAATGGGAAATTTTTTCGCCGAACTTTAAACCAGCGTCCAAACTTGTCACACACACAAGTGGTTAAATGAGAAACGCATTGATTATGAAAACAAAATAAAATGTGGACTAATCAGTCTTGCACATTAATGGTACATTCTTTGGATAGAAGTTGTGTATTTCTTTAATGCTTTTTCTGCTCTCAGCCATCCCAAAAGTGGTCATCGACCCTCCACGACCAGGAAAGACCACACCAAGCAATAACAACAACAAGGGTGGCAACAAAATCCCAGATTCAGACCACAAGAGGCCCACCACAACAAGCAGACCACCAGTGACGGCCAAACGGATCTCACCTACTACAACAACCACCAGAACTCTCCCAACTAAAAAAATCCCTACAGCCATTACACACAGACCCCTCATTCCAACCCGCAGACCACCAGTGCTGGTGACCCCTAAACCAAAGATTCCTACCCGTCTGCCTCCCACCACAACCACCACGAAAGCCCCGGTAGTCACAGCAGTGGTTCCTATCATGCCGACACGCAGACCCACCATACCGCCGGTCACCCCAGTCGACAACAACATCAAAGACATCACGCAGAAACAAAGAGGTGATGTGCACAGTAAGTAAACTTAGTTTTTATTAATTCCTCATCCTGTTGAATTCTTAGTGGTACTTTTAAAACTTTCTTGAGCTTTTTTCAAAGATGCTAATGGGAAACTATTAAAACATTTATGTTCATTAAAATAAAATGAAACGAAAAATGGAATAAAATAAAAAATGAAATATAAAAATATAAAAAATATAACAATATAAATGATAAAAATAAAAGTATTTAAAACAAATGTGAAATACAGGAATACACTAAAATAAGTTTAGGTCGAGGCACTTGAATTAATAACTAAAAACTAAACTAAAACTAAAAGATGTATAGTTTTATCTTATAAAGCAACATACTAATAAAGATAACAAAAATGCTAAAAATGAAACTAAAATTAACATAAAAACATAACAATAATACCTCATTCAAAATATTAATAAAATTATAATAAAGCTGAAAACAAAACAACACTGTAAGACAATTCTGCGTAAAAACAGTAATATTTCGGCAGCTGGGGCTATAGAAAAACGTAAAATATGTTTTTCATGTTATTTTACACCAAACTTGTTACAGTTTTTTTCTGTAATTTGACATTTTTTGACCACATTTTGAAAATACGTAAACGTTTTGTAAAATTAGTTTCTTACAGTGAATAATAACAAAAAACGTTCCTTGTCCATACGTGCAGTTTTTTCGGGCATCTCTGGTTTGCCAGAAGGCGATACCCGTGGCCAGATTTTCAGGAAGGCAATTTGGATCCGGAAGCCTATTATCCAGTTGACAACACATAATGAAAACAGAATGCACACCTTGAGAGGTTACATTGCCTGTCTGCAGAGCTTCAAGACATAAATCAGTTCCCCTTCGTCGAAACTCACCATCACTTAATGAATAATGATGACTTACGAAATACCAGCAGGGAAATTATTTAAAGAGACACTTAACGAATGAAGTATAATTACATCTCTTTATCAACTTTACGTAGCCTCTGACATGAATGCCAGCAATGACCTCTGGTAAATGTTGTTTACTGAATGTTTTGATGTTGTTTGGAGGAAGGACGTTGTTTCGAGTGAAGGAATGTACATAGCGTTGCGAAATGGAAAGACTGGAGGGATAATTGAAATCAATAGACCAATCACATCCTTGACTTCCGTCCAGCTGATATCCTGTCGTGTATTTGCTGTACACACACTCCCGCTTGAGAAATGTCACCGATCCCCCTCAGGTCTATAGTTTTGTTATAGGAAAAAGGATTTAGGGGATAGCATGTCTTGTCATCAACATTTGTTTAGTTTGTTCTTCACATCTCCTCTGAGATCGCTTGGCACTTTCTACAAATAGTATTGAAAGTCCCACTACGTTATATATTATCATCACTTAAAACTCATCTTTAAGCATTAAAATAGCACACGTAAAAGTTTTTCTTGTGATCATAAATTCTTCATGCCTTAAAATGACTTGAATGTAACGACACACCCTTCCTCATTTAGTATACTCAGATTCGTGAATATGCAAATGAATCCCTCCTCCATCCAATCGCATAAAAAAGAGTAAAGCATTTTAAACTGCTTTTTATTGTTTACGAAGCTGCTTTTTATTGTTTTTTTATACCTTGTAAAGCTTACATATCTACAGAAATACAGCAGTTTTCATTATTAAGAACACGTGTTGCGCGTCGGTACTTGAACACCAATTTGTACTCCGGATGTTCAAAAAAATATGGGTTAATAAAAATTAATAAAAATGAACAGAAAAAAGGGCTTAAGGGTTAACTAGCATCTTTAGTGGCTGACAGTGGAAAAGAGTTTTGTTCCAGAGTTATGGATGTGACATTGCCAATTTATTGAACCACCTGTTTATGTGTTTAATATTCTTTCCTCTAGTACCACGAAATCACGGGCAGAACAACGTGTTCGGTATCGATTTAGACATTGAACTTGGAAACACAGAAGAAGAGGCAAAGGACGATCCAGGTAAGAATGTGCTGATTGTGTCTCTGCGGAAATTCGACTGTTGTAATAGCAAAAGTTGGTTGAAACACATACAGTATACTGATCAAATGTGTGTCTTAAATGCACTGCCAAATGCATAAATGTCGGTGGATTCTTAGGGAATGTTTAGAAAGCGAGTTAAACTACAGGCATTTGTGAGGATTAAAGACTTCGGGATTTCATGTTCTGACAGTGAGCAGATGAATTGGATCTGTGGTCTGAGGTGAAACGCTTTCATTGGCCTTCCAATAAATAGGCAAACTTCACAGATCCCCGTGGGAAATTCAGGAAATGCGCACATTTGAGTTACTTTCCATTTAGCGCGTTCCCTCACGCTGTTTGCAAGGTCATTTCCCCGAGAGCGGTCTGCTCAGCGTGCCGCTCAAGGGCACAGACGTAATTGGGGACCTCAGTTATTGTGGCAAACCTGCGACGCCGACTATCATTCTTTCATCAATTATTCCCCCTCGTGTCTTTCCAAACCTGTATGAATTTCTTTCTTCTGCAGAACACAAAAGAGGATATTTTGAAGAATGTTGGTAACCAAACAACATTGGTCCCCATTGACTTCCACTGCATGGACACAAACCACGGAGACATTTCTCAAAATATCTTCTTTTGTGGTCCACAGAAGAAAGAGTCACATGTTTTGATTTTAAATGACATGACGGTGAATAAAAGATCAAATAAATAAAATAATTGTATTACGCTTCAGGCTTGAAAAAGTTATTTTTAAAAGCTGCAATTAAAAATGTTTTTGTGACCATAATGCATCCTGATATTTTCATTTGGCTTTTTTCGGAAATCTCATTATCATCTCTGATTTTCATTATTGTAATAAAAAACAAAAGAACTCATATTTGTACTATCAAAATTTTTATCAGAACTCAGTGTTTGATCACATTGTTCACAGACAGTGGATATCTTAGCTGCTCTTTTGATCACGGACTCTGTGGATGGATCCAGCGCAGAGAGGGAGACCTTCACTGGGAGACGACAGAAGACTCGTCTGGTATATCCTCCATTTAAAAATAAAGTTTGATCGATTTTTTTTCATCCCTGGTCCTAGATGCTGATTTGTAAATGATTAATAGATGCCCCCATTTCTCTGTGTGGCAGGTGGGCGGTACCTGACGATCTCTGAGGGTGGGGAGAAACGGGGTGGGCGTGGCGCTCAGCTGATACTCCCAATGACTCCACCCTGGAACGAGGGTAACCTGTGCCTGGCGTTCCGTCATAAGATGGCAGGCCATCACGTAGGCATGCTGCAGGTGTTCGTACAGAAGGGCCGACAGCACAGTCCCGCAGTCTGGGGTCGAACGGGAGGAAACGGCTGGAGGTCCACACAGATCACCATTTGGGGAAATGGACTAGAAAGTGTAAGTACCAAAACTTTCTGTCATTTTTATTGAATTTAAGAATTGTGTATTTATATATTAATAAATGTATATAAATTCATTTATCAAAATTAATGAATCAAAAATAGTTTAATTTAGTTGGATAGTTTTCTAATTTATCAAAAAACTAATATATATATTTATACACAAAAATTTTAATTCAGTAATTTTATTGCATGAATTTATATGATTTTGTTGCATTAAGCATCTCTAAAATGAATGAATGTAAATAATGTTTGCCGTTCCAGATTATAGTAAAGGGTGAACGACGGAGGGGTCGTACTGGTGAAATTACTCTGGATGACATGAGTCTCAGAAAAGGTTCCTGTCAGGAAGAACACAACCTGAGGAGACTTTAACCCCAGTAACAGAGACGTTTAACCCTGGCTTTACTGTACTTTACGGGACTCTAGGATAAGGGACACCCCACGGAGCGGGACATACCGTTCTATCGGTCCCGGCACGGTCATGGGGGCACTTCCTCTGACCTTCATGGGTTCCTTCAGAGTGCATGTTCCAACAAAGTTGTTCTGTGCGTTCAGGTTAAACACATAACCTAATGTCAATTCATAGGCTAACGTGAAAGGCTAATACACCATGGGTTCCTTCAGGAGCCTCGGATGGGTTTTATTTATGAGTAAAATAAGATCTGAACTTAACATTACCTGAAGATAGTGAGCCCGTAACAGCCCTCAAAACTGTACAGTTAGGCTTAAATTTGTTAGCTAAGTGACCTGCGTGGCGAATTTTCTTTTGGTTCATTATTGTAAATGTATTCATAAATGTGTATATATAAATATATTTCAAATATGCTTTGTAGGTGCATTAATATGTGTATTGATCGTGTTGTTTACACAACCTGACTTTGAATATTTTGTTCACGTATATTGTTAAATACAAACCAGTAAACTGAATTTCTTAATGGCTGTATCAGCCATTCTGTATTATTAGCCTATCACACTCATGGTTACCCTTTAAAGAATGAATGTTAGGAAAGTTTTTGGTTAAAGGGGTCATATTGCGCGAATATGTGTTTTTCGGTGTCTTTGGTGTATTATAAGTTGCCCATGCATGTATTAGACACGTAAAATTGCACAAATTTAAGTGTCGGAACAAAAGATGCATTCTATGTAAAAGCAAATGCTCACCCAGACCTGCCTGAAACACCTCGTGTAACCACACCCCCACAAATCTACATCAGTTCGTGGTATGATTTGACTAAGACCGCCCAAATGTATACGCAAGTAAGGTGGGCGTACCTGTCAGTACAATTGCTCTGGCACCTGATGTTCCAAATATGGTAAGAGGTGTTACATTTCCACGCTTGCAGGATTCGACCAATCACTACGCACCGGTTAACTGGCCAATCATAGCACACCTCGCTTTTCAGAGCGATGAGCTTTGTAAGAAATCTGCACGTTTCAGAGAGGCGGGGCAAAGAGGAGATACAAACATGCACGGTATGTGGAAAATAAAGCGCTTTTGAACCTTAAGTCTAAAACAAACGATCATTTTCGTTTTAGCCGTGTCATATGACCCCTTTAAACATAAATGAAATGACTCAAGATTAAATGATGTGAACATAAAATGTGTTTCCCGTTTACGCAGTGTATGGTAATTAATTAGAAATTTACCACTTGGAAGTTCCAGACTGACTTGCAGGAAAGGTTAAATACATGTAAATAATGTACTTTACAATAGAAAGTAAAGGGTACTTGATAATAAAGTCGTATAGTAAAAAGATCTAAGTTTCTATTTTTATGTCCTCAAAGCAATTCAGGTAACACAAATACAATGCACAAATCAATTTTATAGAAGGTTTTATTTAAAGCATGCGCCTGGCCCGAAGTTAACTTCCGGTCTGTTTGTTGATTGGCTAATAATATTACTATTTCTATTTAATTTATATTCAACTTAATTTGTATTAATATTTTATTGTATAAAATTGTATTAAATAAACAATTTGTTGAATTTTATTGTGTTGATTTTATTAAATAAACAATTTGTTGAATGGGTGTAACTTTGTCGCATTTAAGTTCAGCCAAGTGACGGTTCTGGTAACCCAAAATAACATTAGCTAGACATACTTTTAACTTGCTAGCTAACTTTTTTCTTTAGCTTGTTATCAGAAATAATCTACAGGGACTCTGTTCTTTGCGAATGTGTATAGGAAGTTAAGTTTGGACCACTAAAGCGTGCATGCGGAGTAACGTCTACTGTATGTTGTTGCTTTAAAACCGTCTAAGCCAAAAATAGATGAATACATTTTAGGTCACCTAATAGCGTGTGCTGGTATTACAAGCAACAATGAACCATTAACACTGTTACTTTGCCTTTGCAGACCTATGCAAGATTGAGTCTGATAAAACTTGTGTTATATGCAGCTCTCTTCTATTGTTCTGGAAACCATCCTTTTATGTTCCTCTTTACGGCCAGCACAGGTGAATGATGAGTCAACTTCTGCTTTTTCTTTTACGCTCCAGGGGTTGGAGACAGTAGTTCAAGATCCAGCAGTTATCTAAAATGATATCAATTTTATTGATCCCCACGGGGGGATTGGAAAATAAAATAACCACATTTGGCTCGGCACTCGGCGTAATGGCAGTAGTCTCCTCTAGAGGCTTGTTTACAATCTGTGGAATGGAAACACAGTTTCAGTTTTAGCACCAACACTATTCCCCCCACACAGTTCCAGTTAAGCCTGAATTCCTGCAGTACAGATTCAGTGAGGAACTGATAAGATTCCACAGGGATTCTGATGCGTGCTGGCTTGACTGCGCCATGCGGCACTAAATGTCTATCTTATCCCAGCAGAGCTGTACGGGTTTGAAACCGAAAGCCAGTCCAGGACGACTCGCTGGAAGCCGATAAAAATTTGTTCAGTGACATGATACGATAGTCTCAGTTTTGGGTTTTGAAGAGATGCATGTTTTTAACATGCACATGCATGATGTCGAATGCAAATAGTGCTATAGGAAAGGATCACCCTTATGTCACTTATTTCTGCAGAAAACAAAAGAAGATATTTTGAAGAATGTTGGTAACAGAACAACGGCCATTGACCCATTGACTTGGTTCTGTGTCCATACAATAGAAGTGAATGGGTGCCACCCATGGCAACCAACATTCTTCAAAATATCATCTTTTGTGTTCTGCAGAAGAAAAAACATACATACAGGTTTGAAATGACTTCTTAAATAATATCTTTATTTGTGAAAGTCTCACAGGTTTGAAATGATGGCAGAATTTTCCTTTTTGGGTGAACTATCTCTTTAAATGCCTGCCAAAAAACAATGTGATTTTACCACCGCCAAAGGTATCCGTCACTCAAGGCGCCAAATTCTGTATCTAGAAATCAACATTTGTAACCGTGCAGTTTTTTTTAAATTCAGCATTCACACACATCTAATAATTGAGTGTCCACATCCATCACTACCCTGACTGACAGAACGGAACCCAGAATGCATTTCTCATACCATAAATCCATCCACTTCCAAACACGCTTTGCATTCAGGGATAACCATCTGCACGCTATTTGAATTTTTGTGACCTTTCTGTCAGATTAGATACGTCTGGCCATTAATAAGACATTCTCAGCCACAGAAAGCAGTTCAGTGTTTAAAACAAAATTCTTATTTGCATTCTTTGGTCAATGAATAGCACAGGGCTGCTGTTTTTCTGCTATAATAAACCATCACGTCTGGCAGCAACTTTATGATTATTAATGACTGTTAATACAACATTATGAAATGAAAATCACACAATTACATCAAGACTTTTGATAAATGTATGAGAACAACTGGTAAGTTTTTAAAAACGTTTATTTGGTCCCAGAAGTTCATCTCCTGCAGCATAAATAAAAACTCTTGTGTGAAGTTTTGTTATTCACTTATTCAAAGTGTTGTTGAAAATGCCCTAAAGGAACTCTTGACACGGTTATAACAACAACAAAAAAATTCATTAGCCGGGAGCTTGTTTTGTCACAATATATAAAAATGAGTTCACAAAATAAACAGGTGCTGTTATATCTGTGGAGACGGGACTGTTAACAGGCCGGTCGACTTCATCTTGTTCATTCCACCATCCAAGACACAAACGCGTGGAAAATTCACCTTCACCAGGTGAGCTGCAAACTAAAGGAGACAAACGGAAAGATTGTACAAGAACTGTGCTTTCACTTCATAAGAAAAGATCGATACGAGGGCACACGAGGTGAAGAGAAAGACATGAAGTCATGATGAAATAATGCAGGAAATAAATCTACGCTGGATAAGGACTTTACCGTGGTAGCGCTCTTCATGATGTTGCTGAGGATGACAATGACACGGAATCTATATCCGGTCAGCGTGCTGGACGCTGGGCACTGAAGCAGTTCTCCCTCCGGACCAAACGTGGATGTGTACGGAATGTTGATGCTTCCCGGGACGTGTCCGCGGTTGAAGCTGCACGTGTGTGGTCAAGGGCCAATTCTCTTTTATGTTTGTGTAAGTCAGATGCTGGCAAACTAGAAAATCATACAAGAGCTTCTGGCTACATGTGTGGACGGTTTTAAAGGAAATAATGAGGAAAAATGAGAAAAGCACTGCCATAGAAAAACCATTTGTGGTTCTTTAAAAAACAATTTACTTAACGGTTCATATAAGTACTATTAAGTACAATTTTCTTCCTTCTTTTTTATAGTCTAAAGAACCCTTTCCAGAATAAAATACATTTGTGCAACAGAAGTACTTTAAGGGACTTTATGAAACCATTTGCCTTTTCGTTAAACCGGATTTGAGAGCAAACTGTTGAATCATTAAGCATCTTACAGGCTATAAACAATCCGCTGAGATCAAATTTTTTGTTTTAATTTTCTTGTTTTCAGCAAAAATCTAGCAAAATTTAGGTGGAGTTACTGTGTAAAAAATAATTAATAGGCAATAATAATAATAATTAATAATAATAATCAATACAATAATAATAATAAATACATTTTACATGTCTACTAAATTCTTGTTTTTTGCATTTTTGCATATAAATTCTTGTTTATTGCATTAATAAATAAATAAATATATTAAGCCTGTCAAATCGATTAATCACGATTAATTATATTTAAATATAAATGTATATTTACTTAAATTTTGTTCTATATACTATACTGTATATGTGTTTGCATTTATATATATATGTATTAATATACACAACACACACACACACACTACATAAAAACAAACATTTATTTTGGAACCGTGATTAATCGATTTGACAGCACTAAAATAAATATTATTTGCAGTGCCAGAGAAATCACTTTGTGCTTCTCAAGCACTTAAAGCATGCCAGTTAAAAACGGTGAACATTGTTACAGCGTTTAGATCCATTATGTACTGTATATTAAATGTATACCCAGTGGTACTAAGGTGCACATTTGTTGTGGTAAGATAAGCAAGCAACCAGCAATCTCTCATATACTCTTGAGCTGTGCATTTGTAATTGTGTCAGGTAAAGTTCAGAGGATTTGCCGAACAAATTCTAGACAGATCCACGGGCTTTGCGGAAACTTTCCAACTTTAGCCAAATAGCACAGCAGTGCTACGAAAGAAATAAAAGAGTGAAAGAGAGAGATCGGTGTGCGCAGGACGATGAAGAAAGAATCAGTCCTTCGGGACATTCATTGAATATGACCAAGAGAACACGTAAGAGTTGCATTTCAAAGACGAGAGCTGAATAAAATGAAGCAGGTAAGATGAGGGATAAATCAGAGATGGACAGAGAGAGAGAGAGGGAGATTATAAAGTGTGGATACTAGGGTAATTGAATAATAACTCATGTTAAGTGCCTCTAACACAGCTAAAGTTACAATGATCCATATTTGCTGCTACGTATTTGAACAGAAATGACTCGGGGTGGTGCTTCGCAGAAACCTTTAATAACCTTTTATTGTTTCTCAAGAGGATGTAAAAAAATGGTCTTATGAATTAAAAAGCCATCACAGGAACATTTCTGTCAAACATTGATCGAGTTTTACTCAATTCGGTGTAAAACACAGAATGACAGGACAAGAGATAAATACTGTATATATCCAGTTTTTGTCCTTGCAGTTTTGCTTTCACGTTGTATTTACAATACAGATCATTTTTGTATCTACTTTCATTTTCACCACATGCAAACTAACAAAAGCTTATATTCTGTGACAGATTAACACAATCATATAACACCCACACGTTCCACTGCGCTATAACTATTAGTAACACATCCCAAACTATCTAATTTTTTACTTATCCATACCATCACCATATCCAACTTTAATAAACGACACCTGCAAAGTTTCTAATAAAATGCTTTTGCACAACATAACATGGTTAACGTGCAAAATAAATGTACACTTTCCTGAAGTGTTACTTTGCAAAACTCGCCCACACATTGTTGGAGCTGGCTCCACAATTTTCACAAATTTAAATGATGCCAAGATATGGCTTGGCCCCCAGGGGCCAAATACACAGCAGCCAAGTTAAAAAAAAGTTTGTGTCATGTCTCTTTCACA
This sequence comes from Triplophysa rosa, assembly GCF_024868665.1. Lineage (NCBI taxonomy): Eukaryota > Metazoa > Chordata > Actinopteri > Cypriniformes > Nemacheilidae > Triplophysa > Triplophysa rosa. Next base: position 27,073,287 of record NC_079893.1, on the reverse strand, counting down.
TTCTGGTGCCTAGACATGGCTTGGGCCCCACAGTGGGCCTGTGTACACAACCACAAGTCAAGCGAGCCCACCCCTGTGTTTTAGCAAGCACCACTAGCTTCTGTGCGGATCACATGACTAACATCCATCAATAATGGTTTATATTTAATAACTTTTATATTAGTGTAATCTTTAGTGCTAAATCAATTTATTCAAAGCAAGTCATGACAGGACCTCCAGCAAAGGCTCAAAAATGACATTTGCTTGAAAACACAAGACAGTAGATGGATGGTTCACTGTTGGTGGTCATGACTGTGCTTTCTCCAGAGCTAAGTCTAATAACAGGATTAAATGTAGCAGTTTGCCTGTTGCAGGCAGTGTTGGGTAAGTTACTCTGAAAAAGTAATTAATTACTAGTTACTAATTACATATTCAATAGTGTAATTGGATTACTGTACAAATTTCTCTCACCAAAAAGTATTTAGTTACTTATTACTAATTACTTTCTACATCCTATATCAACCTTTATTAGTTAAGTGATTCAAGGATAGACATGAAACGGCTCTTTTAATTCATTCAAATAAATAATATTAAACTACATAAAGTACTCTTATTAACTCACCAAAGTATTACAAATGTGAGAATAATACATTAAAGCACAGATTTTAAAGTTATACTTTGAATTTTGATGTCAATTCCACTATTGCACACACATATATTACACAAAGTATTTAGTTTAATTACATCAGAAGTAATTGTAATTAAATTACAGAAAAAATAAAAGTAATCCCTTACTTTACTTTTTCAAGGGAAAGTAATTAAATTACAGTAACTAATTACTTAGTAACTAGTTACACCCAACACTGGGTGCAGGTCACTGATCCAAGTTTGATCTAGTGCTAGTTCCCAAGCTAGCATCTACGATAGGTCTCATGTTAGTTCTGATGCTTGACCAAATGCTAGTTCCCATGTTAGTCCTGATGCTTGACCAAATGCTAGGTCTCATGCTAGTTCCCATGTTAGTTCTCATTCTAGGTCACCTAGTTCTCCTACTAGTTCTTATGCTAAGTCTCTTGGTAGGTCCCTTATTAGTTCTCCTGCTAGTTTTCATGCTAGGTCCCATACTAGGTCTCATACTAGTGGTGCGTCCCAAATCGCGTACTTATGCACTATTCTACTTTGTAGTATACAGTAAATAGTATGGGTAGTACCCGCATTCAACAGAAATTTTTAGTGTACAAAGCTGGACACTTCACGCACTCAACATTCAAGGTTTTGCTCACATAGCGTTTCGCTAGGTCTAATTTTAAGTCTAATGCAAAATCTCCGGCTAGCTCTCATGTTACGGCTAGTGCTACCCAAAGTTCTCATGCTAGGTCTTTTGTGAGTTTGCATGCTTAAAGAAAAGCCAAGATTAGTGACCAGTAATAAACAACGTTCGGTGAGAGGCTTTTAGAAAACAATGTATATGGTCGTACTGAATTAAACAGCAACTCACATAAGTCCATACTTAATGTGCACTGAACTTGCAACATTGGCTAATTTGGTTATTTTTGAAGGACTCTCATATGAAATTAAATATGAAAATATCAAATACAAAAATATTCTGAAATACAAGAAATGTGTACAAGACAACGCTTGTTGAAGACTTAAAGGATACTCCTCAAGGCTGCGGATGTCCACTGCCAGAATCTTAGGTTTTCCGGTTCTGGCTCTCTTCACAGGAGTCTTAAAGAAAGACGGCCCACTCAGATCACACAGCTCAATGATGTCTTCCACAGAGATGCGAGGAGACGCCTCTGATTTCAGCTCGGTCAACTTCAACGGCTCGCGGCTCTGTGGGAGCACGAGAGAAACACACAAAGTCAGACGAACAGATGAGCAGCTTTGTAGTGGCAGTAAGTGCTAGTTCAAAATAAAACGTGTGAGAGAAAGTGATAAGGGGGATGTGAGAGATGTCAGGAAATGTTTGGGTGGAAAAACTGTAAAAGTCAAGGAGTACATTACAAAAACCATGCAAAGAAAATATATACGTGACTATAAACCGTGCTATTGTTCTCCTGCATTGTAACTACTGTGTTTTCTTGTATTATTTCTCATTTACACCAGACGAACGGGTTTGCTCCTCCAATCTCTTTAACTTCCGTCACTCAGAGCTGCTTTTCATTTCTCCGTCTGTCTTCACCTCTGTGAACTCTTTGTTTACCTCTCTGACATCTCCACCTGAATCACTTCAAGCTCAACCTGGACAACACCGAGCTCCCATCAAGACAACCTCCCACTCATCTCGCTCCATCACGGGCGAAGATCGCACAGGTCTTTCCTCATGGTGAATGAAAACCCCAAATGCAGTCTGAGATGATCATCTTACATTCGCTGAACACACATTAATTTCCCCCTCTTGCTGAAATATGAAGAAAGTTTTTCCTTGACCTCTGTTCAACTTTCCTCGCTCAGTCTTTAGCCTCAGACCACCAGTATTACATACAATGCCTTGTAATGGTTCGTCTTGGCTTCTAATCCATGTTGGTTTATAAGGACTCTCATTCGAGTTGTAAGAACTCTCATTTGTGACCCTTCACTCTCAGATAACCAAAGAATCTCGCTCTCGACTAAATAGCACCATAATAGCTCTGAATGGCACTTTAGGAACTGGACTCATGTCATCAGATCTTTATCAGGAGGGAAGTGACCAATTTACTAGGCCTAATAGATACGAAAAAAACACCTCTTGGTCTAGTTTCCTTTCTATCCCAGAACTAGCATGCAAATTGTTCAAAGCAGCGGTTATTCAAGCAATTACATTACTATGGTCAAGTCAATGGGGACCATTTTTGGGTGAACTATTCCTTTAAGACAGTGGTTCTCAACAGGGGGGCTGACTTCCAAGGGGGTCTCAAGATGACCAATATTTTGAAATTAGACAAAATGAGCAAGATTTTTATTATTATTTGGCCATTTTTATTATCATTAATAAACGTTTTTTTCCCAGTTAATGTTAAGCATTAAAATATTTTATTGGGTAGAAATTCTAAGGTTTTGTGAGTGGGGGGGGGGGCCTTTGAATATTGTTGAATGGGGGGCTGGTTTGTTGTGCTGTCAAAATGATTAGTCGTAATTAATCAATTCCAACATAAATGTTTGTGTTTATACAATGTGTGTGTATATTTATATTTTGTAAATAAAATATAATGATAACATACATGTATATATTTTAGAAATATGTGTAATATATTTATATTTATAGATAATATAACTTGGATCTAGATATATAGTTATGTAATATGTAATATGTGTTATATATATACACATGTATGTGTGTGCACTTATAAATAAACATAAATATAAACACACACACAAGTATACTGTGATACATAAACAAAAACATTTATTTTGGAATCGATTAATCGTTTTGACAGCACTACTCTAAATACATACAGTATATTGTGTTTTTACTGCAATGCAGTAGGCTAATAAGCACCATGTTTAATCGAATTAACCAACAGCAATATTGAAATGAACAAAAAATAAACCACGGTCCTCAAAAACATTTGCCTATGTGGTACTCAAATTTTTCTAGAGTTTGACACCCACTGACCTAGAACACAAGATCTGCACATTACACCGCACATTATCACTGAATTCCACACGTCTCTTGAAACGAATACAAGAGCTCAGAAAAAGGGCATGAGGTGGGGGTCTGTCTCGCAAATGTCAATGTTCATCCGCCCATGAAATCAGTCCAATCAGTCATCGAGTACCAGTCTCCCACAGTGCACAGCCAATTACCTGCGAGGTCACCTTAGCAATGGAGGTGTGCTTGAGAAAGAGAAAAACGCCGACGTCCAGTGGACTCTGGTATTAAAATGCATTAGATCCATGGGGCTCGTGGCATTCTCATCCTTGACTAAAGGTAGACCCTATGCCCTGGTTTCTGACACTTTAAATGCAGGCAGGAGTCTTGACCTTTTATTATCAGCGTTGACATTTCAATAGTCCACAGCTTGGCTTTTTGGGTGTCGTGGGGATCGGAGGGCACCGAGAAGTCAAATCAGTAAAACTCTGCATGTGCAAAACAGGCAGAATGGAGAGTACATGCCCATGGGTTTGTAAAGAGGAGTAGTTGCGTAAATCCAAAAACAAGTGTTCGAAGAGCTTAAGATCTACATGACAGATGTTGTCAAAAGATGGACGATATGTTGCATCAAGACCCTTTTGCACTGAAAGGAACCAACATCAGGAAAACCTTCACGCTGACGCATTTTTGAGACCGCCGCGCTTCACATTCTCTATGAAAAGTATTAAAATAAAACACGTCTACTCTCTTCCTCCCTCCCGTCCAATCAGAGCTCGCTATTTCGATGACCTTGTTTCACTAACAGGTCATTTTTGCTTCATCATTCCGATGGTCAATCATTAACAGGGTAACACAAAGGCAAGCATGTACACAGCCCTAAAAGAATGCTTAAGAGGATTACCCATAATTCTTTGAAGGTCTGGTCCTTTGTTATTGAGTTGCGAGCTACTGAAATCCTTGTTATTGAGTAAACTAGCTTACACATGTGACAAACACATTTTAAAGGCAGTCAGTAAAGTCTAATGAAAAGGGATTCTAAAATAAATGGAGTGATATTAATGTGTTCAATAGTTGAGAGGTTAAGTTAATAAATACCTGTTAGAACACATTCATAGACAACCATGGATACATCAAAGGAATAGTTCACCCCAAAATGATTTTTTTCCATTATTTGTTCACCCTCATGACAATGTAAACCTGTATGACTTTAATTCTTCCCCCAAGTTGGCCCCCATTGACTTCCATTGTATGGATACAATCAGACATTTTTCAAAATATCTTCTATTTCGTGTGTCACAGAGGAAAGAGTCATATACCGTACAGGACAACATGAGGGTGAATAAATAGTAAGTGTTTGGTGAACTGTCCCTTTAAGAAATAGAAATCAAAATAGATTAGATTTAAATCCACATTCTACAATGTAGAAGTACATTTAGGCCCAATCCCAATTCTACCCCTTACCCCTACACTTTCCCCTACCCCTCCGTTTGGCGCGTTCACGTGAAGGGGTAGTGGTGTCTCAATTCTCTTTTGGTTGGAGGGCTAGGGGTAAGGGGAAGGGCCAGATAGCCCTTCAAACGAAGATTTTTCGGGACCTCACTTCAAACGAAGGGCTAAGAGAAATTTCCAACATGGCCGCTCACTCGAGCAAGCAGACCCATAAATGTAAGTAATTTTTGCCATTAATAAGGATTTTTATGACAATTTTTCCTTTTATGTATGTTACATTCAATCTTGTGTTAGTATTTACGGTGATGTTCTTTTAACGTTTGCAAAAAAATCGCTAAAGTTTGCTAGCGGACAGCACTGATTGCACGATACTAGAAAATATATTTTTATGTCATATACCCGGTGCATCGGCACATGTCCTCTGACGTGACGAGCTAGCAACGACGTATATGATGACGTATAACAGTGTAGTAGTGGTGTCCCATTTCTTAGCGGAAAATTTGTAGCCCTTCCCCTTGCCACTTTGTTTCAAGAGGCGAGGGGAAGGGGCGAGGGGTAGGCGAAGGGGTAGAAAATAGAATTGGGATTGGGCCTTAGTCATGTGATATTTCTGAGCTTTAGTCAGCAGTCACACACACAGGTACGCACACTCTCCAAGGTGACACAAGGTTCGTTCGCGAGTCGGGCCTTAGTGACAGGCCCTGTCAAACGGCCGAGACAGAGAGAGCTTGTTCAGCAGACACATCATGCTCTAATGACCAGGAGATGACTATCAACTGCAGGACTAACAGCAGCATTTACCACCCGAGCACAGCTAAAGACATTCTGCACAGAGAGAATGCATGACAAAAGATGAATAAATAATAGACCCCGGAGAAAGACACTGAATTACTTCAATATCAGCAGAAGTGCTGGACACACAATTTGTCTTACTGAGGATGGCAAAGCAAGTCTAAAATATTTCACTGTACTGTATACGGTAAAGCACGCATTAACATAAGTCTACACTTAGATCCTTAGTTTAGGTTTATATATACTGTAGCTGCACACTGTTGGGAGATGGCAGAAAAGACTTACTAACAGAAAAATATACATTTAATTTGTCTCCTGCTCCCAAAAGACGTGGTTATACTTTCCAATGGACCTGATTATTTGTGCCCCTCATAGTAATTTGTTCTGCAGGGCAGTAGACAATAAGCATAAGTGCTACCAGGAAAGAACATCATTATTTATATTCAGTATCAGCTACCTAATAGTTTTTTTTTGCTTTTGACAAAGCAAACAGAAATGCATTTTACAAATTTTTCTAATTAGTACAGACAATTTTTCCTTCAATGTACTAATTATTTCCTTAAATTTGCTAGTTCTTTTCTTTTGATTTACAAATTTGTTCCCTCGATTTACTAGTTTGTTCGCTCAAATTACTCATTTGTTTCCTCAATTTACTAGTTTGTTCCCTTGATTTACTAATTATGCAGAACATTTACTAATTAGTTCCTTCGATTTACTAGTTTGTTCCCTCATTTTTGCTGGTTCGTTCCTTTAATTGACTAATCATGCACAAAATTTACTAATTACACTGTAATTCCCTCGACTTATTAGTTGTTTTCCTTTGATTTACTAGTTCGTGTGCACAATTTACTATTTCGTTCCCTCAATTTACTAATTTGTACCCTTGAATTACTAATTTGTTCCCTCGATGTACTAGTTTGTTCCTTTGATTTACTAATTTATGCACAAAATGTATTAATTGGTTCCCTCGATTTACTAATTCATTGCTCGACTTAGTAGTTTGTTCTCTTGATTTACTTATTCATTCCCTCGATTTACTAGTTTGTTCCCTCGATCTACTAGGTCTTTTCCTTTTATTTACTTATTTGTGTGCACGATTTATACTAATTCGTTCCCTTGACTTACCAGTCTGTTCTCTTGATTTACTACTTTGTTTTCTTGATTTACTAGTCTGTTCCCTTGATTTAATAATTCGTTCGCTTGACTTACTAGTTTGTTCCCCTGATTTACTCATTTGTTCCCTCGATTTACTATTTCTTTTCCTTTTATTTACTCATTTGTGTGCACGATTTACTAATACGTTCCCTTACTTTACTAGTTTGCGCACAAAATTGACTAATTAATCCCCTCAATTTACTAATTCATCAACACAATTTACTAGTTGGTTCCCTCAATTTACTAGTTTGTTTCTTGTTTTAATAATTTGTGCGCACAATTTAGTTATTCGTTTTCTTGCGCACAATTTATGTCATATGCGGGGCTCTGTATTGACACACAGAAGAAGGGATTTAAATTTTAGGGAGTCCTGTTCCTATAAACGATTTCCTTAGGGCTGCTTATCCACCGGGCCGTTTTTACGCGTTATTGGTTAAAAACGCCAGCTGCGGGGCACTTGAGCGTGTAGAAAAGCTGCAATTTTTAAAAGCACGGCGCACTTCCTTTGCAAACAATTGAAAAATACTCCAGCTGCATGGAAAAATGCTCCGGTGGACACTGAGCGTGAAGCCTTTAAACTCATTTGGTCTTTCAGGCGTTCAAACCAACAACATTTTAGTTAGCAGGTTAGGTTTTTAATTACAAAAGCACAGCGCTCAGCACATAACTTGCAATCTAACGTTTCTCAGCCTTGCAAAAAAATGGATGTAGCTACAGCTCACTGATGCAGTGGATTTCCAGACATGCTCAGTCAGAGAATGGAGAGAGAGATTGGGTCAACAGATGAGTGTTTGTTAAGCTCAGCACTGCCCGAGGGCAAACACTGATGAAATGCAAACAAAAGGCAAACTCAAAGAGGTGAAAGGTTCTGTCTCCAGTACATCACAAAGAGATTCTCCACAGCAACTCCAAATATTTCTGACACACCCTGTACCCAGTAACATCACTGCAATTCAATCTCCGAAAAACATTCACAAGCTCTAGCAGAGGCGTCGTCTACATCAGTAATTTGATGATGAATACACAATATTCCGTAAAAGAGAAACGTGATGCTTCTGAACTAAACAAACACATCTTGATTTTGCAGTCAGTTCATTAAAGTCCCTATGAAAATTGACTTTTTGGCTTTATTATGCAAATGATAGCTCTAAGGATATCTATACACAATAGTGTGTTCCAAAACATTTAAACCTCATAGTCTCTCACTTACACCATAACGGATCATTGACTTTTATGACATCATTTTGCACTTCAGCTTTTCATTAAATTCAAGGCTGTGAAAAAAAAATTGATCAAAAAACATGTGTGGGTCTTTTGACAGACCCAGAAAAAATCCAGGCTGAGAGGTAAACTCAACCCTACTGGCGATTTTAAAAGGGGGAGGAGCCACTCAATATGCCCCGCCCTAACTTCCTGTTTTAGTTAAAATTACGTCAACATATTGAACAAAGCTACCAATTTCAGTTTTTAACTATCCTCACAAATCAATTTTGCCATTGTGCATGATAGGGAAACTCTTAGGTTACCAAACTAGTGTAAAAACAAATCAGAATTCAATTCAAATTCACAGTAATTTTGGTTTCATGAATCAAAACTCAAGCGAATCACACCAACAATCCTAAACTGTCTAAAGTTGAAACTTTACCAATGATAGTACTAAAAGAAAAAATGAGTTTAAAAATGAAAATCCTCTCAAAATGCACTCATAACTTCTTGTCTCCTGTGTAACACAAAATGTAAGTGGTCAGGATATAAAAAAAATCACCATAAAAAATTCATCTCCACACACAAAAAAAGTAAGCCTTGAGATTGGAACGAAATGTGCAGAATAAAAGATCACAGAATTTTTATATTTCACTAAACTATTCCTTTCATACAGAAACCAAATAACGCTTAAAACTAGCTTGATGTAATGAGAACAATAACTAACGAACTAGCCTATAATATTTCAGAAGTATTCGTAGGACCTTTGGTCTTCGGTATATGTCAGCCGAAGAGGTTTTTATAATGCGAAGGGAGAGACAGGAAGAAGAATAACGAGAAACGTCAGAAGGTCAGGTCAGGAGAACGGCTGGATGAGAGCAGAGAACGGCAAAATATGTGCGCGGGCTAAAACCCTCACATAAATGAAGACTTCGCCTGCACAAATGAATGCTGCCGCTCGAGGCAATTGAGGTCAACTGATGTCTGCAGTCCACATACGAAAATTACCAGCAGAACAGAAGAAAAAAACACAGAACAAATAAGCCGAAATTCCTGCGTTAGCTTAATGAAAGTTGTGAGAAATCTGACCTCCATCGTTCGCTCCATCTATGTATGCTATTATTTCACAATTATCCAAAAGTTTTTTAAAGAAAATGCGATGTACTTTTTATACTCAAGTATCATTGAGCAACCATTAACTTGGTGTAAACAGACCTTTGCATTTGGAAAACAACCTCTAACGTCTCAAGCAATTGTGCTGTAGCGTTTCAGTTGGCTGCAGGCAGACGTTGGAGTGTTTATTAGCGAGTCAAAGCATCTCATTAGGAAGAGCATTGTGGGCGGTCGAGACCATCGGTGGCCACATTCTGCACTCCTCTGACTGCAAACCTTTATGGATCATTTGATTAGCAGTGGGTAATTGGCTCCGTGCTTTATGCGCTATGACTTTCCCTTTCGGCACAAGACAATCTTTAAAAGTTAAATACGAAAGGCCAAAGGATCTCAGCAAGATGTCTAACACCATTGCTGTAGTAAAGGTCAATCTTTATATTTTCAGTACAGATCGTTCTCACAGAAGTAATATTACAGTGAAACTAGATTTGTACATTTTGACAAAGAGAGAAATACATGCACATGCCAAATGTCGAGGGCATTGATATGGTTGCTAAACGGCTTTTAGTGTCTTGCTATGTGGTTATATAATGTGTACAAGCATTGAAAAAATAGGTAAACTATATTAAATAAGACTTTTTAATTCTTTTAATTTCTAACTGCAATGAAATTCCTGCAATGAAAGGCAATGTAAGTGGTATACAATGTAGATGTGACAATGGGGACGATAAAGGGGCAATCGAGGACACTCACCAGGTCAGTTTTGGGCAGGTCTTGAAACTCTGAAGAGTAAAAGGAGGGTGTTTTCCCAAAGCTGTTGCCGTCGTTGGCAGGTTTGGCTGGCTGGGCATGTTGCCGATAAGTGGCGCTTTTAGGAGTCCAACAGAAAAGGTTGATGGATTCATGGACACAGCGCTCAATGTCAATTTCTAAATGAGACCAGGAAAGAGAGAAAAGAAATCTTTAATCACAACTGTATAATACATGAAGAAAAAGAAAATATTTAGCAAAAAAGAGGTGTGGTGTAGACGTTAAAGATGTTCAAACCCACAACAAAGGTATAAGTAATAAGTATAAGAAATAATAACAAAAGGTATAATTCACCAAAAAATGTACGACCCATTATGTCATACTAAATCTGTAAGATCTTCTTTCTTCTGCAGAACACAAAAAAGATGTGACCAAACATTGACCCCCATTGACTTCCATTGTATGGACACAAAACCACAGAGACATTTCTCAAAATATCTTCTTTAGTGTTCCACAGAAGAAAGAGTCGGATACAGGTTTTGAATGATATGCCGGTAAATAAATGATGACAGAATTAATTTTTTTGGGTAAGATATCCCCCCAATGACACAAATGTAAACTGCAACTCATAATGCACCGTCAGTAGTGCATTCTCAATGCTACCTCAAGGGGCGCTATAGGCAGCTTTAAACTTGCTCTATTGATAAGATCCAGAAATGATTATCTGTGTTGATTAAAAGCACACATCACTCCAACAGTTTCATTTCAAAAAACTTTTTTAACTATCAAATGTAAAGTGCTACACGATTTCAATATCAAAGACATAAGAAAAGCAGCTTTATGTTGATACGGCAAAGCCGCAGAAGAATCACAGCGCTTCCTCCCAATTAACCTAGGGTGACTTCTTTCCGACAGCTCTCAACACTCGCACATCCTGCCAACGTCTCATTCAGCCACAAACATCAACACAGCATTCACACTCTCACTGTGAAACGTGAAGAAGAGAAGCGGAAGTCTGTCCGCGTCCCTCAGACGAGAAGCGAACTCTCTGGAGCTGTGCTCTTTAAGGCAGAGATTAAATTCAGGGATTTGCATGGATATCAACAAACCGAGATGTGTGATATTTCTATCCTGTTAGTGAAGAAACAGTATCACTAATGAAAAGGTTTAGCATGCTTGGCCTACTATTCAAATCAAGCCAAGAATGAAAGGTTCATTTTACTTAAAGGAAGACGTGACAGGAATACTGGATTATTTAGGCTGGATTTACACTGGAGGTCTGTTATCACATCCTCAAAAGGTGCAGAAGTGAGAGAGAGAGAAACAGAGATGGCGAGAAAGATCTGTTTCCAAACCCGGCAACCTGCCTACTTACCAAGGGTGCAAGCGGTAGACACAAAACTAGTATTCCAAATTTTGAATTTTTAAACACATTTACAAATAACATACAAGGCATAACATATAGGAATAGAGTAGTCATTAAAAAGTCAAAGGTTTTAAATCATAAGGACAATAAAAAGTCTTTTTTAAGGAGTCCCTCCTCCCCAGTGAATCGCGTCTTTGGAAGACAGCTGCCTCTGTAGGCAGTAGGGAGCGAGGCATCTCATTATGTTTTGGAAGAGACACAGAAGGGGAAGGAGCAAAAGCAAACAACATGAGAGAGGAGGTACCAGTCCGTCAGCGTGTCAGAAACAGTGACAGATGATTCACCTCCCCGTCCCTCCTACCGCCGACCCAAATCCAGGACTGAAGTGAGTCAAGACAGATGGGTTTGAGATACGAGGCGGTCCTGTCTGCTGCGCGTGATGAGGCACACATCATAATTATAGAGCCTTGTCCCCACTGCCAAAATTCTAGCTGAATATTTGCGATTTGCTTTGAGTGATCTTGCTGTGTGCACCAGGTGTCCTTGACCTCCGGTCTGACATCCAATAGCATTTTTAATGCTATTGGATAAAAAATTGAATTTGGCAAAATGACAAAGAAAAGCAATGAATTAAGACCTCAATTTTAACCCGACCTTTTGTTATATAAGAGGGAATCGTAGCGAACATCCTGTAAGTGTCAGAACTGAAAACGCCCTTGTTACTGAAATTACAACTGTTATTGACACCAGGCTCAGCGAACGGCAGGTCCTGGAATGCACCTATCTATAGATAGGTTGAACACCGCCTCCACAACGACTACTTCTCTAGCCCCGCCCACTGGTTCGCAAATGACTTTAGCCACACATAGTACACACTCCTGCATTTGTGATGATTGACAAACTGGTAACCATAGCGACATATTTTTCGGCTAAAGATTCATTTTGACCGTCAGCTTAAACTAAACTATGTTGTGTGTTTATGCTCGGAAGGCTACATCACACAGCGCTCTTTTGCTGTGTTGCCATGTTTGTTATTAATAAGTGCTTTTATGCTTGTTGTTTGGTCTTAGATCAAAAAGCCTCGGCACTTAGGTCTTAATAAATGGTCTGTTGCAGATTTTAAGAATTTTTGGTCTTATAAAATATATAAACAATTAGCATTTTAAGGTTTGTTTTTGTCTCGTCTTTATTTGCTTATTTTTTCTGTGAAGATCTGGCAACCCTGTCACTTTAGTGAAGGGCTCTCGAGAGCGGCTAGCCCCCAGTCATATGTGCAAAAGTGTGGACTTCTTTCACTGTTATTTTTATTTAGAGCGACCAAGCAACAAACATGCAACATTGTGCAGCGCCTGGTTGTGGAAGAACACAGTCGCTTCCTTCGGATTCTGATATTAAGAATGCGTGGTTGAAGTTTATTTTTAAGTACGTTCCTGCTCACGCGGGTGAAACATTGAGCATTTGTTTGCGTCATTTCACCATGGATTCCTTTGTGAACAAGGCACTAGATTTGCGGTGAGACTAAAATTAAAAAGCAGTGCTGTGCAGTCAATATTGGATCCGACAGGAATGGCGCAGCAATCTTATGTGAGTAAAACATATTTGTACTATGCGTCACTATCCTATTCCTTTTATTGGGCAACTCTCCCGGAAATGATCAGCAAGTAAAAAGACATAGCCCGCCCACGTGCCAACCGACGAGCGATAGTAAAATCCGCCTACCATCAAGATTGGCTGTTCTGCGTCAAGCTTGGCTGCGCTGTGGGTCTGCACTGCAGCTCGCTACTCTTGTGATAGGGAGAGAAGTTTGAGGTGTGTTTGTTTGTTCACGGCGGATATAACGCTGGAAACTGATAGATGGCGATCCCAGTGATAAAGGATGCCGGACATGAACCGCAAGCGGTAAGTCAAACTAAGTCATATGTCTGTGTTTTGTTGGCAATCGGTGTGTACTTGCTTTATGTACAAAACACGAAGGGATTAATGCGATGATGTGTTGTGTGCTCGTGCTGTAGTACGGTCCCACAGCCTCCAGCAGCTCGTGTTATTCCTGAAAATAATCGTACAGCTGTGTCTATCTTTTATAAATGTGATCAAACTAAACACTGTTCGAAGATGCGACTGTATAGGTACTCCAGATTAATATGAGATTGGCAGAAACTGCGTGTGTTACCTGATCTTTAACTTTCGGTACACAATACATTCACAAATAATAGAGAAACCTACAAGAACCATTACTTGGCCAAACTTGCCTCTCCAATATTTTGAATTTAGACAGCGATACCAAGCTCAACAGCTAGACGTAAATGTACCATACGGTTTCTTAAAATGCATCAAAACTACAGGACCCATTCAACAAATTGTTTATTTAATAAAATGAACATTCAACAAAATTCAACAAATCGTTTATTTAATATAATTATTATAGAAATAAATAATAACAAATTAATATTAACATAAATTAAATTAAATATAAACAGTTATAGTATTAGACACTAGCCAAACACAGATAGGACGTTAACTGCAGTCCCGGCGAGCGTCTGATGAAACGGTCTATTTAATGCATGTATTTATTTATACATAGATTAAAAAAAACGTTTTAAATGTATTGTTTGATTGTTATATTTCAACACATTTAAAACCATGACCTCTATTTAAAAATTATATTATTATTATTATTTATTAATTTATATTTTTAAATTATTACATTGATTCATCATTTTATTTTTAATCTTCACTCTTGGTTCTCTAGTCTAGTTCGTACTACTTTACTATAATAAAATATTTGAGATTGGAAATCTACCAGCCAAAGCTTGAACTTGTGGTCAACAAACAACGCTTGCAACACAGGTAAAAATATAAAAGGAGAAAATCTAAATCATTCTTTGTCATAGGACAAAAATTGAATGCAAGATATGCCTGGTACAAAAATAAAATGTTCTCCAAGTCACAGACATACAACAAAAACAAAGAACACATTTCAATTCATATAATACATGAACGCTGCATAAAACAACACCATGCCCCAGCACAGTCTTCCCAGTGGTGCCAAACCAAATGCCATCCAATCGAAAGACACATCTGGCTATGCATTCCACATTCCATCACGCGATTAGATGCAGAAGTTATTCAGGCGCATTCACATAGGAAACAGGCGCCGGGTTAACATTGAGTGACAGAGGCCTAAGTCAGACTGAGAAATAAAAATGATACCGAACACAACCCCAATGTAACATCATCCTATGCCTCAGCTCCACATTTTCACTATTTACAAGATTTAGCATTAAAGATACTCCAGGCATTTGTTGATTATTTACCTAGTGAGCAATGTAGTAGGAGTATATATTCATGTGAATGTAAGTACACCAGCTACACTGTGAATGTTGATCATGTTAGGCTTTCCACTAAACTTGATGGGATGTTTCAACCCATGGTTGGGTAAAATATGGACTAAACGGTTGCACTTTATTTTACAGTACGTGTAACTATAGTGTACTTAGAGTGTACTTACCTAAGAAAGTACTGGGTAGTATAAGGTAACTACATGGTATACGTTTAGGTTTAGGGGTAGGTTCAGGGTTAGTACCTAGTTATTAGCCAGTTATTATACTTACTGTAATAAGTACACAGTATGTACATGGGAAACAGGACGTAAAATAAAGTGCTACCGACAAAACTAACAACCGAGTAATAAATTAATCGATGCAAGTGTAAATTATAGTTAATTCAATTAATGTACAACACACCTAGGCCACCAATGTTCATTGAACAAAGAAATTCGACATTAGTGAGAAAAATAAAATGACTGTATTTATAGCTAAATAATATTTCGGCCACTGTTTTTCGTAAAAGGTACTAAGCTAAATACAATCAAATATAAATGAGTAATGACGATTTCATTCTGAACTAGTGGATGATCTTACGGCAATTCCTAACTATTTACCAGGTGGCTAATTCGTATGAATTTGTATGATTTCATTTGTATGTTTTAGTACGATTTGCTTTGGTGTCAGTGACGGCTAGGTATAGGGGTGGGGTTAGGTGAGGGGCTTCAGTTTGATTTTTTACAAAGAAGCAATACTGAAGCCCCTCCCCTAACCCCACCCCTAAACCTAACGTGACAAGATTGTATGAATTCATACAAATTAGCCACCTCGTAAAATGTGACAACTTGTACCCTCACGAGGAACCTCACTTCTTTTGACACTGAAAATTAATGTCTGTGTGTCCATTCAGAGTCCACAAAATAATGAAACGAGAGATCCAGAGCCATTTAAAACCCACTGGCTCATGACCGTGTTTTATCACTGCCATCATTTTACCGCCCACAGGATCCACAGTGCATGAGAGCGGAAACCGAAATTGAAGCCCTTGATACAGGTCATGCAGCTTTTACCTGAAACCTCTGTATGACGTTGTCTGAGGAGAAAAATGTACCCCCGGGCCTTTTCTCCAACTAAATATAGTTTGCTTGCGTGATTGCACGCTGAAAGCAGGTCAAAACAAACTATGTAATCACAGACGAAAACTTAGGGACATGTTATTGACAAGTCGAGACATTTGTGTTAGGGAGGAAAGAATGACACCTACTGTAAATTCCCCTCATGTAGTAACAAGTAGGTCAAACCAAACGTTAGCATGGAGGAATGTGATTACACTGCAAAAAATCACTTAACGTTATGGGAACGGTAGCAGCCAGGGCATCAATTAATATCACACTTTCAAAGCTGCCTTAAAATTTTTTAATGAAATCAAGCCCAAAAAAGTCACATCAGCTTAAATTATATTAAACTGACTTACAATTCATTTGAAATTGGTTAAACAAGATTTTTTTTAGATTATATGAAATGCAACTACATTTTAAAGTTTAATTTACAATTTAAAAATCCAATATTACAGCAGCTGGGGAATTAAAATGACAAGTTTTTCATGTTATTTTACACCAAAATTGTAATTGTACAGTTTTTACCATATTTCAAAAATATGTGGAAATTTTGTAAAATATTTTTTTTCCAGTGTGACTTGTAAAGCCAATTTGATTTAACCTAAGTTTTTTTTACATCTTATTGTAGGAGGATGCTAGTTGAAAAAACCTTGCTAGTAAAAAGCTTTTTTTATTTTAATATAATGATGTGCACAGGTTTGATTGAGGGCTGGATTTAGGGTAAAACTATCATTGCGAAAATTATTAGAGGTGCCGTTCCCCGTGATGCCAATTTTCAAACTTTAGTTAGTGTGTAATGTTGCTGTTAGAGAATAAATAATATCTGCAAAATGATAAAGCTCAAAGTTCAATGCCAAGCGAGATATTGTCTTTAACAGAATTCGCTTTTCAAGGACTACAGAGAACGGCTGGAATCAAACTACAGCCCTTTACTTCCCTGGTAAATGATGTCCTTTGAAGTCCTGCTTGCAAACGTCTCCTTGTCAATCTTTTTTTTTTATTATCCAACTTAGGTCCAATATAAAAAGGCAAAACTAACGCTTATGTTATTAGTGTTAATTAATATAACCGGTCTGACGCCACTCGGTCCGGTGTCATTTCCCTCGCCATAGTAGGACAAAAATTGAGCTCTCTAACAAAGATTGACATTTGCACATGCACTAGCAGACCTCCGTTACACTTCGATCGATCTGCATGTTTTTAACATATGAAGTGAAGTTGACGCCATTGTTACTGTTTATTGCTAAAAGCCAAAGTTTATGAATACAAGTGGGGGACCGACCAATCACAACAGCCTGAGAAGCAGAAGCCCGCTGATGTGGTACTGGTGGGACATCTTCAGACACACACTCTAAGTGGGGAACCAATCACGACAGACTGGGTCAGCTTTACCAATCAAAGCGTTTCGGAATGAGGGACTTTATAGAAACCGGAAAAAATATGATCGTTTTGTTAGAAGAGGAACAGCGGTGAGCAATAAACTTGAAATATGTGAAATATAAAGCGTTTATTGAAACTAGAAACATGAACATCCATTGTTAAACACCCAAAAAACATAATCAAAGCTTCGAAAACAGCCAAAGAATGGCACCTTTAAAAACTATGACTTTACTACAAGTAAAACAAACCAAACGAACCATTTGTAGTAAAACTGTGGTTATACAAATGGTAATAAAGCCACCAAAAACAAGGTTACAACGCTTTTACTATAGTAAATTACTATAGGGTAGGGAAAGGGATGAAAAATCAGCCTAGCATTAAAACTCTGGAAGTCTATGGGATGTCCTCAGTAATAGTTAAATAAACCCATGTGTTTTGCATTTGACTGTAACAAACTACGAGAGCATCAGCAAGCAGAGCACAAATATTTTACCTATAAAAGGAGTTTCTCCTTGAGCTCCTCACAGACTTTAATGTGTCTTGCCAGGGAAAGAACAGAAAGCCTTAGACCTCAACAGTATCGACCCAACATCCCGTTTCAATACAACAATCTCCATCTCCAGATGACTTAAATGTCTTAAATGCCACGTGCTCCCCTGCGTCTGGCAAATAGCCATTTAAAACGAGCGATTTAGAGACAAAAGGTTGGAAACAATTTCAAGACACTATGGACGGCTACCAAACAACCAGTAACAGCTGAGGCGGCAGCGGTGCATGCGAGGCAAATCCAGGAATCTGAGGCATGCGATGCAGAACTTCACAGCATGTGGTGAAAGAAGTCGCAGGCGTGACCTTCACTAACATAGGCGTGCGCATCTTCTGCCCTGTAACCGTTGCCTTGCGGGGTGTTAATTACACCACCATCACAACCGCATACAGAAGAGAGAGATGCCAATCCTTGGAGGCCTCAGTGAACCCGTGGAGAAAGCATCATCCTCTCGGCTTCAAAAGCCAAAGTTTCAAAGACGCTTAATTCTCTGAGAGCCTTATGGTTTATGCAGAGCGATTGTGGATTTTCACAGCATCATATGTCAAGTCGGTAAGCTGACAAAAGGTTGCGCTTTGAAACAAATTCGCTGTTTGACGCAGAAACTTTTCAAAACATTTCAAACCTTCCCCTTGGTGGAGTAATATGGTATGTGTGGTTAGTGGAAAACAAAATCTACCTGGATATTTACTATAAGATACCGAACCTGTACTTTTTTTTATGATAGTACACAAAATGTCATTAACTTGCATGTTTTAAAGATCAAACCTCCTCCACCAGTCAATACGAGGGATATATTTAAGGAATACTCCTTATACTTCCTTATACTATATTTAAGGAATACTATTTGGAAATAAGTTTCAAAACCTTTTCCAAATATTTCAAGGTCCATTTAAATGATTTAACACAGCAGGTTTTGACACATCATGAAATCAGTTATGTTGATCAGACATATGTTGATTAGACCCCTGTATCACGGCCTCTGGCGTTCTCCGGTGATGTCAGGTGTGCGGCGGTGAGGAGGGAACGTCCCGCAAAATCTCTGCAGCTATTTTGAGCTTGTCAGTGAGAAATGCTTATTTGCCACTTGTACTCGGATCCTTTTTGTGTCAAAGCTGATTTGTGGTTGGCTTCAAGCTATAGATATTTGTTTCATGATAGGACGGAGTAATGTCGTTTCTCACGGGCTGCTGTTGAACATCACATCAATCTCCAGAAATAATGTAATTGAATAAGCCTTTCATTTTGACCTTTAAATATCTTTTTAATGAGTAAATGCTTATTACAAAATAACTAAGATTAACTTCAATAGTTAGTTCATGTTAAATTATGTATCTAATTTAAGTGAAGAAGTGTTTTATGATTTCATTTTTGGCCCTAAACCATGACCCTTTACATTTCACGAGTCACTGGGATGCCCCAATGACAGTGGAGCTGCTGTAAAATTGTGCATTTTTGGAATAACTACTAACTGAAAGACATGTCCTGCCTAATCACACCTGTATCTGATGCTTCAGGCTCTGTCAACTGCAAAGTTGTCAATCATTTTGAGGGTTTCGGTTTGGTGATGGTTTGGAGGGCGGAGCTATGGATAAAGAGGTCTGGCTGAATGGATGAGGGAGGTTTTCGAATTGGATTATTAGCCAAGTTACTATTTTGCTAAATATCTGTATGAGATTGGACCAACATTTATTGTATTTGCGTTTTTGGGTGACCTACCTTATCAAATATGAATTTAAATATGATTGCGTCTCATTTTCTATGGAAAGAAATAAAAAGTTGAATTGATACACATCAATGATGTGACCAGCATGCAAATCTATTGCCCAATCGATCAACAAGAAACAACCGCCCATAGACCACTTTGGAAGACGTAAACAATGCTGGTCCAGAAGAACTTCTCGTTTCAGTTTTTTAATTTACACTACACAAACGTTGAACAAAATACAACCAACAGAAAATACAGAATCAAACGTTAAGCGAATATCTTTAATATTTTATTACATATGTAAGAATAATAATATTAAATAAATCTGAAACCGGAAGTGGTCTCCGCTCTCCTGCTGTTTTTAAACCGACACAGACACGCACGCACGCCTCACCACCAAAACAAGCTTTTTTTGTTTACACCTGTGTACTTTTTGCCTAAGAGACCGAGACAAGTTTAGGACATTTCAAGCGCCATGGTAACCGGGTATTTTTCACATTATTGTGAGAAGTAATCCCTCTATTGTGACTGAGTGTACACACCATCACACTCTCCCCGCAGCCAGGAACGCTCGCAGCTAATTCCCTCACATTAGGCTCAATCATCGTCCATCACTTTAGCCATGCCGCGCTGCTCCGCGCTGACAGGCACCTCGGGGAAAGCGCAACGAGCAGATGCCAGAGGCGGTTAAACCGGAGCTGTTCCGACCGGAACGCCACGCGTCAGGCCGCAACGGTGCCAGCTGCCATGCAGAAAGCACGGCGTAAGCCGCATAACATATCCTGAGCTCATCGCAAACAAGTCTCAACCCAGCACCCGCGGAGGGAAGCTTACGGGGAACAAAGCGCATTGTTTGACAGAGGCAAGGGTGCGCTTAAGCAGACAAGCATGCGTCTCTTTGCTGTCTCGCAAACTCTGCGGCTGTTATTTCTAAGTCTGGGCTCACAACAACAATACGTGAGCACATTTATACTTAAAGGTGGAAATACCCATAATGCACCTGGTTTATATAATTCTAGCATACCCTCCATAAGAGTTGTCATATAAGAGAAAACTGTTGAAATATAAGAGTTCGGCAGTAACTGTTCTGTTAAATGACTTCACCGGTTTGAGGATGAACCAAACAACATTTACATACTGTATGAGTCTTCTAAGGGCACAGAAGGGCACAGCTTGTTTTTTTTAGGTTAACCAATTGTTACAAAAAGCGAATTTTTTTCCGATGTAAAAACATAACATTGCAAGTGTACTTTACAGAAATAAAATGCCAGACAAGTGTAGAATATGACTGATTTAAGGAAATGATTTAGCGGTCAACCAGTCTTTATAATACAACGCTTCTACTATGAAGTTAACCATAGAAAAGTGCTATTGGCAGTATTTTTAGAAAAAGACTCTTACCGGGCAAGTCTGAAAAGAGCAGGATACACTCATTAAAGCCGTTGGCCAGCAGTCGGTCTCTGAGCTGTTGCAGAATAGCGACACCAATGCAGAAAGGAAATGATGAGTTTCCTAACAACAGAGTATCCCAAAGGTGGAAGATCTTGTGTAGCGGGAAAACATCTAGGCAGAAAATGGGAAAACAACTGACTTAATGGAAGTTTGTAGCTTTTGTAGCCTAATAACTATATAAAGACCAGTTCACACCATGGACGATAACTGTAAGGATTATACCTAAATTAGCGTCCACACCAACAGACGATAACATTGTTTATTATAAGCTTGCGAGTGTCGTCACGTTTTCGCTTCTTTGCCGAAGGATATTACATATTTGCGAAATGCGCTGTGTAGCAGTTTGTCCGTTTAGGGCTACTGTAGAAACAACATGGCGAATTGCATGCAAGGGGACCCGCGGTGTATGTAGATAGAAACAGCTCATTCTAAGGTAATAAAAACATCACGCTTCATTATGTAAGGCCTTTATACGCATCTGAAGACATAATTATGTATATAACATTGCATTTCTGTCAATAGATCCTCCATAATCTCAAACATTACACCTTTAAATTCAAGTGGATTTTGATTGGCTATCCATTTTGAGCTTTCCTCAGCTGGAAATAAATTGCTCTGAAAGTGACCCCTACAGATTTTATTTTGTTTTATTAAATCGTTCCTTCGTTTAAGGTAAATAAATGATATAGCTGCTGTTATGGACAAAGAAACTAGGCAACAAATTAATAAAATGTAAGCATGTTTTACCTAAAGCAAGGAAACAAATAAAACATGCTCACCTATTGTTTAACAATGTGAACAAGTGAGCAAAACATGCTCACGTATTAATAAATCGTGGGAACGAACACTTATTCATGGTCACGATATAACTTTTTCGCATGTCATATGCGGGGCTCCGCAGAACCCAACGATACCGCTCCTCTGTATCTTTAATGTTACAGTTGTAGTGTAAATGCCTCTATTTTAAAGGAGTAGTTCCCCTTCAGAATGAAAATTCTGTCATCCTTTACTCACCCTCTTGTCATTTTGAACCTGTATGACTTTCTTTCTTCCACAGAACACAAAAGAAGATATTTTGAAGAATGTTCTTAACAGCCCCCCATTCACTTGCATTGGTTAGAATAGAAGTGAAAGGGGGGCTGTGCTGTTTTGTTACCAACATTTTTCAAAATATCTTCTCTTGTGTTCTGCAGAAGAAAGAAAATCATACAGGTTTGAAATGACAAGAGGGCGTGTAAATGATGACAGAATTTTCATTTTGAAGGTGAACTACTCCTTTAAATTTGAAGCGTTTCTAAAACTTTGTCATTATACTATATTATATCCTTATAGTGTTGTTATTGTTCTTGGTGTGAGTGGGCCTTAAAATATCAAAAGCAACATAAATGCAGTACAGTAGCATTGTTTGAGAGAAAAGAGGTGATTTAAACAAGGATAGGGCCTATTCATGCATGACTATTAAATGACAGCAAAGCATCATGGGAATACAACTGCAACTTTTTGTTGATGTCGTCATTTGTATCGAAAGACACTACACATTAAATCAATGAAACAATGCGCAATTACAATCCATCAGTGCCTATTGTTTTTGAAATCCCTCGTCTTGGGGAGACAAAATCTTATCAAAAGTCTTGATCATAATAAAGATTTTGTTTATACATGCCATCAAATGAAACCCCCCCCCCAAAAGATTTCTGAAATCGGTAAACCCAGCTCTTGTTAAGAACTAGTCACTGATACTCACGGGTGAACATCGTAAGGAACCAAGGGATTGCGTACAGCTGAAAGGAACAAAGAGAGAACATTCATTCTAGCACAAAAGCCATAATTTACATGAGCAACAGTGAGATTCATGTGAAAAAACGGAAAGGGTCCTATTGTCACTTCCCCAACAAACGCCACAGCGATTGTAAAATTCTTCAGAGGAAACCTGTGTTTGCAATTCAGGCCTTTGCCTACCACCCCAATGTGAAATGAGAGGACGTGTGTGGGAGGATAATGAACAAGCAACATGCCTCTTTCTCTCTCTCCTCTCTCTCTCCAGCACCTGTTTCAACACTGCCTCTTTTCCCATGGTTCTGCTGTGCTGCGGCGAGGTAGGATGTATAATCCATTTCAGCAGTTGATTGGTGGCTCTGCCTCAGAAGTGTTGAGGGAGAAATCAGAGGGCGAGTGCTAGACAGGCTTCAGTCTAGCCAGCTCAGTTCCCTGCTGAGAAGCGCTCCGTCTGAGAGACGCTGACCCCACCAAAACGTGGTGGAGAAGTTTGCTGCGCTCGAAAAGGAGCGATGCATGATAGGATTTAACATCTGCCGTGATGATAACCAGCCCAAAAATGTCATCCTGGCACCAACTTTATTGTTTTAAAGATTGCGACAACAACATTCAAGGTCGCCAACGTAAGAGAATGTACATAACCCTTGATGACATCATAACAAATACTGCCCTGGACCAATTAGGTGTGAAATTGTTTGGCCGCTAAGCGAGTATCTGGACGTTTCCGATAAAATCGGTTAGTTTTGGCAAAAATGTCGGCCCATCTAACATCATCTGAACGCCAGCGCGAAGCAGGACACGAAAGTAGGCCTTACCCAGCCAAATATAATAGCACTCACGGAGATAAAACTGAACAGAGCTAAAACCCCGACTGACTTCAGCCAAGATGTAGTCATGCCTCAAAGACCGTATGATAATGACACGATCAGTCAAGTCGATAGCATAACTACACTGGAGAACAGAACAAAAAATGGACATTCATTTTTTGAAACAGTCTGAAAGTAAGGAAATTAACATTCGTGAAGGAAAAACAACAATAGATCAAGGAATCGTGTCTAACCTCAGAACAAAAATTTTTACGTAAAACAAATATGCATCACACCTGGTTACGATTATGCTTAAAGACTAAAAAATAGTCAACTACGACCAATTTTGCTTCAAGAAACCTTGGGTAATGTTACAATCGCCCTTTAGAGAAAAATGTCACCAAAACTTGTAAAATACAGATCCTTTAAAAAAAAACTCAAGGGTACATTAGATTTACTGACCAGAAAGCAATCTGCGTCCCCGTCAAGCGGTTATCATGGAAAGATTAAGTGTACATCACGGCCTTCAAAAAAACTTCAGCCCAGCAGTAGATTATATCCTCCCATCGGATCTGCTTTTGATTCTCGTGGTGTAGCCACAACAACAGCTGTTTAGAGCTTGAACCGAACACCGGTGAATCAGAGACGGATTCGACTCTGATTCCCACAGCTCATCTTTTATTTGGTGTCGGTCTGGAATTTTAAAGTTTGCTCTTGGATTTGTCTGTGAAGGTCAACTGTTCATCATTGCGGAGAGAGACCAAGCCTTTGGAAATGGAGGGAGGCTTTGCGAATCCCAAAACATGTGATTGTATCTGTGCTAAAACTGGGCCCAAACTCAAATCTTAAGGTGAACCCAGAACCCATGTAAATATAGTGTATAGAGATCTCGGATAATGGACAAGAAACTACATACTGTGATTAAATGCACGGGCCTGCAAAAGGATGTTGGGACTGCACATATGTAACAAAATATCTTTACGGGTCAAAACTATTTTACAAGGCTGCTTAAATATAAAATATTTAAGGAAGTATAATATATATATAATACTAAAAGTTATTACATAGACAAGCTATCTGTGTTCTAATTTGATCGCAGGACACTTACATCCGGTATGAAGCCGATCTCATTGAGGTGGTTGCTAAGCTCGGGGTCGTGGAACGCGATCATCTGCGAGAAGACCGTGAGATATTCTGGAAACGTGCAGAATAAGAGTTATTGCTGTACAGACATACAGCACACATAATCAAAAAACTGCACACGACACGAGCCTGAGGTAAATATGACCAAACGTGAACCTCCTTTTTATCCTATGCTAAAAAGGTCAAAGGTGATCTTACCTTGTATAACATGAGAGTTGTCTTTCAGGAAGAAGTTGTACAGATATTTGGGGATAAAGGCCGACATGCAAGCATACGCAAGAGCTGAGAGATAAAATATAACTGGGTTAGAAACTCAAGTCACTTCATATATAATAGAACGGAATCTTTCTGAATGGTGAGTATTTATTTAAATATTGCGTCAAAAATTCTACCTTCATTGTTGAAATTTAGATACAGGAAAGGCGCACAGAGTGAATCCAAGCCTGAAGCGAAAACATCAGATAGGAGTTATTAATGCACACAAGAACAGATGCACACACACACACACACACACACACACACACACACACACACACACACACACACACACACACACACACACACACACACACTTTTGTATTATTATATTTTCAAATAATCATCATTTACTGTGTACATCAATCCAAAATAAAAAAGTGACTAAATTCTTCTCAAAGAAAATGAAGACTTCTTCTATTTTAATCATACATATTTCTTGTGCTGTGACTTAATGACATGACACGTTTTAATCCAAAATCATCCTTGCTGTAACGGAATACAGATCTCACTCAATAGTTATATAAACAAATCATTGTATGACAGTAGCTTAAAGGGACAGTTCACCCAAAAATAAAAATTCATTTTTCAATTGTTTTCATCATCAAAATGACAATGAGTCAAAAGTGCCCCAGAACTATTTGCTTTCCTACAGTACATTCTTCAAAATATCTTCTTTTGTGTTCAACAGAACAAAGAAATATAAGGCAATTTTCCTACTAAGGTTCAATTCAAAACCTTAGTAGAAATAAGGTGGTCAATGGTGGCCAGTGGTGGTCAATGGTGGCCAAGAACTGTTTGGTTACAAGCATTCTTCCAAATATCTTTCTTTGGGCCCTATTTTCATGATCTAAGCGCATGGTTTAAAGCGCATGGCGCAGGTGCACTCAGGGCGTGTCCGAATCCACTTTTGCTAATTTAACGATGGGAAAACGGTCGGCGTGCCCGGGCACATGGTCTAAACGGGTTGTCCCGATTCTCTTAATGAGTAATGGGTGTTTTTTTGGCGTAACGTGCAGTAAACCAATCAGAGTCTCATCTCTCATTCCCTTTAAGAGCCAGTTGCGCTCGCGCCATGGAGGATTCGCTACTTACACGGCGGAATTTGCAAGAGCAAAGACTGGACGCTTCTCTAGAGAGGAAACGCATCTGCTCGTGCGTGAGGTTAAAGCGCGCGATCAGATCATCTAGGCCTACATGACAAGCTGGATTTTTATCTTTATGTAGCCTACACAATAATAATCTTTTACATTGTAATCCATTTATTTTTTATATTTGGTAGGTTTGTGTGCTGCTGCGCTTCCCTCTGTGTAATAAGTAAAGTGAAAGCCCGCCCAGAGGCGCATTTTCTACTAATGCGCTCTTTTTCTTAAACAAAAAAAATATTGCGCCATTGACTTTAGACCAGGTTTGAGTTGGTCTATGTCGCAGTCTATTTTCAGTTCCTCAAAATAGCAACGCACCAACAATGCGCCTGAGCACACCTCTTTTTTAGACCAACACGCCAATGGGCGCACAAATGAACTCAAATGCATTTTGAAAACAGGATTTTTATTTTTAGATGAACTGTTCCTTTAAATTATACTTAATTACTATAAATATACTGTAATTCATTTGGAAACACTGAAAAAATATGCAATGCCTGTAGTACAAAAATCCCGCGTTAGAGAAATGAGAATCTATTCAGGAGCACTACAAAGGAAAAAAACACTCAAATGTCCAGAAGCATTACGGTAATGAGACAGTACCTATTATGAAACAAATCTGATCTCATTTTCTTCAAGCAAAACATAATATCTAATTTCCACCTTGATGTGAAATATGAAATATTGAGTGAAATATGACCTGGATATGCTTGACAGCTTTCATGAGATTCACCCACGCAGCAATTTATAAATCACATCAGATTCTGCTCTGTCACATCGGCTCTGTTTTAAGCAGTAAGAACCTTTATCTGTTTATAACGACACGATGTGAGTCTTTGCTTCCATCTAGTGGCAAAAAGACAGAGCTGAGCATACACAGCAGCACCCAACTAAACTATTCTTCACCTTGCCAGTAGACCAGGTCAGAATGAGACACAACCCAGGCCTTCAGGACCCGACGAAACTTGGTGTGACCCTGGGGCGACGACAGCAGTTCGTCATACTGGTGGCAACGTGGGATGTCCACTTCGATCTGCGTGACGGACGAAAGCAAAAGAAAATCTAAAGGAACTTCAGTCTGTGACCTTCAATAAACTCGGATAAGTGGCCGGGTGGGAGATTGCTTCCATTAGAGCCGCCGGGTTCCCGAATCGCTTGAAATATTCAGCAGTAGATAGTCAAATCTTAACAAGGCTTAAAGGTGAAAACAGCCACTCGGTAAACAAAGTGAATTATTCAACAGGCGAATGAATTATTCAGTCTGTCAATAAGCTTAATCAGTGCGAAGACTATTAAGGACTTGGAATCTCACCTGTCTGTCAGTGGGGATGGGCGTGTCCTTATCTATGCTGTCATATTTTGATTGGATATCCCCCTGTGGGAGTATTGAATACAAACGTTTATAGAAATAAAAGATCGTTCCAGTAAAAGGGTATTTCTGCATTCAAGCTAAATGTGCATCAGCGTTTGATCGGTTGCATACATCATGCGATTAAGCAAACACAGAAAATCGATATACCATTAATGACACAGAAAATGCCAAATGTGCTTTTTGGTTGATGAATGTATTGACACAACCTCAGAAAGAAAATCAGGTAAATGGCTCCATAGTTTTCTATTAGAAGAAGCATAAACATTGATTGTTTACAATATACCGTATACCGAGGTGTGAAACGCTGTACTTGTGCTCACCTCAATTCCTAGTAAAGTTGCCCACACCAGACCTCTCAGAAGTGGGGGAATATCCACCCGGGCCTCCTTCCAAATCTGGTTCTTTTTGTACGTGTACGTCTGAGAACAAACAGCAAACATTTATGGCACGTTACTACATAAAGTGCACAGAACAGATCAAGTAAATACAATTACAGGTGATTCCATTTCAACTACTACCTTCTACATCGCCATCTCTGTTTGAAGCATAAAATTGCAGGTTACATTACGTGCTTATCTTTATCTATGCTTGTTTTTTGCAAAACTGTGCCAGAATTACATTTCCTTTCAACACGGTTTGTTAATGTACTTGGTAATAGCAGATTTTTGTTTATTTTAAATCTAAAAAGTTACAGATTGCTACTTTAAAAAGCATCATAATAGTACTGGTTATACTTTATTTTTGTGTCCAATACCTGTTCCAAAAATGAATAATAATACAAAATACGTACAAGGTTCTATGTACCAGTGTGACCTTTTTCAAATCTCCTAGGGGATCATTTCTAAAAACGTCCCCTTTACCTAAAATACATTTCTTTCAAGGATGTTTTTGTGAGGTGATTTCAACAGGTTTTACTATTTTCTGTTGAGGCCTAAAAATGTGTGTTTGTGTGTGTGTGTGTGTGTAGGACCTTGAGCAGTCTGTCGAAGAGGACAATGCGGGTGAGCTGGTACTCCGTGTCTCTTTCGCGGATAATGAGCGGCAGGGTGACCGTAGCGGACAGTTCATTACTGCTGTTAGACTGAGGCAGACTGGATTGCCTGCGGGACACACAAGACGTGTCTGAATCCCCGTACGGACACAGACTGCTGCCAAACACAGCAGAATACATAAAAAGAGAAAAGCTATCTTACTCGTCTTCTAATAATGGATAGTACGTCTCTCCAGCGACATCCTTCAGCCTCTGGAATAAAACATTAGCAGTAGTATTTTATTAGCATGCATCACTTTACGCTTGATTCGTGACACACGCATGTGGGGCAATGAATGTGAAATGAAGCTTGCTACAAAAACTCACCAATTTTGTCAGGTGTGGGGTGATATTTTACAAAAAAGTTTTCACTTTGCATATTTTTTTATTCATATATGAGGTTTAAAGGGGTCATATGACACGGCTAAAACGAATATTATCATTTGTTTTAGATGTAATGCAATGTGTATACACGATTTAAGGTTCAAAAACGCTGTATGTTCCACATACAGGCAATGTTTGTATCTCCTCTTTGCCCCGCCTCTCTGAAACGCGCAGATTTTTATACTGCAAGCGTGTGATGGAAATGTAACACCTCTTACCATATTTGGAACATCAGGTTCCAAAGCAATTGTACTGACAGGTACGCCCACCTTACTTGTGTATACATTTGGGCGGTCTTAGTCAAATCATACCACGAACTGATGTAGATTTGTGGGGGTGTGGTTACACGAGGCGTTTCAGGCAGGTCTGGGTGAGCATTCGCTTTTAGATAGAATGCATCTTTTGTTCCGGCACTTTAATGTTTGCAATTTTACGTGTCTAATATATGCACGGGGCACTTATAACACACCAAAGACACAGAAAAACACGTATTCGCGCCATATGACCCCTTTAAAAACAACTACTTAAAATTGTTGCGGGACTATGCAAATTAGAACATGTTTTTATGTTATTAAACATTCAGCAACCAGGAACCACAAACACACTTACATTTTTGAGTTGATAGAGTGAAAGTGTCACAGTCGTGTCATCCAGGAGGAAACTCCTGTCTCGACCTTGACCGAAAGATTCTCCGTCCTCCAAAATAAATCTAGCAACACAACATGTGATGTAAGACACATGCAGCTGAATGCATAAAAACAAACCACACCCCTTAAAAACAAGGACTTTGATTGATTCTAGTTTATGTTAGAGAGATCAATGATGAGTGGGTACTTGGGAAGTGTGCAGGCTGGAGGTTTTGATTGGATGATCTCCTGATTGGTCAGTTCTTTCTCCAGGTCTCCTCCTGCCAGGCACCACAGGTGATAAACCTCATATATAGCTCTTTCTGCTAGGTAGTTTCCTCCATCATCTACATAAACAACAAAAGGTATGCACATTTCATGAGATACAATAGAATGCAAATGACAACAACAATCTTTATACCAATTCACATACCATGACTAAGAGGTTTTATACCCCTTGTCCACTGTAAAATTACTTTAATGCACGGCCTCAATTAGTTTATTGGTTAAATAAATCAACAGCCCAAGCATTATTTGTTCCATTCTTACTCCACGTAATATATCATTTATTCAATCTATTTACATTTACCAGGTTACGCTGCAACTTGGCGCATCATTACAAACCGTAAGTTCAAACGTGTACGTTTATTGGCATTACGGCACTCAGATATTCACTACACAATAATCGTGAGTCGTGACTATTTTCACGATAGGTGCGATTGCCCTGCTAGCGCGGTTTATTTGTGTAAGTGGGAACGCACTGAAAAGATAGGTCTCGGTCCACTTTCAAACAAACTCTGGTGCGGTTCGATTGAGGGTGCGTTCATATTTCTAGTTTGGATCTTCTGGTTATTTTGGTCTGGACCAATTTTTTTTTTTTTTAATTTAGTCCTGGTTCGCGTAGCGTTCAGATTGGCATTTTAACAGCGAACCTAAAGATATCGAACCTAACAGCTTACGTGTAAAGTCACAACGTGATTGGACAGCTTTTATGATTTATATTTTAAAACGGAACTTACCTGACATCCAAAACAATGCTGTGTGCACAGTGCTGCAGTCTGAACGCTAAGCGAACCAGGACAAAATTTACCTTAAGTAAAAAAGAAAAAAGCCTAACCAAAAGTACCGAACTAGAAATATGAACGTACCCTTATATAATTAGTACAGTAGGTTAATATATCTGTTATATATATTACATTTAAAACAAATAAATAAAGCATATACATATATATTTTTTAAATCCATCTATATTATATTATATTGTATTTAAAATAAATAAATAAAGTAAAATAATAATAAATATATATTGTATATTGTTATAATAATATATAATTCATAACTTACATTAAAAATGATCTGTCTGGCCATCTGGGATTTCGTTATGGAGATAAAAGTTTTGGATTGTGGGTTTTCGGTAGTTTTACAGCGCGCTTTGAGTGTATATTAGCATTGTTTGTTGTTTGCCTTTAGCATCTGATAAAGCGTTTGGACCCAGAAGTGGTGATGCACGACATCAGACTTAACAAGTGGATAAGCAAAGCACGTTTTGGCTCTACTGTTAGTTGTCATTATATGTACTGTATATATATTATATATCCATTCCAAATGCACACATTGTAAATGCTGAATAACCAAACCTTTACAGAGCTCGCTGATGTCCTCTGGAAGCTCCAGATGGGCACATCGGGGAGAAGCTGAAAACAATCGCACAGGGCTTTGATAGGGTTTATACTGATGGGAAACTCTCTCAAAAACAGAATCCCTCAGAAGCTCAGCCGGGGTGGATCTACAAAATAAACAAGCAAACACACTATGATTAGTATTGTTTGTTCCTGTAGCTCATTTTGGAGCATTGCGTTAGATTCCGAGGAGTCATACAATATTTCTAAAATGTATGTTTAGATAAAAAGTTTAGTTTAAATAAACCGTAAGTCGCTTTGGCAATGCCTGATTTGTCATTCTGTTCAGCAAATTCACTAAGATGTCAAAATGTGCTTTAGAATTGAGAAGAGATACAGGCAGTGCCCTTCTCAAGACATTTCACAACATAATAACATAAGCCCTCATGACAACATGAAAAAAGAGCTTTACGCCAAAGTGAGAGAGTGTTTTAAAGTGAGAGAGTGTTTTTCTATAATGAAATGACAGGGTGGTTGAATAGGTTACCTTTTGGATGGGAGAAACATCAGACATTTCCTCAATAATGCCTGCAGAGTTTCAGGCAGCTCCTGGTAGGATGTAGACAAGAATATTAGCGCCGTCTGCCCTTCACGCTATAAATGTGACAGCACTGAAAAGTGACTTTTTATGAGGACATTTGGGAAGCGTTAGCGCTGTGAAGGAAAAAGGAGCTTATCTCAGCAGTTTCAAAGAAAACCTTTCAAACTAAAAACCTTTTGAGATGAAACCACGGAGATAAACTGATTTTTCCGTGACAGTCGGTGTGGACATTTCTGCATGCCAAAAAACATTACATGGAGATTTACATTTGTCAAGTGCAAAGATAAAAGACTCGATCGGGACTAACAAACTCGCCTTGACTGTGTCTAAGCAACCGTGTTCCTCTGCTAGAACAGTGACTATGTCGTCCATGCAGCCTGTGGAGAATATCAGAAAACCAAGGGATGTTTTAGTGGTTATACGAATAACATAAAATATAAAAAATAAATCAAATTCATGTGACATTTCAGATGGGCGCTCACCTAAATTGATGATAAACTTCAGTCTCTCGCTAATGTCTATGTTCTGCAGAATCTGCCTTCCCTATTGGATGAAACAAGTCATGTGACTTTAAATAGTAAACATTGTCTATTGTGTTCTGTGCATATTCATAGACAGTTTATGTACATGTATAAACCAAAATCAAACCAATAAGATGTGCTGAATGGCATCCTACATACTCAAAGTTGTGCAGAAAGCAAATGTAGCAAATTTTCTTAATAAACGGAGTGGCCAAATATCAATAAAAAGACCCACACACTATTCAAAAAAATGAACAAATATTTGAATCAACTACGTTTATTTTTAGTGTATGAAAATGTAATATTTATTTTTGATCCTGCAGGTTGTTTCTTTAATAAACGTAATACAAGGACGACGTACTATGTTTGAGTATGTACAAAAATATGTGCATATTATAATATGAAAATTGTCAGTAATAAATACTTCAGTAGTGTTTTTGTCTATAAATCATAACTTTAAACTTCCTGATATTCCCAGGTTTTTATTGATCGTGGGAACCTCACTTACAATAAAAGAACGAATAAAACTCAGCGTTGTCAAGAAACATCGAGTGCATACCACACAGAGTTCAAACAGAAGCACACCGAGAGACCAAACGTCTGTTTTGGGCCCTGAGGGAAGAGGGGCCTCTGCGATCGAGGGGTCGCTGGGATAAAAACAGCCTTGAGCAATAACCTCCGGAGGCAGGTAAGATGGATACCTGCAGAAACATCAAAAACCAGAAGATAGGAGTGTTGGGAAGGTCTCGCAGATGAGGCCCTGCAAAAGACAAATAACAGAACACATGTCCCGTCTCCCCTCCCCTTGCCTCACAAGACCCAAATGGCAAGCGGACTTTAAAACACAAGCCCCCGGAGAACACGAGGGCCCCCAGTCGTGCCGCTCGGCTATGTTATTTATAACTCGCCGTAAGGAAGCCGCTTTGATATCCAAGACCTGCTCTTGATCAAAACAAAGATGGACCACAATGATGCATCTAATAATAGTTCATTTTTCTTCATTACGAGAGCACAGCGTGAGCCATTGATCTCTTCCCCCATGAAAGGCTGACGCTTTGGTGCAGAGCCACGATGCGTCTTAAAGGGGCGGCGCGCAAGATTTAAAGCTTTCTGCTTAGATACGATCCCGCCGAGATATTATCTCCGCCGGTGCGTAGACTCCATAACACATGAGTTTCATTTAGAAGAATATGTTACATAGCAGGAAACAAATGGAAAACATTACAGTCCAAATGACGTACCCAATGGGGAAGTCAACATCTGCTCCGTGGTTGGTCATATGATACAGGCCGAATTTGGCCAACTTCACTTTTTCCTGTAGAGTTTGAAAAAGAACATTAAATTCTGTGAAATCAGCGAGTTGAAAGAAAAGGCACTATGATATTGATGCGAAACTAATAATTCTGTCACGCTTCATGTCTTATTGATGGTATCATCATTTGCTGGGCAATAAATCTGACAGAGTTAAAGTACTGGTCGTACTCTGAAACTACAATATGTACCTTATTAACAAATGCTTGAGCAATAATAACTACAGGGTTGAAACAGCAACGAATACTAACTGAGTGAAGTTATCATCACAGGCCAAGCAAACTGTAACTTATTTCTTACATGTCAACGTTTTCAACACACATACCTCACGATCCAGGAGAACGTTATGAGGAGACAGCGCACGGTGCACCATACCATGTTTATTCATGAAATCCAAACCTTCTAACAATTCATAGGCGATCTTTAGCACCTTATCTGGACTAAAAGAGAAAAAGGACAAAAGCATCTGTGAATGAGTCCATCGCACAACTGCAGAAATTGAACACTAGCTTCTGAACAAACAACAACTTTCTGACGATTCAAATGACAATTTCAAGCAAACGAGTATGTGTTCGCACCTTATTTAAAAAAAAGAATAAAGTGAATATTTCTGCAGGACTCCAATGTTTTGAATTTTCTTGAATCACAGTTTTAAAATAAAAAACCTTGATGAATTATGAATAAATTATTATAAGGTGAAGGAGTGAAGTGTCCCCATTATTTATCCTAAACTGTTTTGATGTTGACCTCCCTCTGCATGTTTTCAACGAGACACACATCTTAAGAACAGCAATATGGAAACATCGTTTAGAAAAGTATTTCTGACTATAAAGCTTGTGGAAAGATTAGAATAATGAAAAGTGTTCCTTAGGAAAGCTCTGGGTAGATTAAAGTGAAATTCAGATTGAACTTTTGATAACAGGGATTGCTGAAAAGTAGTTTTACAAAGTAACCAGCTTAAAGGAACAGTGACAGAAACAAAATTCTGTCATCATTTACAGTACTCACCCTCGAGTTGTTCCAAATATGTTAAAATTGATTTGTTCTGATGAACACAGATAAAGATATTTGGTAGAATGCTTGCAACCAAACAGTTCTTGGCCTCCATTGACCACCATTGTAGGAACAATTGCTTCATACATTTCTTTGTTCTGTTGAACCCAAAAGAAGATATTTTGAAGAATGTAGGAAAGCAAACAATTCCGTGGCACTTTTGACTACCATTGTCTTTTTTCCTACTATGGTCCAAAAATCCTTCCAAATAATTTTCTCTGCGTTCATTCTAACAATTACATTTATACAGATTTGGAACAACTCGAGGGTGAGCAAATGATGATAGGATTTGGTCAGTGTTGGGTGTTACTAGTTACTAAGTAATTAGTTACTGTAATTTAATTACTTTTCCCTTGAAAAAGTAAAGTAAGGGATTACTCTTATTTTTTTGTAATTTAATTACAGTTACTTCTAATGTAATTAAAGTAAATACTTTGTGTAATATGTGTGTGTGCAGAAGAGGAATGTACATCAAAATTCAAAGTCTAACTTCAAAATCCGTGCTTTAATGTATAATTCTCACATTTGTAATTAATAATACTACTTTATGTAGTTTTATATTCTTTATTTGAATGAATTAAAAGAGCCGTTTCATGTCTATCCTTGAATCACTTAACTCATCAAGGTTGATATAGGATACAGAAAGTAATTAGTAATAAGTAATTAAATACCTTTTGAAGAGAGTAACTTGTACAGTAATCGAATTACATTATAGAATGTGTAATTAGTAACTAGTAATTAATTACTTTTTCAGAGTAACTTACCCAACACTGGATTTGGTTTTGGGGGGGTAAACTGTCACTTCAAAGTTCCAAGCAGCACAGGGCAACAGTTAAACTTAGCTTTATTGAATCCTCAAATGCTTAAAAGATCTTAATGGTTATCTTAATACAGTCAGGATGTTTAATATCTTTAGCAAAGTCAGGGCACTACTAGAAAATACTCATTTGCATGCAAGAGTCAATCTAGTCAATGTTTGACTATTAGGAACGATTGTGAGACAATGGTACACAATACAATTACCGCTTAATTTATCGCCATTAGAATGAATTAAAGCGATAGAATTCATAAGGAAATGTCTGTATTTACACAGTAGATGGCAGAACAGTAGCAGAACATAGTAAGTTGTCCTGGAGTTTACCACCTGTAGCTCAGATGGTACAGCATTATGTTAGCAACGCAAATGTTATGGGTGTGAATCCCAAGGAACACACATAAGATAAAAATGTAAAGTATTGTATAGTCGCTTTGGATAAACTCTACCTGTAAATGCAGTAAACAATACACATTTGCAAAAACGCTATAGACCACTTCGGACGTTGTAAACAACGCTGGTCCAGCAGAACTTCCCGTTTCAGTTTTTAACACAACACAGCGTTTAAAGAATACAACCAACAGAACATTTATGACCTAAATGTCAACAAATATCTATGTAAGACTTCAAAATAAAAAGAAGTGCTTCTGGACCAGCATTGAACTTGCGAAGTGGTCTATAGAAATAAAATCGATAATATCAATCAGAAACATTCTTATAATTTGGATCTGGATAATGAAAAACATTCCTGGGTGAATTATTCTGTGAATATGTCATTAGGGTTGGGAATCGTTTCAATTTTATCGATTCCGATTCCAATTCCGATTCTGCTTATCGATTTCGATTCTTATCGATTCCCAGTTTCGATTTCACAGTTGAAGTAAAACATTTAGATATCAACCTGTATGGTCATTTAGCCTGCTTATTGACTTGTTTGCTAAATATATTTGTATATTTTTGAGCACCGTTTTGTGTATATTTACACATAGAAACACACCTTTTCTGATTTATTACAATTTGTATTATCATAGTTGAACTACATCATGGTTAAACTGCAGTTACTATAATGCAACTATGGTTAATTTGTGATTCCTGTGCTTTAATGCAAATTCTATAGCTAAACTATGCTTACTATAGTAAAAAATATCGATAATTTTCATAAGGGTTTTTATTGAGATATCAGCAGATCATGCAACACATGTACTTTTCTGAAAATATGCACACAGGAATTGATGAGAGGAATTCAAATTTTAATCTCAAGTATCCGATTCCTATTCCTTTCGATTCCGATCCGATTCCTAGCCTTTCGATTCCGATTCCAAATTGGAATTGATTTTCGATTCCCAACCCTATATGTCATATTCTAAAAATAAGTCAATGGCATTAATGAATATCAGTAAATGTATAAACTGTCCACGGGGTAAAAAACATCTCTGGCCTTTGATTTGATTGAAAGAAATACTTAAATAAAGAAGAAAGCCAAAATATGAAATTAGTCAATAATCCACAGAGTAAACTAACAATTTCACCTGAGATTTGAAGGCAATTTACAGGAAGTGAAGAATGACTGATTTTTTTTGTCTTGCATAAATCTTGCATGATTTACCTGACAGGTTTGGCCTGCTTCAGAAGGTCCTTCAGGCTCTTCTCATGATGCTCCGCCACAATAATCAGACGTTCTGCAAAATGTCAAGACAACACGTTAAAGCAGTGGTTCTCAAACTGGGGACCGTGGCCTCCTGGGGGGCCCCAAGATGGTTCGAGGGGGGCCACAGATTTTGTGGCATTTTAGAAATATAGATATTTATCATAAATTTTGTGCAATCAAACATCAGAAAAACAACGCCACCAACCAAAAGATTTGATGTTTTAGCATTGTTTACAAACTGAACTGAAACTTTAACTGAATATTTTCTTGGTTTAATTAAAATTTTAAGTTTAAGACTATAAGTCTTTATTTGGGGGGCCGCAAAGCAATGCACTCTACACAAAGGGGGCCTTACAACAACAAAAGTTTGAGAACCACTGCGTTAAAGCATCTGCTTCCTCTCGTACACGCCATCTTTGATCTGCTGTAAACTCTACACGTAGTCTGTTGTCTGTTACTGCTATTAGAAATGACGCACTTCACCTTTAAAGTTTGCGGCTTTCCTATGAAACAGTGCATTTTGTTGTGGAGCCAACCACAAGGGCTGTTTTTGTTACAGACAGACAATGAATTTATTCAATATTTTCGCACATGTCCGTTTCTTTTAGCCTGGCAAATTCAGCATGTAACTGAGAAAAGTCCATCAAAACAGTCTGTTTATTACAGCAACCGCCTCTAAACGCTCATGTTATTTTCACTTGCGAACCATGAGAAACTTGGTTCCCATCTTAAACTTGACCAATAACTCATTCAATATCCTCTAAAATGAATTTCGCCTGTGGCAAGATGATAGAGGTCATTTCCTAAGACATGAAAGAAAGTTACAACATCAGATATCTTAATAACATCACAATTAAATATAATATCAAGGACTTCAAAAAGAATTTTGTTTACATAGACGGGCATCGATCTCAATGTTATGCGCTCTTAAAGATGACCCAAGCTGTTTTGTGCATGATAGATACAGAACAAACAGCCATAAAGCAACTTAAGATGGCAAGAGACTTCCCTCCCAGATGAATTCTGTTGACGAATAACGCTAATAAACCACTGAGATAAACATCGCCAGGATAAAAGAAAGTATAAAACTTTAAAGAGCACCAGACAGATGAAGCACTCGGAACCAAATGGTGACTTGTTAAGATAAGGTACAAGAACACATTTTAACTAAATGAATCAAAAATGCCTCCGAGGCATCAACTTCAATTAAAGGCAAAGTTTGTCATTTTTTCAACCAAGTCAGAGAATTTACAAGTACGCCATTCGTCCAATAGGTGTCATGAAAAGTGTAAAAATGTCATTGTGTAATGAAGCAGAATGCCGACTCGCTTTCTGTATTCCACAGAGGCATTTTGTGATTTTTTCCAGAATCTGTTCCTTTTAAAGAGCAGTACAGTAAATTGTGTAGATCTTAATGAATAAAAAGTGAGCATCTGATCATTTGCCAGCAAAAAAGGCAATAAAGAAAAACAAAGGCATACCATGTTTCCCTCGTGTGATGTCCACATACTGGCACAGTCTGGGATGGGCGACAGTCTTGAGGATCTGGAATCGGCCCAGGATCTTGATGGAGTTGGGGGTGAGAGGAAGTCCATTGCTTCCACACACATCATGAGGAAGAGGAGAGGCAAAAAAAGTGGAGGCTCCCAGCTCAGCATCTCTCAGGGGCTGCATGACTCATCTGACACTGACTTAGAGAATACATCATTATGACATATCCCCAATTTTAATGCATTCAAATTTCATGTATTTCAAGTCATTAACAAAATATAGCTAAAACAGTTAGTACAGTTATCACAGTGTTTGCAATACAGTTATTACAGGGTATCCATTGTTTAACAGTGGCAACTAAGCCAAATAGAAAGAAAACATTAAATCTAAAAAATACTAATAACAATTTCAACGTCTTAAATGATGGTCAGATATACTCAAGTATCAATTTATGATGGTCAATATGAACTAAATATTAGGATTTGTTTATAAATAACGAAGTTATTAGAAAATATCAATACAGATTTGCAAATATTAAAAGTGACATTTTGAATGAACAGTCCCCCACAGAAATCTGACCCCCAATCTGGCATCTGGCATTAAGAGACCAATAAAACAAATAATGTGCATGATGTACAGTACAGTATGTAAGTTATTGCACATTGCACATGATCCAATGCGCGTATGACAACCGCGATAACCGAAGCTCGCTGCAGCTTAAATACTCGAAATGCAAAGAACAGCAACATCAAAATCATACCTGTTCAGTTTAAGCAAAACATTTCTCCTCCTGAAGCACGCCTACATTAAAACATTACAGATGTGTATTTGATTTTGAAGAGATCAGACTCTTCCTGCGCATGTAAACATCTGAGCGTCACGTGATCGTGACGCCATCAGTCTGCGACGCCGGGGAGACGAGCGAGAGCGTGCGGCTGTCAGAAAGGAAAGCGCAAGATTACACTTTTATGTGAGTATTAACACGTTTTATCGTTGTTGTGTGTTTTTTATATATTGTGTGGCTGGCGATACGGTTTGTATGGGCACACGAATGCCTTTTATAGAGCTGTTACACGGACATGTGACAGATAAACATTCACATGTAAAGTCTCTATTAATAGAAATGTGCTCCCTGATGCAACTATGTAGATTCTGAGTTGTCTAAATGCGTGTGGTTTTAATCGGTTTAAAGTGTAACAAAATGGTTTAATAAAGTTTTGAAAATGAAAGTGTAATTTCTGAACGGGTGTTGACAGAACAGTTTTTATGCATCTCGTTCATGTGGTCATGTGGTCAAACAGGTTTTAACCTGAAACTATATAAACAACAATGTACATGTATCTAAATTAATTTGGTTTCTCTTTGCTCATGCTTTACATTCGATTATACTACTATACATTGTGTAGCTCTACTGTTGAGGTGTACTTTATATCAGTGTATAGTATTAAAACATGGCATGTTGAATTGCTGTTGAAGAAAGGTTGTTGTAGAGTTCTTCCACCTCACACTGTACACTGTCTGCAAAGTTTCCCAAGGCAGTCTAGATGTAAAATATGGGAACATTTTTGCTTTATGTGTAAATGACTTCCTCTCTTCAATTATACATATTATGTATTACAAATACAAATTCAAAGTGAATTAAAATCATGTTATGTCCATTTATAGGTCCTGAAATGTTGAAACTCTAAAATCCGCATCCATCCATCATTGATGTAATCCAAATGACTTCGTCTTCTAAAGTAAAACAATAGGTGTATGTGTGAGAAAACTATTAATAGTTTGAGCTCATTCAAAATAGACATCGAAACCCAAACAAGTTCTAAATTCAAATATGGTGACGTGTTGAATCACTTCAATGAACATTTGCTTTTGTTTTGGTTTCAATTTAGTTTCATAAATAGTATTAATTTTCTCAAACATGCACCTATCGTTTTGCTTCAGAAGACATTTTGTATCCCACTGGACTTCTTTGGATTACTGCAGTGATGGATGGATGTGCTTTTGGAGCTTCGTGGACACAAAATGACATTATTTTTAAACAAGTGGGTTCAACTAAAGAAAGGAAGGAATGGCGTAAGGGTAAAGAGAATTTGAACATTTTGCCTGTTATTCCTTAAAAATCATTCCCATCTAATGCGCATATGTGGGGGATTTCAAATGATTCGACAGAAAAGAATAGAATAGATGACTGATGGGTGACACTTTGTCTCCCTTATCTTGCTTCCATTGCGACTCGCATGAATATGGCAACGGCTTTTGTCAGTTTTACATTCTTG
This sequence comes from Triplophysa rosa, assembly GCF_024868665.1. Taxonomy (NCBI): domain Eukaryota; kingdom Metazoa; phylum Chordata; class Actinopteri; order Cypriniformes; family Nemacheilidae; genus Triplophysa; species Triplophysa rosa. Next base: position 27,032,504 of record NC_079893.1, on the reverse strand, counting down.
TTTCAGATTTAAACATTTTGAAGTGAATTTTATATTCGTTGCTTGGCTAACATTCGTAGTCATTGAGTGTCACATGACAGGAATGACCGCTGCTGCATTATGGGAAGGCAGCAATGACCGAGCTTCTCTGAACTTGATTTTCTTGGAAGGGTCTTGTTTTCAGGGGTTATGCAAATGAAAACAGTCCTGTCATGGTGCTCATAAATCCTTCCACCACAGGCCCATATAAAGCGGCGCAAGAACTTCAAAAACAAGAGACTTTGATCCACGATATTATCAACTCCAGCTTTTTTGTGTTTCTAATTTCCTCATCCCAACCCTTTGTTTTCATCCCGAGCCAGCTGTTGTTTTCTAGCACCACCCTGCAGTATGTGTTATGATGTGTTGTGCTCTTTTCCTACGCCTTGTAAAAATTCCCTCGGTCCTTTCGCAGCCGATGGGCCGGAGCCAAATGCGTAATGTGTCCGTTTTGCTTAGCCAGCTGTCTTTTGACTGAATGGGAATTGTTTGATCCCGTATGGAGCCAAAGAGGATTCCGTAATTATGAACGCTTTTATAAGGGTGGTGGGACAAGGTGGACAGTGACGCAATTGCTGTGTTTGTCCAGAATTATGGACAGGGGAACAGGCCTGTTCGGATGACATGTGGTTCGGTTTCCACCCATATTCCGTGTTCTGGAATTCAGTTGAACATTGAGACGAGTTTCCGCAGACTCAGATTTACAAACAGTCTGAAGCGAGAATCACAAACAAGATGGGGTTTGATGGGGTTTCTGCATGTTGTTTGGCCTGTATCCGATCTGTTGTCGGGTCGTCTGGCTGGTGTCTGACTTATTCACTTCCATGGAAGGGAAGAGGGACAGAAACTTGGCCACGTTTCGGTATACATTTCAAATTAAGCAAGCGTGTAACGTTTGCCAAAAACACCTCATGTTTACATGTGCCAGAGATCTAAAAGATCTCATTTAAACAGGTCGTGCTCTCTGGATGCTTAAGTGGTGTGTGTTCCCAAATACGGATAGGATGTCCTTTCGGGTCGTCTCATTTATTTTTTTATTTTTTATGTTTACGAGTGACTAAGAGTTCCTGCCGCGTTTGATCTTTCTTTTGGCTTGTTTTCTTAGGTTCTTGGTGCGATCTCTTTTCAAGATGTCGGGCCACACACCCTCACTCTTGAGACTGGAACAGAAGGCCGTGGAGGCTGACCAGATCATCGAGTATCTCAAGAAGCAGGTCCAGATACTGAAGGAGAACGCCAGTGAGTGGAATGCTCTGGGAGCTTAATGTTCATGAACCAGGGCTCAATGGCTCCTGGTTTAGCTTTTTTCAAATAAATGACATGCATCAATACACTGTAAAAGAAATCTTTGCACAATGGTAAGCTTTTAATAATAATGATTTAGAATTTGAGCTGTTGCTTAAAATTTCGTGGCATTTGTCAGTGTGACATAATTTTACTTCAGCCCATGTAGCAAAGAAAAGCACTGTGTAACAAATTTGTATTTCGCACAACCTTTTTATAGTTCTTGTACAATTCTGTGGTGCTAATTATTGTGGTAATATTATTTTCATGTAGCATCAATGTTTTACTGTATACTGTATTTAGCTCAAGTAAATTTACGATATATCGGTATATTGCAAATGAACAAAAACTGCGCACATTTTCACATATATTTTCCAATTGTCACTGTCAGAAAATTCTAGAAATTTCTAGAAATTAGTCATAAAAGACAAAAACGATCAAATGAACACTTGTGAAGTTTTGGACGACTCATTTTTAGTAACTGTTATGTTCAACTGTTGTTTTGAGCTCAGTGTTATGCCTGTACCTTGTCATTTCTGCGTACGAGTAATAATACCGAAATGTATAAATGTGTGAAAATATTTTTTTAGTGTTTTTGTTAGTACCGTAAATGGTAAAAATTTTATGTGATTTTCGTATTCAGCATGTTGAACTTCATTAAGAAACAATCTAATTAAAGTGAAACACTACTTATAAAAAAAAATTACCTTGTGAAGTAGATCAAATAACTTGCAATTTTATGTTTCAAACAGAGATGGCGATATACAGTAGAGGTAGAATGCTTAGTGTCTGTCATTGGCCTACAGTCCACATCAATCCATTTTGTAGAAAAATCCCTTATATACAGAATTGATACATTTTTATCGTAAACTTTTTATTTAAACATTTTGAATGAATTTTTTTATCAGTTGAACTGAATTAAAGTGTTAAATTGAAAAGCATAAAAACTATGCTACAGTTTACCGCAGCCTTACAGCAACAAGCAGAGTATTTACCGAAATGAACTTGAAGAATTGTGAATTTTTATGGACTTTCTACGTCCTATTTTGAATTAGTGCACAGAAGAGCACTTTGAAGTATTTCATTTACGCAAATGCTGCTGTTAAAATGTGATTTATGAATGGGAGACGATTAAGCAGGGTCATATTTCACCCTAAAATGAAACGGGATCTCCCTTGTGATGTTTTGAAGCTGTGTGCTGTTATTTTTATTTTTTGCCATAGAACACAATGATCATTTTTGAAGAACTGAGATGCAGTTTATGAGCTCACAAGATAGCTATAAAAAAGAACAGAAAGTACTATGGTACTATGAATGATGTATTAAAATGAACTTGTAGAAATTTAAACAGTTATTGACTTTCTACATTCATCTGCTGATGACATGCGTGGTTTCAGCAACAGTAGATGTACATTTTGACTTTGAGACCTGATATCTGTGATCCTTTAATGAATATGATGTTCGGTGTAGTTGTTCAGGCGACCGTCAGAGAGGAGAAGAAGCTGATGGTGGAGAACGCCAAACTCAAGAAGGACATCGAAATACTGATGAAACAGCTGCTGGAGAAGGAAAGGGCGAGAGGAGGTACAGTATCACCCGGAGAGGTGCATTCTTACGTTATGTTATAACCCCTTTTAACTTTAAGGCCAGGTTAAAGGGATAGTTTACCCAAAAATGAAAATTCTGTCATCATTTACTCACCCTCTTGCCATTGACTTGCATTGGTTTTGTGTCCATGCAATAGAAGTGAATTCGTACGTCCTTTAAAATATCTTCTTTTGTGTTCTGCAGAAGAAAGAAGGTCATACAGATTTAGAATGACATGAGGGTGAGTAAATGATGTAATTTTCATTTTGGGGTGAACTATCCCTTTAATCTAGTTTAGGGCAGGTGCTCTTTCTCAGAAACCATATGGATTTGTTCCCTTAAAAATGAACACATTTTTGAAAACCAAAAATGCCTATTTTAGATATCACACATTTGCTTTCATCTGTTATGGATTGAACATGGTGGGAATTTTATAAAAGTTTTAAGTTACCACGCTGTGCTATTGCTTGGCATTCGGATTTGTAAAAGCAGATGCTCTGCTTTGTCTGTCTGGATAGAAATATTGTTTCTCCAAATTGTTTCCTGAAATGAGCCTGCACTGCATGATTTATTCAAATTATTTTGCTAAAACACATGAAACATACCGGCTCCAAATCGTGAAGAGTCATTTCCATAATACCGTGTTTAAATCGAGGGCACCTGCGTTGCTGTAGGTTAGAACGCGTCGCCTAGGAATTATAAGGTTCTTTCTACGTTCCGAGTAGTTTTGAGATATTGAGCTTAAAAGTTTTTGCATTTCATATAGCAAAAATAATATGGGGAACAAATCTCTTTCATACATTAAAAAGACTGAGACCCTAAATGTATTCTAAATGTACAACATCAACATTTTCTGAAATTTGTAAATGGGGATTTTTGGAACAGGTCAAACGCAGATAGAACCTTCTGATTCTGAAAAAACACTTTTTGTTTAGAATTATAAGGTATTTATAAAACATTAATTAAAGCAATACATTTTCAAAACAAACAATTTACATATAATTTTTAATAAACATGAAATTTTAGTGTTGTAATGTGCTGAAATGTATACAAAAATTACATTTACATGACATTTATTTCATATTTTAGGACGCATCATTTTTTGTTCAAGTTAAGCATAAAAGGCAGTACGTAATTTTTTATTTATAGTGCAGATGTTAATTTTAGTTAGGTATATGATGGGTATTTCAACACATTATTGTAGGCACCATTAAGTTTCCGATGGTTTAAATTTAAGACAGAAAGCAGCTACTGTAATCTGACATAGACTTTATTCCACAGAAGGTGGGATAGGTAAAATTACTTTCTAGAGATGATCGTGGCTGAAATAATATGATAATGTTTATTGTCGTAATTAAGACTGTTGATATTGTTGATTATTTGGCCTTTAGGGCTTTATATTGTAAAATGTAAGTCATTAATCGCATTATGAGGGATCATGTAAACATAGGAATTAGGAAGATGGTGCTGCTGGCTAGTGTTGTGTCTAGAAATATAAAAATGAACTCCTCAACAAAACCTATACAAAACAGAAAAAATACTGTAGTTTGAGTATCAATAAAACAGTCAAACTTGAGGTTTCTTTTAAACATTGTTTTGCGTTACACTGTTTCCTCAGATATTTCCCACTGTCACTGAGGAGTCCGGTCACATGACAAAGAAAGCTGATCCTGATTGGTCCTCTTGTGTGCATTCAAAGTGCTCGCTGGTAGAACCTTATAGAACCAAATTATAATTCGATTTTGTAGATAGGACCTTTTTGTTTTCTTAAAAAAAGTCCCAAAATGTACACATTTAAAAAAACAAACATGGCATAATGCAAATAAGCTGCTATAATGTTAATACTCAATTGTGACAAAAATGTCATATAAAACCTTATACTTCTAAGCAACGAATGACTGTTCAGAACTCTTCGTATTGCCTTAGTATTTCATTATTAAATAAATAATGTTAGCCTTTAGGATTCATAAAGGCATCTGTCTGGATTTGTTTGTTTTCAGTAAAAGACATGGCCATGCCTTCGGTGGACCACGGCGTCCAGTGTGTGTCTAAACCAACATCAGCAGCTCCATCTGCCCCAGCAGCTTCTGCACCTGCCCCAGTTCCAAAAAACCCTCCAGCCAAAGACAACGATGCTACAAAAAAGATGAAGGCTGAGAAAAAAGGTATTTAGGATGTTTTATATCTGTTGACGAATAGTCCTTTATCACTGCAGTGTGACGTTTCTGTTGATTGATCTTTAGCAACATTGAACACTTTTGGCTTTTCAGTCGTGTTAACAGAGGTCTCATTTTGAATTAGTGCACAGAATAGCACTTTGAATTATTTACTTGACTCAAATACTGCAGTTTAAATATGATTTATGAATGGAAGAAGATTTAGCAGGGTAATGAATAAAAGCTTTAAGTAATATTTCATCCAAAAATAAAACAGGATCTCCCTTGTGATGTTTCAAACTGGGTGCTGTTATTTATTTGCGATTATTTTGGAGAACTTTGATGCAGTTTATTTATAGTTAATGACCAGAAAGTACCTCAAATGTCCAAATGACTACTGTATATTCCAAGTTTTCTGAAGCCATATAGGTTTGATGTTCTTCGCTGTAACATTTTCTTTGCTGTTATAGCGTTTTATTGTTCATTTTGGAGCGAAAAAGTCACACTCAGTATGAATGGATTGTCACTTTAATTGATACTGTATATTGAAATGAGATGTGCAAAGATTTGCCCCACAGTCTTCCATTGTACTGTAAGTGTGTTACTATAAGCCTTATTGATTGTTTTCATAAACATGGGAAACTCATAATTAAAGGGATCGTTAGCCTAAATCATCTGTCATCTGTTTTTTTTGCTAAACTAATCCTTAAAGGGATCATTTAATTTACTCACCATATTAATTTCTTTATTCTGTTAACCACACAAAAAAGATATTTGGAAGAATGTTTGTAACCAAACAGTTCTGGGGCACTACTTCCATAGTAGGTTTTTTACAATGATACTCAATAGTGCCCCAGAACTTTTCGGTTACAAGCATTCTTCCAAATTAGGGGTGTAACGGTTCACAAAACATTTTTTCGTCCCGGTTCGCTACGTTTTCAATACAGCAAAAAGGAAGAAATGCCAGAAAAATATCCTTGATTTTTGTTTTGTTGCCAGCTATTGACACACTGGGGTGATAAATGAGTTGACATGTTTGAAGTATTCCCGCTAATGTAGCTTATTGTCGTCTAGCAGATGCGACATACCGTAGTGTTTTTATCCACCACTCTCTTGCCACCCCCCTCATAATTTACAGGGAAACCAAAGTGGTCCCAAAAACCAGACCTGTTGATTTTTGGAGGATCTTCTATTTCTGGTCTGGTAATCGCATTCACGTTACTAGCCATATTGCTACGCGCTAGTCCAACATGGCTCTCACTAAATCCTTGGTGTTTCGAGTCTGACGTCATCACCCAAATGTGTTTTTTCGTCAATTTTAACAATCATAGGTAGTTTAGATGGGTAGAGTAAGGTTAGGGTTAGGGTGTGGGTTGGGTAAAGGTTTCGTAAGACTTGAAACACCAAAGATTTAGTCAAAACCAACAAGCCACGCCCACGGATCTGACTCGAAACACCAATGATTTAGTGAGAGCCAGTCCAACATATGCCTGACTAGAGTAACGGTTAAGTGTAATTGTGTTTTTCTTTGGGGGTGGGTGGGAGTGGCAGACAGCACATTGCCTTTTACGTCCTTTGGGTTGCCTTGTTGAGAGAAGTCGCACTGAGAACATCATATTTCACACAATTTAAGCTATTTTATTTTAGGATTAGTCAAACGAACCGTTCGGTTTGTAATGCGTTCCGAACCGAAAGCCTCGTACCGAACGATTCAATACGAATACGCGTATCGTTACACCCCTTTTCCATATATCTTCTTTTGTGTTCAACATATCAAATAAATTAATACAGGTTTGGAACAACTCGAGGGTGAGTAAATGATGACAGAAGTTTTATTTTTGGGTGAACTATCCCTTTAAATATATCTAGACATGTAGTGCATGTAGTACCACTGTCTCTCCATATAGCTAAACTTGCATTTAACTTTAAAAGGTTCATAAAGATAAAATGTACAAAAGTCAGCGGTGAATTAAAGTTGAAGCTAGGGCTGGGTATCAATTCAGATGTTCCGATTCGATTTCGATTCTCGATTCAGTTCAATGCATGCATACAGATAAAGATCACAAAGATATTTCTTTAAAAAGAACCGAAAACATCAGATTACAATGGTGAATTAATAAAAAGAAATGAAAAGCCAAAAACATGCAGTGTTTCCGCTAGGAATTTGTAGAACTGTGGCGTTTGGTGATGTCACATGCTAATTAACATATTTGTGACGTCATCGTCATTCATAGTTTTTGAGTTGCAATTTCAGACTCGTTTCGCTTCTACTCTATGAACAAAAAAGCCGTTCTCATTTACATATTTTCTGTTTCTGTTGTCAGTCTGATTCTGTTTCTGTCGTCATCTGACAAAATCACCACACACACGTGAAAGAGCAGTGATATTGGCTACAACACAGCGCGTTGCCTCTGTCTATGTAATCATGCACTAATTTACAGACAAACTGTATTCATGTACATCCAAACAGTCAACATAACAGTGACGGGTGTTTGGAACGCCGTTTTGTATTCTTTTATTCACGAATCGGCCGCTGTATGGTGAATTAAATGTGCTGCATAGAGTCACTCTGCGAGAGAGACGAGTCCTGTGCCCGGGAAAGCAGGCCTCGCGGGGCAGTACTGCCGACATTTTCCCACTGAATGAAAGTTAAGGTTTATCCAAAAAGGCGCATGGTATGTCATTTTGGACTTCGTCTGAACAAAACACGACATACTTGCATCTGCCATGTTAAATTAAGCAATGAATTAACTATAGGATCCCTGTTGTAACATCACCGTTGGAAAAACAAAAGTGACATCTAGTGGAGAAGACTAGCCGTAGCAATAAGATTCACGTTAATGATCTCTTACAGTATGTTTAATGCTTGCGGAAATATGAAAGAAAAAAATCGATTTAAAAAAACGATTAATCGAAAAATCGAGCTCTAGTTGAAGCCATCTAAAAACAAACCAGATTTGTCGGCGTCACTGTTGTCTGCCGGGTGCTACATTTCATACCATTCCTGCCTTAATCAATAGAGCATTTGAAATATGTCCGATTTCCTTTCATGGTTTGTTATTATGAAAAGGGTTTTCATTTCTGATTATTCAAGATCCTTGAAATTGGGAACACTTTGTTCAAATCTAAGCATAGAGCACTCATATTTTTATTCATTATTTATGTGCCCTAGGAAGAACAAGTTCACTTTGGGCCAGATGACACGTCAGTTTTATCCTCTCGCTCAGTGTGGATGAATGCTAGACTTCAGATTAGTACTGTACAGTAAACTAAAATAAAGTCAGAATTATGGTCTGTATCAATCTCAAAATCGTCTGTATATTAATATGCGTGTGCCGTAAATACACCATGGCCATCTTACGTAACCATTGCCTAAACATTCTCTAATATATTCTTTATTATTAAGCATTTGAGAAGAACAAAACGATGACGAGTGAACCAAAGTAAAATTTGATCCCAGTAACAGGACACTGCTGACATCAGCTTTAGAATTTAAAGTTTTCGTATTTATTAATATAATGTGTGTGTGTGTTCATGTTTGTATATCCCGGTGGGGACCTAAACCTGAATACACACCAACACATGGGGACTCGTGTCACCGTGGGGACCAAAATTGAGGTCCCCAGGGGCAAAAAAGCTAATAAATTGTACAGAACAATATTTTTTACAAATCTAAAAATGCAAAAAGTGTTCTATGATCTTTAGGTTTAGGGATAGGGGATAGAATATACAGTTTGTACAGTATAAAAACATTACGCCTATGGACTGTCCCCACGGGGATAGTCAACCAAAGCCTGTGTGTGCGTGCGTGCGTGTATTGTGCTCTGTGCATGTGGAGTTGTGTTTTATGCATGTGTGTGTGTATGAACCTGTGTGCATGTCTGTATTCTGTGTGTGTTCACTTCTTTTGTTTTAACTTGTATAACTTGAATGTTTTGCTTATAGTCTATATGTTTCATGTACAGCTGCTTTGAAACAATGTAATTTGTAAAAAGCACTACATAAATAAAGTTGACTTGACTTGACTAGAGCATTTACAGAGCAACTCTCAGTTTGGAGACCAAAATCATTATTTTGTACATGAGATCTGCTGTTTTAATGTGGTTCAATGCGCAATGATGTAAGACATCACGTTATGTCAAAATAATTTCAGTATGATTGTTTTACCAAAATTGTCAAAGAATCATAAGATCATCAGAAAATCATCAGAGAATCATAAGACTCGGTACGCTTGGAATTTGTTTTGGTTCATTTTTGTGCCATGAGATTATACACAAAGGTAACGTTTTTTTAAAACTTGTGGCTTACCCCCCACCCACAGTTCCAGAAACACAGATAAAGTGGTATTGTTTCCCAAAAGCCGGATTGATTAGAAACACAGTGTACCCAACCCGATGTTGGCAGAATCGTTTTCACTTTTGGGAAAGCTCGGAATCCGAACAGAAATGACAACCCGGCATTCTTTCCTGTTGTAGACTTTTAAAAGTAGCTCCTCTGGGAACAATATCTACCAGTTGAAAATAACTTTCAAAGAATGGCATTAAAAAGCACCTCACAAACCGAAAGCACATTTCCTCCCGAGTGGACGCGTAATAAAATCCCAGTCTCAATGTCCTATAAACATGCTTATAATAGCACTTCATACACAGTTTGTGCCTTTTCATGGATGAGTTCCCAACATTTATAGTGTGCTAGATAATGAGTCATTCAACTCGCATGACCACAACCATCCTTTGCGAACACGAGAAAATGTCTGAAATCTCATTCTGGTGCTTTGTGGTCCAGGTGAGAAGAAAGAAAAGAAAGCAGCTGCCCCGCCCCAGGAGGATGCGAAAGTGGATGTTTCACGGTTGGATCTCAGAGTGGGCCGCATTATCACCGCCGAAAAGCATCCTGATGCAGACTCGCTCTACGTCGAGCAGGTGGATGTTGGGGAAGCGGCTCCACGTACTGTTGTCAGTGGTCTGGTCAAACACATCCCTCTCGATCAGGTAATGAGTCTTCGCATCTACCACCTGACCAGTGTTGGGTGTAACTAGTTACTAAGTAATTAGTTACTGTAATTTACTTACTTTTCCCTTGAAAAAGTAAAGTAAGGGATTACTGTTATTTTTTCTGTAATTTAATTAAAGTTACTTTTGATGTAATTAAACTAAATACTTTGTGTAATATATGTGTGTGCAATAGTGGAATTGACATCAAGATTCAAAGTCGAACTTTAAAATCCCTGCTTTAATGTATAATTCTCACATTTGTAATACTTTGGTCAGTTAATAAGAGTACTTTATGTAGTTTAATATTATTTATTTGAATGAATTAAAAGAGCCCTTTCATGCCTATCCTTGAATCACTTAACTAATCAAGGTTGATATAGGATATAGAAAGTAATTAGTAATAAGTAACTAAATACTTATTGGAGAGAGTAATTTGTACAGTAATCTAATTACACTATTGAATATGTAATTAGTAACTAGTAATTATTTACTTTTTGAGAGTAATTTACCCAACACTGCACCTGACAGCGGTGTTTACCTTCTACCTAAGGTTTGGAGAACTTCAGAATTAAAGAAGCTTTGTAAACTTTTTCTACTATTTCTGAATTTCCACAAATTCAGTAATGCATTTGGTTGTTCTTAGAAAAATGAAACATGGTTTTACTACAGTAAGCATAGTTTAACTACAGCATTTGTAGTAATAATAATAATAATTCATTTCATTTATAACACACTTTATATTAACGAAAATCGTTGAAGTGCTACAAATTAAAAACAAAAGAAACAATAAGATCAAATTAAGGGTGCACCGATTCCGATACCGCTTTGGTCAATTGCATACAGTACTATACAATACTAGCTAGTTTTCGGAATTAAATTAATTTGACTGAACATGAATTGGATCCATTTAACATTTTAAGAAAGGCACAAGTTAAGATAAAAACACAATAAGACAACATAACAATCTTCACAGGGGAAAATTCTGCTATATAATATTTCTTTTATTAATAACATTAACTCATATTTGACTTAAAATGTAATATTTCTTTAATAAACTTAAATAAAGTCTGTGCTGTTGCTATTTAATTGTTTTGCTCAGAGAAAAACAGTGGATTTTTTAGACATGCAACTCATTGCCTTCATGCAGTTAACTAATAAACTAGGGCCCTATGAAATCCGTTTTATCCCAGATTTTATTTTTTCTGTTTTTTTTCTGGATTCTGTGTTTTCCTTTTTTTACTACATCAAAGTAATATACTTTTGCCCACATGAAAATATACTTTACTATAGTACAGCATTTATTCAAACTATAATAAAAAATCTAGATACTGCAGTGTATTTGAACCTTGTGGAAAAAATCCATAAAATAGAGCATATACAACTATGTTAATATAAACCAGTATATAACATCTAATTTTTTATTCTTTTGCTGTTTTAAGTCTACTTACATTTAATTGCTGCTTTGTACATTTTTAATAACAGTTTTGTTATGTGGTTAACTGGACTTTTATTTTGACGACGGACTTTTATTTTGACGGCTCGCCGCAAAGTTTGACAGCAGCTTCTCTCAAATGAAACGGTAAAATGCGCCTGAGGTAAACTCTGAACAGCTGATTCTGTTTATGTGTTCGCGTCCAGACGCTAAAAAGTCCACTACAGTCCACGAAACCTACTACACTTTTATTATAATAAATAAATAATAATTTAATATCTAACCATTTTAATTAATAATTTAATTGATTAATAAGTTGATCAATACATTTTCCTAAGGGTGAAGGTGTGTTAAGGTCTATATAATCTAAGTAATTGCAGTCAATTACTCAAAACGGCAATTTATAACTTTTTGGTGTTAAAAATAAGCAAAAATGATATAAATTAAATAGAAAATATATTCAAGTTAATGATCAAGTTGAAAAAATATCAGTGTTGAAAACTGTCACCTTACCTAACCGTCATTCGCAACTGTAAGCTTATTAATAATAATAATAATTTTTGCTGTCGGGTCCAATTTCGTAAGAAATGTCTGGTTTCGTCTTCAACGCACAAGTCACTAGTTCAGTAAAGTGACCTGCAATTTTGTTTCAAGATTTGCAAGATATCAAGATTGCGATAGAAAGGGCAAACATTATGGATTTCAGCTATGAAGTTATATTATTTTAAAAAATACAATTGCTTAAATTAAGAAACAGGTACTTTATTAAACATTGAAAGAAAAATACTGTGGTCATTTATTGTAAAATTTGATCATTTAGCCTAATGTTGTTCCATACTCGTATGTGTTGGAGCTTCAAAGTCTCAAAAAAGTCCCAAATCCACTATGGAGTTCAATTGTATGTTCACATTTTCAAACATCGTAACAAATAACAGAAGTGATTTATGGACAAATTTGAGATTTTGACGCATTGCGTTATTCATAAAACTGAATCGTAATTTATCACAATCAATCTTGTATTTACACCTGCACTGGACAGTGTTCTGGAATAACACTGTCAGCGCTGTAAATTTTGACACCTATATCTGAGTGCCATCTTTGTTTGCCAGCAAGACTCAAAGCAACTCTTGTTAATTGGGTGTTATGTGTCAGAATATTTCGAAAGGGTATATTTCACTTTTACTGTTTCATATAAAACGTCTGAACTGCCGTGCTTCACGCAGGTCCATAAACCTGCTCCGTGTAGACTGCATGTATTATTTTCCAGACCCCTGAGTTTACGATTTGTTTAGGGGATTCCTAGCAGTACATCAGAAATTATATTTACACCTCTAAAAAGCATCTGTTTCTCTCCTTCACTTAATCTTTTTGGGTTTTCCCTCTGGTTTTGACTTATTTTTATAGTTGTTTTAACATAACGTGTTTGTGCATTTATAGTTCAGATCATAATGAACGTCTGCATGTTGTACTGGGATTTTGTACTGGATGAGGTGATTTTTGAGTGCTTATTTTATTTATTTAATTTAGTTCTGATTCCCTTTATTCTTGACCATAAAAAGTAATATTCTCTTGTTATAAACAGGCCAACTGTTTTTTTAAAGTACATTGATGTTATTGATGCTTTTTAGAGGTGGATGACATTAATATTGGACTTTTTTTGGTGGGTTCTTAACCACTTTTCAATTTTCTTAATCTTATGACATTTAAAACAAATTATAAAACACTATACAAAACTTTTTGGTTTTTCAAATTTGAAGGCTGCAACGAGTGCAAAGATCTTGAAACCCGTTTAATGGAAACCGCCAGCATATTTAATTTATTGCATTTTGTTTAACTGTCAGGAGTCGTACAAATACTGAAATCTCTTGAATCCCGTGATGATCCGTGACCAGATCCATTAAGCTGTTTTACGCTCAATTCCTTAATCTTCAGATGCAAAATCGCATGGCTGTGCTCCTGTGCAACCTCAAGCCTGCCAAGATGAGAGGCGTGTTGTCCCAAGCCATGGTCATGTGTGCCAGTTCTCTAGAGAAGGTGGAAATCCTGGATCCCCCGAGCGGAGCCGTGCCCGGAGACAGGGTTTCTTGCCAGGGTTTCCCAGGTACCTCTTTATATTTCTACACCAACGGTGTATTGAATTGTGGGTGTTCACAAGTTGAACGACACCACAGTGTGTTTTCGTGAAGTGTGCCTGAACGCTTTGCGCCCATTTATCAAAACGGACACACTCGAATGGCATCGTTTTGAATGACTGATTTACCGCTTCTTTCAAATGAGTCAGTAAATTAGAGTCTGGTGCATATTTCACCCCCAAAAATGGCAAAGAGGTATTTTCCGAAAGGACAAGCTCAAGAACTCATTTGGCAGGGTCCTACTCAATTTCCACAGGTTGCATGCGTTTTATTAGTCCATTGAGTGTCGTAGTTGAATCTAAAAATATCTAACTAAAATATTTTGAGTTGCTAGGTACAAACAATACATTTATAATAAAATTGTATTCATTTTCTAAAGTTTGTGAGATTTGTGGCATCAAAGTTGTCTTTAATTTAATCTAAGAAAAAGTCGATCTAAAAGATATTTTGTTTCTATACAATACATTTGCAATAAAACATTTTATGATTAAAAAATGTATATTCATGGCATCAAGTCTTGGAAAGCCTTTAGTTTTATCTAAAAAAAATCTAAATAACAATAAATTTACAATAGAATTTGTTACGTCTTTAATAGAATCAAAAAAGTCTAACTAAAAGATTTCTAGTTTTTATACAATAAATTTGCAGTAAAATTTGGTTCATTTTCCAAAGTTTGTGAGATTTGAGGCATTAAATCTTGGAAAATCATCTTTAGTTTCATCTGAAAAATCTTAATGAAAGAGTTTTAATTTCTAAAAAATAAATTTGTAATAAAATTTGGTACATTTTCTAAAGTTTGTGAGATTCGTGCCATCATATCTTTGAAAGACTTTAAAAGATTTTTAGTTGCTAGGTGAAACAATACATTTGCAGTAAATTATTGTAGACTTTCTAAAGTTTGGAAGCAAATCTTTGAAAGCACATCCTTGGAAAAAAATGCTGCTCATAGAGTGCCTTAAACAGAATAAATATGGTATGTCTGTAGCTCGACTGCTAAAGCACATTGCTCTCCATTGCCAAAGGTCATGGGCTGAAATTCCACAGACAACATAAAACCTTCAAAGACAATTGGAAAAGAAAGATCTGCCAAATGCATAAATGTACATGATGAGAGGGATGGATGTCAGTCCCTAACTTTGAAATTCTTTGTATTTTATTTACTGTTTCTTGTAATGTTTTTTTATTGAATGCTTTGTTATTGTTCGGTATGCTTTCATTTAAATTCAAGTTCCTTATAATTTGTACTTCTGGAAGACTTTTAAGGTGTATTTTTCTTTTGTATTTACTGCACATGTCTTTATCCTGTCTCATTAAAACTAATGGGGACAGACTGTACCCACACAACCGTTGTTTGTGTGATCAAGCTAGTAGAGGTGGTAAAAACAAATGATGCTACTTTTTCACAGTATTGAATTACTAAACCAAAGAAAATGTTTTTTTTAAAAGATAATATTTTTTGAAAGAATACTGTACATTACAAAGTATAAATTCTTGTACTCGCCCTAATGTCATTCCAGACCTGCAAGACTTTCTTCTATTTCTTCTGCAGAATACATAATAAGATATTTTGAAGAATGTTTTAGATGTTTTTGTCCAAACATGTGACACCATTGACTTTAATTGTGTGGCGAATTTAAACCCATTGTGTTCATACTTTGTGTTCCAGCTTCTATATGGTGAATTATAAACTGGCTCATGGAAGTGGGTGTAGATTTAAAAAATGTGAAATGTGGCTTTTGTTAACATTCCAGCTCTCAGATAAAAAAGTGCAATGTTAAAACTAATCCGCGTGACTTATATGTTGTGTCACTCTAGGTGAGCCTGACAAAGAGTTGAACCCTAAGAAGAAAGTGTGGGAGCAAGTCCAGCCGGATCTGCGTACTGACGATAAATGTGTGGCCACTTATAAGGGTGCTGCCTTTGAGGTCGCCGGAAAAGGGGTTTGCAAGGCTCAGACGATGAACAAGAGTAGTATCAAATAAGAAAGCCTTATAGAGCTGTTACAGAGCCAAAACATCCTCCTGTAAGAAGTGAAGGGCTTGTTGCCTAACCTCTAGACCTCTTGAACTGCATTGATGGAAGGATAAACGTATATGATTAATAAACTATTTGAATACTAAGTCTTTTTGTGATGTTTTTATATCCCAGTGTTTACTTTTTAGGTTGATCAGTCTTATGACTTAAAGTCGCTGCATAATAGTGAAGATGGACTTGTCCTCCAACGGTACAACAAATTTATTAAAAAAAAAAAACGATGATGATGATGATAATAATATCCCCGAGATGGTAACAAGTTCATTATATTATACAGGGTTGTCAAGATCTTCTTTATTCACATTTAAAAACGAAAGTTTTCTGTATTAAGATGTGTAATGGAGTAATTACGTTTAAGAGGATTTGAGATCGCATTCATTTCCTTTATTTTAAGTTCGTATCCTATCTTAATTCGCTTGGTTTTATTGTACCAATGAAACAAACATCATAGGCTTTCGCACAAGATGTTTCAGTCCCTGTCGACCAGATTTATACGTTTGTATCAACACTATTGTCAACTTGAATAATGTAGCTCAGGTGATTTTAAAACTGACCTGTTGCGAAACAAGTTTTGCCGTTTCAGTTTTGCATTGTTGTCAATCTCTGTCGTATAATCGCCAGAACTGTAATAATAGCATTTCACGTCATCTAACCCTCATCGTTTATTTCGAAAACAATTGCAGATCGCCGTTATCTTGTCGTCTAGTGTTTATTAGGCACGCATGGCGACGATGTAGAAAGTTGTTTTGAAAACGTATTTTTCCAAATTTGGCAGAATGCCAAAATACCCAGAGAGGTCGTCTGAGGGAAGCCTCTTTGCGCAGCGTTTCTCTTGGAGGAAAGATGACTGCTGTAGTCTTCTGTTAACAAACACGGCATGCGCTCTAATGGGGCAAGCGAGCGCTGGTTTCATGACTACTTGGTTTTATAGAGCACATTGTGCTTTATGACGGGCATTAAGATTTAGAGCTAATAAAGAAGCCCAAAACCGCCCCGCTTCAGGAACTCATTTATCAGTGTTTTTGTTTACAAAATCCCTCTGGGTTTGTTGTTTTAATCTCCTGCTCTTTTAAGAGTTTGGCTTTATTTCATTGAGAGGCTTTCATGTGTGTTTTGACTCGCAATGTAAGAACATTAGAACAATGAAGAGGACCCAGCCGCTTTGTAACTCTTGCCAAGTTTCACCATCTAGACATTCGTTCGAGGTGTATCGGTCACTTTTAACGTTATGTATATTAAAATGACATCAGGATTTTGAGTTTCTTGTTACATTTTAAACACAATTATCTGTTGATTTAACAGCCTGTTGGTAATTTAGTCTCTCACTGTGTTCTCTGTGTTTCTCATTTTCTTACATTGACTTATGGGAGTATTCAAATTCTCTGTACAGTTCAGTTTATTGATGTTTGCAAACCCTTTTTGTAGCTGGTTTAGGATGAGATTATACTTCACAAGAAAATGTTTTATTGCTCACAGGTTGTTCTTTCATAGCTCAGGAGTTCTCTCTTAAAATTGCTTGTGGGGAAAATAACGGAAACAAACGAGACAATTGTTAAATTACATTAAGAACATGGAGGCGTAACATGAATATATGTTGAGGTTAAAAAAGTCTGAATTTGGGTCAATTTAATGAGAAATGTCCAAGTTCGTACTGAAATCTTGAGAAATATTGACTTTCGACTGGCAATTTTAACCTCAGTTTGTGTTATTGTTGAGATCACTACTTAAACTAATGGAGACATCTGTGAGACATTCCATTTTTTCTTACTTATGGATCACTATAAAGATTAATTGCATTTCTACGTTTGGAAGATTTAAACTTGCAGTGCTTTCAAGCTTTCTGGAAATCAAACTCACGACGTGTGCTTCTAACACAATGCTCTAACAGTTAGGCTACAGGAACATAATTTTGAAAAAATAAAAGAATAACTTTATCATTTCTATTTATGTTATATGTAAACCTATTGAACTGCAACAGAGTGAGTTTATTTGCTTCACATGGCTTTCAAAGAATCCTTCAGAAGACCGGTCAAGCATATCAACTGATGCTGTTGCTCAATATGAAGCCTTCTCTGATCACAAATTTGTTACACATTTGTGTGCTTGTTTGCGGCTGACTGTTGTGACAACAATAAGGCTATATCCTGGAGTTATGTCCATTTTTCCATATCACTTTTAAAAGTCATGCAAACAAATCTATTGTTTGGAATTCTTCCCTTTTTTATGTTTAATGCTGTACATCTGCGTTGGAAATGTAGTATTAAAAATGTGCAAGTTCGATAATTCGAATCTGTGACGATATTTACATTTCCAAGTTAGTGAAAACTCTTTAAAGAGCGTCTAAGGGCCTGTAAATAAATAATACATGGGAATTATCTTCAAACACGAATCCCTAACAAAAGACAGAAAAATAAGTGGAAAACACAGCGGGGTGAGAGGTCAGGATGCTTGGCTGCCGTTGAAAGAAAAGTTTTGTGCATGCGACTTCATAGTTCACCAGCACACCATGTACACGGCCATCAAAGTGCAGGAAATCTGGAAGCCATGATGTTACAGAACTGTGACCTCCGTATTTTGACAACTTCTGATCACAAAACAGCAGCACAGTGTTCCACGGAAACATACCTTGTATGTGGTATATGCAAATGATGCCAGTTAACCAGCGAATGTGTTTTATGGTTTATGTTTTTATTTAACAAACCACGGGACGTAAAAAGCTTGGGTTCCTGTGTAATGTGGATTTGGCAATGTCAAGCTAAACAGAAGCTTTAAAACATCTGTTTAAAATCTAAACACAGTACGTATTTGAGTCTCCATCATGTTTTGTGTCCCCATCATATAATGGGTAAAATATTAAACTTACAATGTTTAAAGATGGAGCTTATAGCAATGTATTTTTTTTACTATCGCAATAAAGTGAACTGAGGGATTTTTGGGTATTTTTAGGGTCTTTTTTCTTTTCTGTGAATGGATCTCAACCACAAACCTTAAAATGGAAATGTATATCTAACTTATATATTTTGTTAGTAATTTATATTCTTGCTTTTCCCCTTTCCATCATACAAACATTTTAATCAAAACTTTTTTTTTCACTTATGGTTTTAATTCGTTATTAATTAAAAAATATTTTGTGCGTGATTTTTCCTTATTTTTCTTTTTGTAACGTTCCTTGAACTAACAAAAGCCAGTTGCAATGGCTGCAAGAGAGAGAGGGAAGTGTTTTTCGGGTAAAATTATTGTTTTTGTTTCATTCTGTGAACTACTAACAATATTTCTCCCAAATGTCAAATACAAATGTTATATTTGTAATAATTTAATAATTATTTTTGTTTTGTTTTGTCATGCTGTTGGATGACTTTGTCACTCCTGATGTTTTTTTTTTCAATTCAGAAGACACTGGACAGACAATGAAAACAATACATCTAAATGCTGAATAAATGAAACATTTTGAATGGTCTCTTAAGTTTTTACACAGCTGTGTAATTTTTTAAAATGACAAACAAGAAAGGTTCTAAACAACAGGAATGAGCCTACAACCACAAGATTTATTTTATAGAAAATGCCTACAAACAAACAAAAGACTTACTGCTGCAGTCTACCAATCCAAACACTTAAAAAACTAAAAAACGGTAATATCGTGTCAGCTGGGTGCCAGGAAAACCCTTAAAATGTCATTTTTAGTAAATTACATGTTTTCCTGTTATTTTACACCCTACTTGTACAGTCTATTTCTGTAATTACAAATATTTTACAAATTTCAAAATACAAGAAAATTCTGTAAGATAAAACGGTTCAATTCTTTAAAATTAGTTTTTTAGTGTAAGTGACTCTTTTGTATGAAACCTTTTTTAAGAACATTATGAATCAAAGAATCAAATCATGACTACATGTGTGTTTTCTTTTTGGAAGAAGTGAGGCGTACAGCTGGTGATGGATTTCATTCAATGTACCGAATTACCAACTTGAACACTGTTCTCATGACAAAAGCAAAGAGTCGCTTGAGTTGTGTTCGCATGGCATGAGCACAGCCAACTTTCTCTGGTCTTGCCGTTACATCACAAAACTGACGCTTACATTCCTTTGACATGTGGCAGATGAGTTGCCATGACGACCACAGGAGGGCATAACCTAACCATTAATTGTGTCTACGGTAAATGAGAAACTGCTTTGAGAAAGTATTTTGATCACAGACGGGATACAAAGAGAGTATATGGTCCATTCATAATACCAGTTTGAGATTTAAGATCTGGGAAAACTATTTAAGGATAGTAAACTCTGCAGACTACAGAAAAAAGTTTGACGGTTGGGACAATGGGATCTTTTGTAAGGGTTAGATTTACATTTATTCATCGGGCAAATGATTTCATCCAAAGCAAATATCAATATACCTTTCAGATTTTCCTTTTTAAGTCAAAATTGTTTTTAGTGCAATAAAAATTCTGTTCTGAATGTTCTGTTCTGTATTACACATTGTCATATGAAAAATCCTTTAAGCACACAGTAACAGTTCTCAGATCCTCCATACCCAGACATGCTGAAAGGAATAACTTGCATTTCAGTAACCATTCTTTTTGAAATATGTATTCAAAAGAACCAAAACCTGTATGAACTCTTCTGTGGAACATAGGAAGAGATATTCGTTGATGCCTCTCATATCCTTAAGGGACAGTATTCAAAATATCTTCTTTAGTGTTCAACAGAACAAAGAAATTTATAAAGCAAATTTTCCTACTATGGAAGTCAATGGTGGCCAAGAACCTACCTTACGCTCTTAACCCGAGACCATCTTCGGTCCATACTTGGGAATCCCCTCATGGAAAACATCGAGGTGAGGACCATAATGAGTGTAAAACAAGTACACCACTGTCAGGTAAAGTGAAGCAAATTTTGGGTTGATGGCCAAAACTTAGCCACCGTCGAACAGCGTCAACACCCAATGCTATATCTGTCGTTTCAGGTTCCAAACCTCCACAGAGGCCTTTTTGTGTCTGAGCTGTAGTGTTGCTGCCAGTTACCACACCGTCGGTTTGCCTGATGTATTTATGGTTTCTCGGAATAGCACCCGCACAACCCCAGTACATGATTCAGGACGATTTGTGAAATATTTGAGGACACTAATGGCCAACAGTCTCACATTCTTACAGAGCATTTGAACGCTCTTACCGGGGCTTTCCGAAGATATGCTACACATATGAAATTCATTTTCCAAATGCGCTTGTGGCCAATTATTATAATGTGGGTAAATGTAAGTGATATTAGTGCAGTTTGTCTTGTAAATCCAGCTTTGTTATGTTACACTTGCTATGCCCAGCAGGGCAGCTGGTTTGACTATAAACAAAGAGTGGATTATTGATGCCCGCAATACCGCACTGCCAAATCCTAAGTGATGGCTTCATTTGCCACAATTTGTCTGTTATAATTTGGGAAACCCCTAACCGGATTGAGAATATAATGTGGCACTCGTTCATGAGACACGAGACAGAATATGTAACTTAATATGCCATTTAACGTCCTTACATCCAAGGAGATTATTTGACCTTTTTAGCAATCCTGCGATGGAATGTTCTTGGACATCTCACAATGGATTCGAGACTGGGCAGCTGATTCGCTGTATTGTATCTTCTTGATAAAGTTGCAGATGAATCTGGAATACAGACATTTGGAAAGCCATGATGAAAGAAATGGAAAGCAGTCATCTTGCTGTTTGAGACTGTGACCTTTTTCTGATCTTTCTGTGGCTGTGAATGATGATCTTTTGAAAAGAAGCAGACAAACATAGTTGTCCTGAACCATTATGAATTTTGTTGCTGTATTATATTAAGTCCTTATGATGAGGAACTGTGGAAAATCCACGTCACTGCTTTGTTTAAACTCGAATCTACTGGAAACAACGTGAGGACATGGACCTGCAAATCCAAATGAGAATTTTTGTCTTTGATTGATTCAGTGAATAGAAAGTATGATGATGTTATATGACTGCCATACCAAAACCTAGTGAACGTATCCTTACAAAAAAATTCATTCAAGTGTGCTATAAATATACTTCTTTTAAAGGTGTCGTGAACTGGGCTTGTTTATTGTTTTATACTGTTGTATGAGGTCTACTTATGACGTTTGCATGGTTTTTACATTCGAAAACATCAAAATCAATAAGTAATAGGCTATTATTATAGGCCTCAAAACCCGGGTTTTGAGGCCGTCTCGACAAACGCTCTGTTTTAATGGGCGTGCCGCATTGAATACTCGGAAGTAAACGCACACTGCTATGATTGGATAGCAGGTTGCGTAGTAAACTTAGTTGGAGTTTAGTTTAAACTGACGGACAAAACGAATCTTTAGCCGAAAAATATGTCGCTATGGTTACCAGTTTGTCAATCATCACAAATGCGGGAGTGTGTACTATGTGTGGCTAAAGTCATTCGCGAACCAGTGGGCGGGGCTAGAGAAGTAGTCTTAGGAGGCGGTGTTCAACAGTTGTAATTTCAGTAACAAGGGCGTGTTCAGTTCTGACACTTACAGGATGTTTGCTACGATTCCCTCTTAAATAACAAAAGCTCGAGTTAAAATTGAGGTCTTAATTCATGGCCCCTTTAAACTAAAAACAAGAAAGTATACTTACCATATACTTATTATGTACTTCTCAGAAATATACTTGTACTTATTATACAAATATAAAGTACTCAATCCCAAGATTGTACTAAGAAAAGGTATAAAGAAGTATTCTATGTACCCTTTTTGAGTCTGGTTTACTCATTTGATTGAGTAGCCTATTAAACCCTTTTCACATAGTTGTACACACTGTCTTATAAACTTACATGTTTTAGTATTTACAGTAACAATATAATATATAAATAGTAACCTATAAGTATAGTGTTAAGGTTACTTGAAGAACACCAAGTAGCTTGAAGTAGTTTAGTGACAGTATACTTCTAAGTGTACATTCAAAATCTAGTCAAAACTTTCAACTTTGTTTATAGTCAACTGTTACTTAAAGTTTTAAAACAACTAAACTAGTAATTTAGTGAGAGTATACTTCAGAGTGTACTTTCAGACACTAGTCAAAACTAGTAAACTATCAGTATATCTACAAGTTCACTCGTCGTAAAGTTGTAGCACAAATGAAAATCATATTTGTAAACTCGTTGTGTACTAGTTTACTACTGGTACACTTAAAGTATACTTAAAAGTATACTTTTATAAACTAAAAAGTGGGCCAGTTTAATCCCAATGAGTATTGAAACAAACAAGTATAGGAAAATACATTAATATTAGTATGTAGTATTTATTAGTATAATTAAAATATACTTTACTTGAGTATACTTTGTGAGGGTAAACAGCACTGAAAAAAACAACTAGTAGGATTTACTTTGTTAATTTGTTTTTTTAATTTTACTTCAAATATAGTTTACACAAAAAATTAAGTAAAGTTTACTTAGAACTGTGCAAAAACTTGCGCAAATAACAGAAAAAAATAAGTAAATCCTACTAGTTGTTTTTATCAGTGAGGTGTTCATGGCATCATACAGAAGGCCTACTTTTTCAAACGATGACTATTACAAACAGTAATGCTACCTCAGTTTAAATTTAAACAACACACAAATCCCATAATGCATTGTGCCCCTTAGTGAAAAACATCCATCCAAGATGACAGAGGCGAACCTACATTAAGTGGGGGCCCAAGGCAAATGAGGCCCTTCTGACATTTTTTTGTGAATATATATATATATATATTTGTCCGAAAACAGAATTGTACAATGATCAAATTAAAGTATAGTCAAAACACATGTGACATAACATAAAATGTTTAGTTTTACAACATTAAAATGTCAATGCCCAAATATTTATAATATATTACCAGTACACTGAAAATGTGAAAATTGAAAAATTTGTCACTGTTGCACATATAAAAGCAATGCACCTAAAAAACACAGGATTAGTAGCCTAAAGAAACACTGTGCCATTTGATAACAATAGTTGTATTCTTAATTTTATTTCTAAAAATACAATTGTTCATCATCCCTTTCACGATAATTTAAACACACTTTCTAATTCAAAAGGGATATCACAAGCACAAATCCCTCTAATAAATGTCACAATCAGCTGCTAGGTCATTATTTATCAGTAAGGAATATTTTTCTTTCTTTGCCATCGGCTCTAATAAGCAGTTTATACGAGTGCTGTCTGTCGCTTCTGTGCAAGATTTTCAGTGCATCTACTGCCACATACAGAATAATGTTTTAAATCAAAATGAAAATAGCACCAGGTTCGCTTTAAGTATGCCTTCAAGGGTGTGAAGCGCTTTATTCGGAGGTAAACAACCGTGTTGATGAGACGAACAAAGTGAAAAATTGACAGTGGATGGGAAACTGTATTGTATTGCTCCAGCATCATATTATGTAAACTGCATTTATAACAAAGAACTGCACGTATGCAAATGTCATAGCAAATAGCAGTAAATACACACACATTACTTTCTTCTTCTGAAGATCACTCCGCACTACGAGGCCGTAGATTGAAGAGCGCACTACATAACGCAGAGTAAAAGACGGGGCGGAGCCGAAGCCGATGCAGCTGTTGTCATGTCATGTGCTTTATGCATATTTCACGGATATCATAGATAGGGCCCAGCGAAGGTGGTTGCCGAAATGTTGTTGCATGTTTTATTAGGATTACAGGCCGTTTCTCAATAAGCGTTCTTCTGCTGTCTTGTGTCCTTGTGTTCTCAGTCTACGTCATCAATAACCGTCAAAGTCTGGTTCCAATACTCAAGAACACAAGAACAGTGGACGCATGAAAGTACCCGGATGTGTTCTCGATATCAAGGCTGCATCGGATGTAGCATTGCGCGCGTACGGAATCCGCTTGAAGTCACCGCGGCGCGTCCATCCAAGTTCGTTCTTCCGAAGCTGCCTCGCAAAACCGGTCTCCACAAGAACACAAGTCCGTTCTTGGAATTGAGAAACGGACACAATTTCTGACTGTTTCACAGGTCAGCCCTCGGAGGGCCCCTCAAAAGCGGGGCCCCAAGCAGTTGTCAGCCTTGCCTACCCCATTCCTACGCCTCTGCAAGATGATGGATGACCCAGAACAGCCTAGAAACCACATACTGTAACATCTAAGCTGCCACATAGCATGATGTAAGCCAACACATTTCTTTTAGAAAATGCACATATAATGTCTTATTTTATTTCCTTATTGTTTTAAGCAGGACTGCAGCTTTACAGTTCAAATTAATTTTGCTGGGTGGCCGCCATGTCAGAACTCAAGCCGGCATACAATAGATCTTCTGACAGTGTTCAGAACCAGAATTATAATCATTCTTAGCAGTTTATCATCCTCAGAGAACATGGAAGAATCAAAACCATATGCTGATTCCAGATGTATTGGTAAAAGATGTAAATGATAATACCTGCTGGTCAAACATAATA
This sequence comes from Triplophysa rosa, assembly GCF_024868665.1. Taxonomy (NCBI): domain Eukaryota; kingdom Metazoa; phylum Chordata; class Actinopteri; order Cypriniformes; family Nemacheilidae; genus Triplophysa; species Triplophysa rosa. Next base: position 27,007,439 of record NC_079893.1, on the reverse strand, counting down.
TAAATGAACTGCAGCTTGTGTTTTTGAAGTCGCTCTGCTTTTAAACTCATATAGTCTTACCGCAACCCAAACAGATTCTTGCGGTAAAAGGAGCCAGTGTTACGGTAATAGAGTGCTGCAAGTACTGTATACATCAAAATTACATTACTTGTTTAAGGGACAAATAATACAATACTTTACTTTTGAATCTTTGACAAAAGCACACTTTTTCAGTCTAATGAGGTCGTCTAGAAGTTGTTTGAACATTGTATGAACAGGTGAACTCATGAATTAGATGTAAATGCTTCACTTTCAAAACTAACATTCCCGGTGGCCTTTCGTCGCATGCTTTGATGTGGAATTGAGTTGTCTTGTGTTTAGTGGTTGTTTTCTTTGCAGTCGCTGTGATGAGAGATTTTCCACACAATGGGGTTTAGGGGTTAACCGACATCAACCTCAAGAGATGCTCATGCTGATGCGTCTGCCATTGACTCCAGTGCTAATGAAAGGCTTCAACACGCAGAAGTTACCACATGCAGAAATCTACAGCGTGGCCTATTCAATATCAAGACAAATGTAGACTTAATGCTATACTTTGTATGGATTAGCTGTCATAATAGCACATTGGAAACTAGCTGAACAGCACTGGAAAATGTATATTTATGTTCTCCAGACCGTTAAGAAAAACTGAAAAAAAGATCATTTATTGCACATTTTTAATGCAGAATATTAAGTCTTTACATATAATATATATATTTAATATTAAATATTATCCTTTATGTATATGTTATCCTTTATATATTTATACACACACACACACACACACACATATATATATATATATAATTATGTATATATTTATTTACATAAATGTATATAATTATGTATATATTTATTAAATATTTAGTACATGCTAAATAAAAACTATATTCAGTTTGATCCTTTTATTCATGCTTTATACTTTATACTATTTATATATGATAACATTTTTTTTATATTTGTAAATGGGTCAAAAGTATATAATAAATGAATCAAAATTAATTGGATTAATGAAAGTAAATCAAGTTAAGTAAATTATTCAAAAATATATAATAACACAAATGTATGGGAATTATGTTTTGACTTAATTGTGGTCACCTGTTGCCTAGTGTTCGTAAAAATTCGAAAAAAAAAAAATTTCAAGCAACTTTTTAAAAATGCTTTCTAAAAAGCTTTTTTAAATTGAAAAAGAATAGCAAGAGATTGGCTTTTTTCCAGCATTGTTTAACCAATCTGTGTCAATCAATATAAAAAAATAAACCAAATTATTGTTTTATAGTGGTAAAACATATTATGCCAGACACAATAGTCAGGTCACTATCAGAAATGAAGCTTCTTTAATGTGGGTGTCAATGCACGGCATTCATACTGACAGGAGAAGAGAGATGGGAAATAACCTTTGACCTTTGCATTGCATCTGGCCTCCATTAGCCCTCCATGAACATCGGCCGGCATTTAGTGACCCTCTGTATCAAGAACGTCCATCACTCCTCAAGCAGTCATCATCATGCCGCTTGGACACTTTGTGGGATGGTACGTAAGAGCGAATTTTAGGAAAAATGCTATCTGCTATGCCTGAAGCAAAAGATCAGGTTCCAGCATTAAACATATCCCTGATAAGGAACGTCAGTTTGAACTCTTTCTTTAAATGAGTTCAATCTAAATCACTTCCCCCTATACTTCAATGGTTTTGTTGCTGTCTGGTTGCATCAATCACCATCTTTCCAGTGATGATGGTTGACCAAGAAATTCTTGTTAGTTAAGGGAAAGGTTAACCCAAAACTGATATTCTCTTCATCATATATTCACTCTTATGTCATTCCAAACCTGTATGACTTTATTTCTTCTGCAGAACACAAAAAATATTTTGAAGAATGTTGGTAACCAAACAACATTGGCCCTCATTGATTTCCATTGTATGGACACAAAACCACTGAGACATCTCTCAAAAATCTTATTTTGTCTTCCACCACATATAGACCACAGAAATGTATTATACATTTGAGTTTCATGATGTAAAAATAGTTTGAAACATCAGAAAACTGAAATTCTCGCTTATAAATTTGAGAATTCTTTAAAAAGTTGCCCATGTCATTTTTACCCTTGGGATTGTTTCGAAGCACCATTTTAGCCCCTTTTAATTCAAGAGTGTAAGTTATAGTTACTTGATGTCGAGTGTGAACTTCACACCACAAATTACGTAAAATGTTCTGAACAGCTTGTGCGGCCCTACCCCGCCAACGCTTTCCTCTATCAGCAGTAATGTTTTTCGAACATCAAAACTGCCTCCATTCTTTTTGTTTTGATTTGTTTTGTTTGAACTATGTGTTGAACTCCGGGTTAGTCTTCGCCGTTCCAATACAAAACGATTGTTTAATGAAGGATGATGTGCTGCACATGTTGGCGAAGGATTAAGCGTTACTGCCTTTGAAACCAGGTGGCTTGGAACTTTTCACAGTCCTGAATCATAGAGGATGTTCTATATCAGATAACTGACCCAAAGCTCAGTGGTTGTAGATGCTTGTTTTTTCCAACACATTTTTTTTTTAGAAACGTCCTTAAAGCGTTTCAACTTCAGATGTTCAATTAACTTGTCCCGCAGTGTCCAACAGACGATATGCATGCATCACGTGAGAGTTCTTGTCTCTTAATCATCATGAAGAAAAACTGTTAATTTTACAGTGGAAAGTCATTATTTTACAACCGTAGTCCTCTCTATCGCCATCTCTGTTTGAAACATAAAATTGCAGGTTACATCATGTACTTATCTTTATGTTAAAGACATATGACGTCAAACATTTCTCAACAGATCAAAAATGACCCGAAAATTCCCAGACAGATGAACAAATACCTCACAGATAACATTTTACAGTATATAATTATTAGGCTATACTGTAAGCTTTCAACTGTGAAAGGTAAAGAGATTTTGTATGTATTTGCACAAAGATTTTTTTTTCTTTTAAGGTCCAATGTGTAATTTTTGGGAGGGGTGGAATGAGCTGTTGGTTGCAATTTGCAACCTCACCACTAGATGCTGCTAAATTTAATACACTGGACCTTTAAAGTGTGTATTGCAGCTTTAACGTTGAAAACAACTTGATCTTACAAAAATTCGAGGTGGCTATAATATGAATTTGAATGAAAGTTAATAGTGCAAAAATGTATGAAAAACAGAAAAACATAATAAAACTCCATCCCTAAGCCCGCTGAATTGTATAAAAAAAATTGTAAAATTATTTTTGAATTGTTGAAAATACAAGTGTATAAAATCTACAACTGTGAGATACAGATGAATAGTTTGCTCAATAGATGAACAAATATATTTGAAAAAATAACATTTCTACATGTAAGACCTGAGAGTGACAGTTCACATGGGAGAGGTGTATTTTTCCTCTGTGATCAGTGAAAAGGGTCCCATTAAGGCAGTGGTTCTCAAACTGGGGGCCGTGGCCCCCTGGGGGGCCCCAAGATGGATCCAGGGGGGCCCCAAGATGGATCCAGGGGGGCCACAGATTTTGTGGCATTTTATGAAATATAGAAATTTATCATAGATTTTATGCAATCAAACATCAGAAAAATGACACCACCAACCAAAAGAATTGAGGTTCCAGCATTGTATAACTGAATGTTTTTGGTTTAATTAAAATTCTAAGTTTAAGATTATACGTCTTTATATGGGGGGCCATAAAGCGATGCACTTAACACAAAGGGGGCCTTACAACGAAAAAGTTTGAGAACCACTGCATTAAGGAACCACACTTAACTGTCCCTTAGGGACCTTTAGATAAACACAATGCTCCAATAGTCCAGGTGTCCCATTACCACAAGGGACGGGCCAAAGAAAAGACACAAGAGCAGTCAGTGAAAGCATTGTAGTTTCATTTCTTTCTCTACCTGCCTCTTTTTGTTCCGGGTGATTTTTATAGACCGGACGTCACGTCATTTCTCACACAACCGCAAAATATCATTCTGTGAGGATCACAACAAAAGTCTGTGGCTCCCACCGAACAATGACCCACACAGAGAGGAGTTTTATCCCAGGGTCCAACAGTAGCCTGGGGACATGTCGAGGAACGGCAACAGGAAGTATCGCGCCCGCTCGCTGTCTACATAAGCAGATGGGGAGAGATTTTTTTTTTACATGAAAGAGGAGCAGAAACTAGCCAAAAACTAAAGGTGAAAGGTCATTTACAGGCACTGTCATCACCAAAAACTGCAATACAAACCCTTGACACCTGTACAGAAATCTGATATATGGAAATGCATGTAAAACACGTAAAATGCATGTTCATGTATGGCTTTCACAGATATGTCACAATACACGTACAACAATGTACATTTCAAAGTAAACAAAGCTGGCCACTCTAAAATATTTCTTTTTTAAACTCTACATTTACATAAACTCCACATTCACATATACGTATACATCTGTTCATATATCAGATTTCTATAAGGGCATGAGGGAAACCTTTTAAAATACTTTGACGTGGAGATCAAAATTCAGACAGCATGTGGCCTTGATGTGGCATTCGATGTTACGTTCAGACTTCCACGATACATGCGTTCTCATTTCTTCTGAAGACACATGAAGACAATTGGCTTTGAAAGCTACTTTCTCAGTGACCCTGGGTGTATTAGTGAAGATGAAACATTAAAACAGCAGAGAGAGATTCAAGCGCAGGAGAGCCACCCACTGAGTTTAGGAAAGCATATTAAAACTGTCAGTCAAAGGGCTCCACAAGAGCGGGACGGAGATGTTGATGAATTTCAAAAACCTCCCCTCGAGTACTATTAGGGGCTTTATTGTTTATTAAATGCATGTCTTCTCAACCAAGCGCTTCTTATTTCTATGCAAAACACGAAACAAGAAATATGAGAATTATTATCTTTATTCTTTTTTTTTATGTATATGGATGTTTTACATTGCTATTATTAATATGATCATATTTGACCCTAACTCTAATGAAATGGCACATTGCAGTGATTAAGGGCTCCATTTGTTTTGAGAAACTACATCTCACGCTTGGCCACATTAAAGGCGGTACATTTAAGAGATGATATTTTGTTCCAGTAAAAGTCTCTGGCTTTCATTTCTCTGAGTTTCTAAAGAGCATGTGCAAAAATTTGTTTGCATGCTGTTTTTATTGTGCATTTCAGTTGCAGGCTACAATATATTCTGTATTTTGTGCATTCTAAAGGAGTGAATATAAAAAAAATATATATATATATATAGGCTATATATATAACACTTTCAGTGTGCTTTAAAAAAAAATATATATTTAATTTAGATGATTAAATATATCAAGTAATCAAGTAAATAAAATGACTCCCAATATGACGCTTTTAAGGGGCCGTTCACATTTCGCGTCTAAAAACGCAAGCCGGGAGCATGCGCTCTCGTGGAATCTGTTGTTGCTAAAGCAACCATGAGCCGCGCTCGCCGTGAAGATGCAAAGGTTAATGCAAAGGATAAATGGATTTTCAGCACCGAACACCCTTGCAATAACTTATTTACTTATGCCGTGATCATCTTCACCTTATGTTTCCCTATCTTCGCTGAGTTTTTCTATGTTGTTCTTGAAAATTTGATTGGTTGGTTGTTGTCACACGACGAGCCTTGAAAAAAGAGCATGCGTTTTGCCACCATGTCTCTCTCTATTTAAGTGCGCTTGCTGCGCGTCAACATTTCAAACAACGAACTTGCGCGTGCAAAAGACAGTGCTTGAGCATCCGAAACAATGACACAGGTTCAATAAATGACGTGAGTGTAAGGTAGGACCTTCTGTTTATCTTATTTAGCTGTATTTATTATTCAATTATATGATATTTTTATTTGCTATTCAAAAAAAACTAGTAAAAACTGCACACTTAACAAAAACAAACACCATTATAACAAACCTTTATATTGCATTCTAATGCAAGCTAAAATCTAGGTGCTCATTGCACTTTTTCCCATTTTTCCAAAGTAACCCATAACACACACACATACACGGCCACCTCTCCTTATATTTCAGGCCCTACCTCTGCAAATGTCCTAAGTCTGCCGTATATTTTCAAAGCTGTTGTTCCAATCTCCATGGATACTTAACATTGCGAGGCACCATTAGTAATATAGAAACAAGTGCTCTGCCATATTCCCACAGAAAAGCTCTACAGTTAATTTCAAATGACAGTGCACAGTTTGCTTTTTTTTATAGAAAAGTATCGATTTACTTGCCAAAGAATACATCATTCCTCCAACAGTAAAGGCCCAAATCTATGTCTTGGCTGATGGCAATAAACAGATCATTATATTTCCAGAGCTGCTGTGCTAGAGAGGTGACAATGCATCTCAGACACAGGTTTCCTACGGACAGGGAGCTTGGACGTGTAACATCAGTCTCTGGAGGGGTGGACAGTTAAAATGGGTTAGGACAGGTCAAAGGGCAAATAGAGAGAGGATCAGGAGTCACAGAGCCGCACCGAGAACAAAGGCAGTCTCGCAGTTAATGAACTATGAAAATGTAGAAACACTTGCGGCTTTGTTCCAAATCCAAGAAAAATGTCATTGTGTACTGTACCCAGTGTTCCCCAAAATGGGTTACAGGCAACAACATAAACAACCATTATGTGGCCCAAACTTAAAGGGATACTTCGCCCAAAAATGAGTGTGTGTGTATCATTTACACACAGGAAGAAATTTGGAAGAATGTCAGATCTCACCCACCATTTACTGCCATAGTAGAGAAAATAAATACTATGGGAGTCAATGGGGGGTGAGATTTGACAATTTCCCAGATATATTCCTATGTGTTCAGCAGAACAAAGAAAGTCATACAGGTTTGAAACAATCTGAGAGTAACCATCTTTGGGTGAAGTATCCCTTAAACTTCCGGTAGACCTCTGCAAAGAATCAATAACTGGTGAGTAGTTTTAAGCTAATTTGATACAATGAATATACAATAAAATATGAATATAAATGAATAATAATATAAGGAGTGGGAAATGTCCTATTGGGCAATTCAACTGTGCTGAAACAGTGGGATAATATAAAATAAATTGTTATATTATAACCAAACACAGATCAGAAGTTAATTTCGGGCCAGGCACGTGTGACGATGAAAATGTGTACACATACACCCAAAGGAATGCAAGATGACTAAGCGGGTATGTGAACTGTTTTTAAAGAATAAAGTAACATTTAAACCCAGTTCATATATTTCTCACAGGCAAAACATATTTTTTATTTTCGGGTGAACTATCCCTTTAAATCACGCCTATGGAAGCATCATTGAAAATTTTACCAAAGTGGCTCTTTGGAAAGTGACATACATACCGAATATCCAGACATTCAATTGTGTTGTAATGTGCGCCTTTCTCTTTGTAAAAGTAATTTCTCAGAATCTTTTAGGCTGGATTAACATTTCGCGTCTAAAACCGCTCGGAAAACGTGAGCTGCACTGCGTTCCCCTTTTTTTCCAAAGCGCCTGGACTTTGCACTCTCCTGGCGTCTGTCGTCGCTAAGCAACCATGGGCCACGATAGCCGTTGAGACGAGGAGGTATAAACAAAGGATATATGGATTATATGCACAGAAAATACCTTGCAATAACTCTGCTACTAGATTTAGTTATGCTGTGATCATCTGTGTCTCCATCTTCAATGAGCTTGTCTATATTGGCTGGTTGGTTCTTGTCACATGACCTGCGGTGCGCTTGCCGCTTTCTGAAAAGTTGAGATTTTTTCATCTCGATGCGGCGCCGACGCACCTGAAGAAAAGAGCGCGTCGCAGCGCATGCGCGTCGCTACTGCGTCGCTGCCTATTTCCGCGCGCCTGCCGCGCGTCTACATTTACAATAACGAATATGCGCGCGGAAAAGACGTGAAATGTGAATCCGGCCTTAGACTGCTTTTATTTTAGAAGTTTTTAAGTATTAAATACAGATAGATCATGTGTAGAACATGACTTGAATTTCTTGCTTAGAATTTCTTTCCAAAACCAAAACACGCTCAAATTCCTTATAACTAAGTTAGTCTTTTATTCAACATTATTAATATTGATTTGTTAAATAGTCTTTTTGGCATTTTTACAAAATAATATAATAATATTAATTTAATAATATACAAAATACTATTAATAAGTTTTATTATCAATATACTCCACATAATATTGTATGGAAGGATGTAATTGGTAATTGTAAAAATATTTATATAATAAAAATTATAAGCATATTAAAAAAAATCTCAAATTGCTTAGAAGAAATGGATACAAATCAGGGCTGCGTTTCCCGAAACCTTCTTATCACTATTGTTCTTAAATTATACCTTAAGCTGCCTTATCGGTAATACATGTTTCCCGAAACCTTCTTAGTTAAATATATCTTCTGTAAGTCATACTTTCATAAGGTTGGTCTGGACCGCTCTTAGCTATACCTTATCGCCTTTGATGGTTCATACCGCTATACAAAAAGCTTTTCTACATCGCAGTTTAATTTCACATATAAAGTATATAATATAGTGTATTTGCGCAATTTCATTAGAGAACATTATAGTCCCCTGCATGCTACCATGTCAGAAGAGAAAATTCTACACAAATTTAGCCTGCCACGGGAGCAAATTCTGCAGCTCTTGCATCTTGTTGGCCCAACTTTGTCGAGACAAACTCGACGGAACCCCCTCAGCCCCGAAAATCAGTTGCTGCATGGTGGCTCTTCGTTTTTCTGGAGGTGTTTGGGGATGAATATAGACTGAGAAAGACCTAGGTGTGGCGGTACGTTCACTCGGTGACAAACATCCTGCTCCGTCATGCCACCGATTACATACGTATGCCTTTCGCCAGGCACGACGTGATGGAGGCACACCAAGGCTTCCATGCCATTGCGGGCAAACTATGAGAATATAAATGACCCTTTCAAAAACAAGCGAAGCCAAACAGCCAGTTAATGTAGCTGGTTAACGCAGAAAACGTATGGCCGTGAGGGTGCGGGATCGGACACTTGCAAAATTATAAATACATACATACACACACACACACACACACACACACGCGCGCACATGCGCACACACACACACACGCGCGCACATGCACACACACACACACACACACACACACACATATTTCTTACTTATTTATACTATTTCTAAAGCGTTTCTTTATAATAAACATTGTTTTCTCAATACTTTACCCACTCTATAACGCAAGTTAGAGCGAACAATCGATTCTTGAGGCATCAACCTATTCAGCACCACCGCCATGGACAGCACCTGCTAACGTCGCACTTAAGAAGGTTTACCTTAAGTAACCTAAAAATGTATAGTTCGGGGAACACGCCTAGAAAAGGTATAACTTGAGTTAAGGTGTGCCTTTAGAGTCTTCGTAGCGCGCAAAGAGACAACGTTTTAGGGAAACGCAGCCCAGACAATTATTGAAATGCATTAAGAGTAAATGGCTATAAAAGTAATGTAGATTTCACAAGGCTGAGATAGAGTTCCCACTTTGCAAATCCGAGCTCAGTTCGTGACATTGTTGAGTGGCATTTGTGAGATTTCCCGATCTTTTTCTCAGGAGAAACATGTGAGACGCAGGAGACTTGAACAAACATTTGCTCTCTCATTGCTGTCTAAGAGAGACAATTGAGACGTTAACGTGATCTCATGTGTAATGCTTCTTTCTTATGGGAAGGCGGCTCAATGGGTCCTGAAACAGGGCTGTCGAGATAATGACGTACTCGCTTGGCACAGACAGAGTTCTCACAATGCACACTCAATATTTTGAATTTCCCTTTGTGTGGGCTGAATGATTGGTAACAGAAGCACAAGTGACCTACACTGAGCTGAATCGGGGTTAACAAAAGAGCAGAGCTCTTTCAGTACTTTAATGCTATGATGAATAGGGTTGACAAGCCAAAACTAAACGCTATACAATTTATGATCTGGTCAACCGCACACTCCACTTGTGAAGAAAGAGCAGACAGCTGTGTTTTCAGTTAGCAAGAATTCTTTCGAGAGTTGTTCTTCTCACGTCGTCGCAAAACAACCTGCTGCGTTCCGAATTCACTTGCGCCCGGACGGTTTCCGAAACGAGCTCGGCTGAAATGAAAGATCTCCGCGATATAAATTTGTACGCGGGTGAGGCTCGGTGAGCGTCGGGCTGGACGTTCAAAAGATCTTTCCCAACACGTGACGCATGAATGCTGGGATTTTTTTTGGGGGGGGGTGTGGTGGTGCGGGAGAGAGGAGACCCAGGTAAAGTTATCCGGTGGGAGCCGCCCAATTTGTGTGATCTTCCCATTCATACGGCGGGGTGTGGGGGGGTGGGGATGGCTCCTCTTTTTAACCGTCAGAGGAAGGACGTCTCCCGCCTTGATGAAACCCTGGCGTCCCTTTTATTGTTTGTAAAAACAAAACAAAAAAGGGCGGCGAGTGAAAAAAAGCGGGAGAAAAAACAGTCCTATAGGAAGCGAAGGAGAAAAGGAATGGTTTGAGCCAGTCAATGATAACAATGCAGTCTGCTGGCTTAAAGAGACGTGATGTTATTAGGCACCAGGATCCCTCGTGTGAAGCAGGCAGGGTGGGGTAAAGGTCTCCCTCCCTTTAATTTGCTTGCTCCCTGCCCCATCTGCTCTCTCTCTCTTTCCTGTCTGCGTATGGTATGTGTGTGTGCATGTGTAAGTGGACGTGGGAGATGTTGAGCACATAATAGGACTCCTCACAGCTCCACTTCCGAATGGTGGTCATATGAAACGTGCATTTCCAGGTCATTCATTGACACAGGTCCCCGATGAGCACGGTCTGTTAAAGGATCTCTCCCACGAGGGGCCCGTGTGCACCGTGAGAGGAAGAGATGACTTACTCTCTGTTGTAACATGCTAATCGTGTTTGGTTGTTGAGGCTGCTGAAGGACTCAGAATTACCCTTGATTAAAGGAAGCTTTTGTGAAAACACTTTAGCTTCAACCATTATAGCTTTTAAAACCAACATAACAAGAACTGACTGCGTGTCAACGATCTAAAAGTAATTGAATTCTTAGCAAATTAGGTGTTGATGTAGACGACCTGAATTTACGGGAAAACGTAACAGCTTTACGAGATTCCGATTTCGAAGTAATGTGTACGATGTGAATGCTAACCAAAGCCCTAAACACAACCAGCAGTTCATAAGAAAAATGAAGAATGTACAAAATTCTAGTTGTGTCATATCGATTAATCGCAATAAATCGATTCCTAAATAAATGTTTGTGTTTATGTAATATATGTGTGGCATGTATATATATTTTTTATGTATATAAAATTACATGTACTGTATGTATTATACATTTAAATACTTGAAAATATACAAAACACGCACACATATATTACATAAACACAAACATTTATTTTGGAATCGATAAATTGTGATTAACTGATTTGACACCACTAACAAATTCATATACTGGAAAAATCCAGACTCCTTAAATTTACAGAACTTTAAGAAACTTGGTGGTCACAAAAAGAGTCTCTAAAAACTTGAAGAAATTGATGTCTGAGTTTTAGAAAGTGTACAAATTAGCCACCAATTTGCTGAAACATAAAATATTCACAAATTGCTGTGAGATTGTGTTGAAATGGTCAATTTTAGTCGATTTCAACATTCCTTTTTTTATAATTCATTCAACACTGTATGTTTGATACTTCCAACACTGTTCACATTCCACTGGTCTTGTTTCTTTATTTTTACATAATTTACCAAATATTTTTACTTAAAAATCAATATTAAAGGTTGATTTATTTATTATTTTGCTGACTACTTCATAACAGGACCGACCATTTTACTCTGTTCTTAAAGCATAGTGTACTTTATCCTCTATATTAATTCAAAGCCTTTTCACTGTTAAAGAGATACAAAAATCAAAATTCTTTCATTATTGTCATTCCAAATCTGTATGACTTTCTTATTTCTTCAGAACACAAAAGAAGATATTGTGAAGAACGCTGGTAACCAAACGACACTGGCTCCCATTGATTTCCATTGTACAGACACCAAACCACTGAGACGTTTCTCAAAATATCTTCTTTTGTGTTCCACATAAGAAAGTGTCATATACATAACATGAGGGTGAATAAATGAAGAGCGAGTTTTTATTTTGGGTGAACTATGACTGAACTATGACTAACTAGCAAACGGCAAGATTTGACATATTAATCATATTCATAGCACATCAATATGCCAAATGTAAGCAAACACCATTTATTTATGCTTTTTACTGCATAACCAATCTCCAATTATTCAACTTGTGGTAATATGTTCCCAGCCCACACACGTGTGGATCCAAAGTCGCAATAATTGATCACATGCCATAATTAAGACCTCACAGCAGATTTAATTCATTAGCCGGGAATGTTTTGTGAATAATCGTTATTAGCTGTAATGGTCGTGCGTTTTTAGAGGTGGTCAGCAACAGGGTGGTCGAATGCTCAACAGGGAAACTAGCGATGCCCTAAACACCTCTCTGCGTAATGCACGTTCAGCCAGAATACAAAATGTGGCTTTGCCATGTATAGCGTCACTCTCGAACAAGGGCGCTGACAGCGAGAGAAGGGCTTTCTGTCATTCCAGCCACCCATTCACTGTCTTTCAGCAATGCACGGCCGTGCCAGATGAAATAATGGCCCATGATGCCACTCGTGGACTCCCGGTTCCGCTTTCACACCGTGATTCAGACCAGAGTGCGTGACCATTACCGAAACAGCACACGGCTGATGTATAAAACAGCGATTTCGACTCAATTAGGTCTACATGTGTTGAGGTGGCCCCTGGCAAACACGGCTACACCCAGCCCATAAATAAAATTCAAGTATGAGCTTGCATGTCTCCCAACCAGAGCTCGGCATGTGGTTTTGCCTTTGGGTTGATTACAAACAGAGACTGCTGGCTTTGTACTGAACGCTGTCCGTGACATTCCGCCTCTAGTCAGACTGGGGCTCCATTGTCTCTTGGTAGCGTTGGGAGAACATTGAGAGAACCGATGGACGGGCCGATTCACCCAGGGCCCCGGTAATTGTTTGGCTTCTTTCTGTATTTGGACAGCGGGAGAAATTTTACCCTTTGCCACCCACAAGTGCTCAATAAGGACTATCCAGTTAAACTGCCAACGTGAGATAGCCGGACAAAGAGCTCTTTCGGAGATGAGAGATAACGCTGGATGTAGAGGGGATGAGAGGATTTGAGGGCCCCTCCTGGGAGTAGGAGTGGCAGTGTCGTGGTTCTTAGCTGTTGAAAGGTGAACAATACAACAGGATATTGTATTGTCTCGTTTGACAAATGGATTCGCCGTGGCGGCTGGGGCAGGACTTTATACTCTCGTACAGGACGTGGCTGTAAAACATTACTACGAAAGAGATATTAACTGTATCCTCAATGGTATTAAAAACCAGTTGAAGTGAAAATTGAAGTGTGTTTTGTCTTTCACTTTAAAACAGTTATCCCACTTTAATATTTAAAGCCAATTAGAAGTCAAATTGATTTTGACAAAAAGTGATATTTAGTTTATCCTCAATAAAGCGATAGCTCACCCCAAAAATCATTTACGCACCCTCATGTCATTCCAAACCTGTATGACTTTCTTTCTTCTGCAGAACACAAAAGAAGATATTTTGAAGAATGTTGGTAACCAAACAACCCCCATGCACTTCCATTGTATGGACACAAAACCACCGAGACCTTTCTCAAAATATCTTCTTTTGTGTTCCACTGAAAAAAGAGTCATATACAGGTTTTGAACAACATGGGGGTAAATTATTAATGTCCTTTTTATTATTTACCATTAAAAAACCTGTCACTTAAATACTATTAATCCTTTGATGAGCAATCATAAAAATCCCAACGTCACCCATGACAAAATGTGACTTGGAACATGACTTTATATCCATTTTTATTGAGTTAAGAAATGGCTGGCAGAGGTTTTATTGTAATATTGATGACAGATCCATTTAGTCTCACACCAGGACTTGTGAAATGCTAACATGCATAAATCTCCCCAACACACAAACAGACACACAAGTGCTGAGTCTGCTGATCAAGGCTTTCTAACACTGGCAGCTGCAGACAGAAAAGCACAAGATGGATTCTCACTCCTGGGGACCTCAGTTGCTTTGTAAACAAACACTGGCCATGTTTGTTTGTAGACAGACACACTTAACCTCAAAATGTGCTGCAGATCAAAATAAACACAAAACAGTTTTCTGAACTCCAGAACTGTTGCGCAATGTGAATGTAAAGCTCATGAGATACATGTTGTGTTGTGATTGAGGAGGTCTTTTAATGTCTAAAAATATTTACATCATCATCTCTGTTATGATGTTGTATATATTGTATTGTATATATATACTGTATATACACAATCGCAAAAAAATTAAAGGAGTAGTTCACCTTCAAAATGAAAATTCTTTCATCGTTTACTCTTGTCATTTCAAACCTGTATGACTTTCTTTCTTCCGCAGAACACAAAAGAAGATATTTTGAAAAATGTTGGTAACAGAACAGCACAGCCCCCCCATTCACTTCTATTGTAACCAATGCACAACAATGTTAACAACATTCTTCAAAATATCTTCTTTTGTGTTCTGCGGAAGAAAGAAAGTCATACAGGTTTGGAATGACAAGAGGGTGAGTAAATGATTAGAGAATGTTCATTTTGAAGGTGAACTACTCCTTTAAGATATCATTTAAAAAAATGTTTTTCTGAATTGACTTTACTTTAGGTACTATGTGATCATTTTTGTTTCATTCTGTGAACTACTAACAATATTTCTGCCAAATATTTTTATTTGCACAAAATGAAAACTGGAGAAACAGGTGAAAATAACAGAAGAGATGCTCTGTATATTTTCAGACCTCAAATACTGCAAAGAAAACAAGTTCATATTCACTTTTAAGCAATACAACAGTAATATACAGTACATGTATTTAGGAAAAGTTCAAAAAAAAATTTTATGTGATGACCTGGATTTTTATCACAGTGCCGTGTCATGCTGTCAGTCTTTCACATTGCTGTTGGATGACTTTGTCACTCCTGAGGTTTGATTTTGTTGAAGTTCAACAGACACAAGACTGGAATGACCAAATAAATAATTAAATTACATTTTGGAATGGTCTCTTAATTTTTTCCGCGGCTGTATAGCCTTTCTATGTAATTCCACACAAACGACTATATTTGAACCCCAAAATAGAAATATTGGAAAGAAACGACAAGGTCTCTCTGTAACTATACTGATTTACTCTGGACAACAGATATCCCTGCTCTTTTGACTTCTGTATAATGATGTGCTATAAATGTGGTTTCGCTTTACTGTTTTCGTGCAGTTTTGCATGCACGCTGCTAAACGCTCCCAATACTGCACTTCCTTAGTAAAATTAGTCTGACAAAACGCACGCACGGAGCCAGAATGCTTTTCTGCTCACCACACAAGACAACAGAGAGTTTTCTGAACTAGTGTGACAGGATGGAAAAATCCAAACCTGGAAAATTCAATCTTTAAGTGAATTTCAACTATGAAAGCTAATGGACCAAGAAAATTCCAGTTTATTTTTTGCGAGTTGGACATCTGTGGCATGCCATCGCGCGATACTTCTGATTCACTCTCAATGTGTATAAACAAAATGTCATGACCAGCAAAAAATATAAACCCCAAATACTTTTACTAGAAAGACACGTTATTCCTTGTAAAGAATTTAGCACGTTTACATGGAGCCATCCACACAAGGTTCATCCGCCTAAAAAAGTAGTCCCACTTCAAAAGAAACATTTAAACAACTTGCAGCTGAAATAATAAATCAGAAAATAGAGAATTCATGTAAGTGCTTTAACAAAATACAACATTTCTGTGTATAAACCCATTGTTTTTTATAAACCGAGCAATGAGTCAAATGATTTTCATGATCAACAGCATGTCACAGATGCTGTCCATAGTCATAAAGTTGAAAATAAGCAGGACTATTCCTCTAAGTCAGATAATTAAAGACTAAATTGTTTTTTAAACTCATCTGTTTTCTCTTGAGTAAAATATGATCATCATTAAAATACTGAACATTGGTTTTAAATGGTGTGCTAGAGACTCTTGGCGTACTGTATTCAAATTCATAGATTTCAAAGCAGATTCCTTTGAGATTTCAATTTGAGATAAAGCAGAGTTCCCTAATCTCTTTTCCCAGATGCATAACATGAATTCACTGACATCTGTGGCGTGAAATTAAACATTGTGTGCTCCATCAAAGCAGGGCACTGTAAAATAAAGCTATAAAATCCAATCGCTGTATCTTCTAAAGTGAAACACTTAAATTATTAACTTAAGTGACTCCTATATGAAGACTGATGGAGTCACAGTCAATAAATGAGGAAGTCTTGACTAAATTAAAAATGGACACGGCCAGTCCGAGCTTCATGGAGAATGACCCGCTGACCAAACCTGGAGCACACGGTTACAAGTAAATAACTAAAAACAAATAAACAGATTTCTGTGATGCACATGACATTCTTGTGCTGTTTACAACATTATCTGTCAGATTCAATCAGATGTGTTTTGACACGTCTGTCTACAAAACCACATATGTGACCTCTTTATGCCGATCATTTACAAACATAGATTGAGATAATATCGCGCACATTTCATTTGCATTGGTCGTTGAGATTTAGTGAATCAGTGGAATGTGAACCTGGATTGTGCTGGAAGGATTCAGATTGTGATTCAACGGATTAAAATTTGATTCAATATTGTCTTTTTACAATTCATTTTATTTAAAAATTTTATTTGATGCGCATTCCATTTAGCAATACAAAAATTCAAGGGATTTTTTTATTACAAAAAATCCAGTCCATGTGAAAGCGCAAAATATTATTTTCAATACGAAACACATTAGAGTTACAGAATGGAAACAATGTTTTATAACTTCCCAGAAAATTTCCCAGAGTGTACCTCATTCTTATAGCTTCATTGTTCTTCCCTTAAGTAAAATACGACGATGATTAAAGTATTGAACATCGATTATTCTTGTAGCTAAGACACTTATAAAAACTGTGGCATATTAAAACTCAAAGCAGATCCGGGTGACATTTATGGCATGTTACAGATAAAGTGCTTTAATAAATGCTGTAAATAAATAAAAGTGTCTTCCACATGGCATAAAAAATGGGTTACAAACTGATTGAATAAATATTGTCTGAAAGTAATATTGACTGAATAATGCCAGTTTGAACTTAAAATCTTTAGTGACCTGCTGATCAAACATATCGAGTTCAAAGTCAAACTTCTGTGATGCACATGACATTCCTTCACTGTTTACGACATTATCTGTCAGATTCAATCCGCTGTGTTTGGACGACTTCCTTTAATGCAGATTTTTTACAAACATAAATTGAGATAATATCTGTGACATTTCATTTCTCTTGCTTGATTAGATTCACTTCAAAAGTGAGAGCGCTGTCAAACGTGACAACGACACCTGAGCATAGATCCAACAGTAATTCAATCAAACTTTGAACGTTTAATGTGCGTTTTCTTTGTCAGAAATGTGAGGATTCCCAGCCAGCGAGGCAAAGTCAATGATGTGGTTAATCTAATGACGACAGATTACAAATCCTCCCGAATGTAACGTTTGCATCTCCTAATTAATAAAGTGCCTGACTGGGTTATGACAGGTACACGAATTCTTGGAATGTCTGTCAGGCCGTAACGTAGCCGCCTGATGGGATCAGCGCAGTTATGAGCCGCGAGCTCACGGAGTGATTGTTTCAGCAGGATGAGATCCAGGAATAAAGGACTGGCATATTACAGCCAGTATGTTTGGATAAACTCTAAAACAATTATGACCCGTTTCTTGGCCCCGGTGCATGCGGTACGTTTGGCCTGATTGAAATGATTTACAATTTGCAAGAAAAATGGTTTATGTCGAGAGTAGAAAGAGCAGGGAGTAATGGAAACTATGAGTCGTCCGTTAAACTCCGGAGGGCAAAATTGCCGTTTAGCAAGGTCACGGTTATACCACCTGATGACAGACCCCCTGCTATCTTCTATCTGCCACACTTTTACATAACAGAACTGACTTTTCCATGGAGTGAGATAGCGCCATTTGGCTATTCTAGAAAATATATTCACTATTAATGATCTTTGCTAAGTTTCCACTAGATTCAGCACATTGGCATTTGTCACTTTTTTATGTTTAATTTAAACCTTAAAAACTAGACGAAAAAATGTTGTAGTGTACTATAGTATTTACAATAGTAATCTGAAGTAAATAGTAGTATACTACAACAATAGTGTACTACTACACTACTATACTAGTAGTATATTATAGTAATTATACTACACCTAACTGTACTGTACTGTAGTACTGTACTATAGTATAGTGTACATATATATATATATATATATTATAGTACACAATAGTATTCTGTAGTATTAACAGTAAGTACTGTACTATACCTTAAAATTTACTGTAGTAAGGTTCAAAAAGGTTCTGCCCTCACAAAAAAAGTGTACTTCAAGATAATTTTAAGTGTACTTATAGGTAAAGATCAGGTATATTTTACGTATTCTTTAGTTAGTGTACTCAAATACTACTAGTAGTATACTTGTAAGTTTAAATCACACTTTGGACTAAATTGGCCCATTTTAAAGTTTATGAAAGTATACTTTTAAATACAAAGTATATGTAAAACATTTACATACAAAGTACACTTAAAACAACTACTTTGAGTACACAAATAGTTTGCAACTCGTTTTTTTTTATTTTGTACTGCAACTACAAATGAATTTAAAGGTGTTTATTTTGTGGTTTAATGCACATCTTTAGTTTATGAAAGTACACTGAAGCATACTTTAAAGAATACACTCAGTAAACTACAAGAAAAAAGGAATTAAAAGTACTCACTCTAAATAGTAATCACAACTACAAGCAGTATACTTAGAATACTTAATTATTTGATCCAGATATACTTAAAAGTAGTAGAGTGCAAGTATAAACCAAATATAATCTGACTTTCCTGTCAGTATACGTCGAATATACTTAAGTGTATACTTAAACTGAAAGTATACATTCTTCTTTTTAGTTTAAAGAATAATAACTTCTTTCTGTAAGGTTAGAGGTTTTACTACAGTTTACTATAGTAAATATCATAGTATACTACCATATTTTTTCATGAGGGCTATTTGAAGCGCGTATATCCCAAGGTTCTTTTAGAAAATCTCCTCTGACAGACACGGAGAAAGGAAGGAATTTTCCCAGTGTTAGGTGAACTCTCATCTGCCACCCCGGTGCGTGAGTGGCCTTGACTTTCATTATTCAACACGTATGATGTGTAGGAAAGTGTGCCACATGCTATCACAGGCACAACACCAGACCCTCCATCAATCAACACAGCATTAAATCCGACTGGCAAATGCACAGTCATACGGAGGGCCAACGCTAACAACTGTGTTGGATTACGATGACACATCTGTCTCAGCGGAGGGACCAGCATTGGGCCACAGACATCACTTTGAACCAATTACCAGATTACGGTTGCCGCTCTAAGCTTGTGGGTGGCCGAGCGGTCATAACTTCTCACACAGCTTCATTTTTCATAAAAGAGCTTTGGTCTGTGTCACGTTTCAACTCGGATTTGAGGTTCAGTGCCCATCAATGGACATGTTCGGGGGGGGGGTTGTACCTCGCCTCTTTTTTCATAAATGCAAACTGATAGATATAACGCAGGGAACAATGCTTACCTTGGTCCCGAAAACCCACCCAATGCTTAAGACACGAGAATTGAAAACACATGCAAGGCATTACACCAGTGTCTGGACAATGAAGGGGAACGTATGATTTGGTTGACCATGAGCTGAAGGGCTTGTGTTTCACAATTATTACAGGTTGTGCCTCTCGACTGTCCAAAATATTGAAATAATGATTTCTTAAAGGCACTTAAGGTCTGTAAAAGTACTGTTTAGAAATGATTTGTACTTGGTCTCAGATCTTTAGTATTTTCTTCCTTATTATTGGACAGTACAGTTTAAAATATAAAATTGATCAGATGTGCAAAAATAAAAATAGGGCTCTCTCTTAAGCCCATTGCACATTGAGTCCGAAATTTGCGTCCGAAATTTCCGCTCGTTAAAAAATAAATACGACCTCACGTTGTTGTCAATCACATTTACACACTGCCTCCGATATTTTCGTCCGTCATAAATAATTCGGACCGGGTTCGATTTTCTGCGTTTTTCGCATCCGTCAAGCATTTTGAGTGGCCTTTTTTAACAATTCAGAGACACCGTACAAACGAGAGCCACGAAAAAACGCATACGAAAATTTCGGACTGTATGTGCAAAAACCTTTAAATTCTGAGAATCGAGTTTCTCTTAGATTATGTTCTGGAAACAAGGATTGATCACTCGGCCTCTTGCATCTAACCTTATCAAAACCATGCTGGTATAGATATATACATTGTACAGTTTATACAACAGTTTGACAGCACAAGTGTGTAGTTATATCAGAAACAACATCAGAGCGTCTTTAAAACCTTCTGGTTTTTAAAGGAACTTGGGAACTACTTTCTTCCGCCACTAATTCCCGCCCAGCATAACCTCCGCTATAACTCCAAACCGTCACGTCTTTTAAATTAGCGCTGTGCTGCTTCAGGTAAGTTATTAGTGAGAAATAATGAGACAGCGGGTGCGTGTGAATGAAAGAGAAACTGTAAAAGGACACTCACCGAGAATGCGTCATTGCCATTGCACTGCGGAACTTTCCAGTGTAAATATGCGCTTGTTTACAGAAGCAAATTGACACGGCAATTACTGTTATGTAAAGCGCGTCTCGAGACGCTGGCATGTAATTTTTGAAACCCTTCCTGAGCGCTGTGAATTGCTCTACAAGACAAGAAATATGCGTGTGCTTACTCTCAGCCAATCAGATTCGAGAACCAGACAACTCTGTTGTATAATGTTCAACATTACTCAACTGTTACAGTTTTGAATTTGCCACAAATGTATCATTTTATTGTCCCAATAACATCTATATTGGATAAATGTCAAACACATTATTTTTCAAAGATGGAAGTCGGGTTGGTTTTCTTCAGTATTTAAAACACAGGAACACGAGATTAATTGTACTTTTTAAAAGAAATACTTCCTTTAAAAATAGCATGTTGTGTTATAATTTCTTACATTGTGAAACGGTCCCGCATGACAAAAATGACATATTACTGACAATTGACTATGCCTGTTGCTGATTAATTTGAGTTATTTGAACATAAAGTTTATAAATACAATATAGCATGAGTCATGTCACAAACAATCTACGGTTTTGTTTATGAAGAGGATAACATAGACTTTCCACGAGGTATGTAAATAATAAATAAATCAAACTCTTACATATTTCTGAATACCGTCTTTAAATAACAGCATAAAATCTATGTTCTGTAGTCAAAGAGAATTACATAGGCTGATCTGATAGTGCTTTGACATCTTAATGTTCTCAGACATTTTATACCGTTCGTCTACCCATAACTATCTACAAGTTCTACTGTCTTCAGCCCAGTTTTATGGATGTGAAAATGCACATACTGTAAGTTGCATTTTTTCAACACACCACCCTGAACTGTATAAGCTAATCAATGTCAAATACAGTAAATTCACAAAAATACGGTACAACCTTTAACTTCACATTTGAACCCACATTATTTACAGATTTTCGAGTGTAACACCAAAGATGTTTGTTTTTCATCAGAATATTGGCATGTCATTCATTATCATTCCACTGTAATGCTGTCTGTTAGATGAACGTGTAACGTGAACAAAGCTTTTGACCACATGCTTTAAACTGTCGTCTTTAGTAAAGTTACACTTAAATTGCTCTTGTCAAGCTTCATATTTCAACTCTGTTATGGTAAAATCACACTGAAACGTTTTTACACAGCATGTGCTAGTTAAGACTTTTATTTATGTTTTAGTGGGTTAGGAACAATAACCATGTGTGTTTTGGCGGGTCGTGACCACATACTGAACTAACGTTTGGTATCAGAGTTTAAAAACCAACAGTTGAAAAAACTTTTGATGACCAAAATCAGATTATGGCATTTGTGCTCCTGGCATGAAGAGAAATATAATTTTTATACAATCTTAGCACTAAGCTTTTCAAATGAAATAAAATGGTATAAATGAACGTTTCAGCCACAAATGGCTCAGTTTCACGAGCTGCCAACAGTTTCATTTATATTTCTATTCAGAACCGAAATGATAAGCGCAGCCAAATCGTTGTAATACAAAATACATTCTTTAATCTGTGTAAATCACTGTAAATACACAATCGAGACAGAATCAGAACAGCGAGTTACAACATGGAAACAAAGTCACGAGTAACCCAAGGAAACAGACATTTAAACAAATACACAACATCAGCTCTGGATGAGTTGAGAAAAGTGTTCTGTAAATAATTTAATGGCAATAGTCCTGCACGGGGATTTTTTTCATACATTTTCAACGTAAAAACAGAAGTTGATGATCTGACAAAAGAAACACGTTTAATGTCTTTAGGGTTCCTCCAATATATACATGATATACAACTGCATTTTAAATACAATCTGAAATATTTGCATGTTATTTACAATATAAGAGCTTATAAGTATTTTTATTCTTTTTCACTTTAGCTGAAAGGTGGTGTGGATCACAGAGAAAATAATATAATATAATTTTAAAGAACAAAAGCACGGCCTCTGATTCATGATGGCCTGATTCGCAAAACATTCACAACTCGTATTGTAAACAACTTCCCTTGATAATAAGAATCAACTTGGTATTTACTATAGAATAAATCTACTATATTGAGTAAATCTGAACAAATGATCATATTTCTCAGGAGCGTGAAGTAATAGTATAGAACTTAAAAACCTTCTTCCGTCGCTACACAGTCTTATACAAGCATACTCAAAGTGCACTTTAAGAAGGGCCTGGCATTAAGAAAAAGATTGTGAAAAAATGAAAACTGCTCATCCACATCATCATTTGTTCACCTTCATGCCATTCCAAACCTGTATGACCTTTTTCTTCTGCAGAACACAAAAGAAGATATTTTGAAGAAAGTCGGTAACCAGAAACCTTAACCCCCTATTGACTTCCTTTGTATGGAAACAAGTCATTTCTCAAAATATCTTCTCTTGTGTTTTTAAAGAAGAAAGAGTCATATACAGGTTTTCAATGACGTAAAGGTGAATAAATGATTGCATTTTTTGGTTATACTTTATTTTACAGTGCCCGTGTTACAGTGTAATTATACATTTAAGTACTGAGTAATAATAATTAACTATATGTACTTACTATAGGGTTAGGATGAGGGTGTGGTTTAGGGGTAGTTCACTGTAATTATGCATAATGTATAGTAAATACTATAGTAAAAACATGTAACGTGTAACAAGGGCACCGTAAAATATTTTTGGAGAACTACACCTTATCCCCTTGGTGGATGACCAAGCTAATGACCAAAATCTAAAAACATGTGGGACCACAATTAACAACCACATCCGAAGTGAATCGCAACTCATTCTTAGTCTATGTCGAGTGCACAGATCGATTGAAACAGAGTCAGAGCTTGTACCGAAGGCATCAGTGATAAATATGGCTTGTAGATCATAAAACCTCGCTACAGTGAAACATGTGCAGCAAATCATTTCATCCAAGTGAGCGTTAGTTTGTACCCTTCCCAATCCGACCCCGTCCTGGCACGTGTCCATCTGCGTATCAGTTTTTATCACAGCCGAGTCAGTCCTGGGAAAAGGGAGCCGCCGCCCGCTCCCTCCCCAGCGGGACGCGGGGGCCCCAAGGTGCAGTTTGTTAGCAGGGGCCTCCCGTCTCAGATCATCTGGCAGACGTGCAGCCTGGATCGAGAGAAGGAAGTGGCGTCCTTCCACACCTTGCAGGCCAGGCCCTTGGCGCAGTCGCAGCGCTGGAAGATCTCAAGGCCGTGCGAGCCCTTCTTGCGTTGCTTCGTGCACACCTCGCCCTGACGCAGCACCGGCTTGCAGATTTTCGTCCAGAAGTGACGGGCGCAGCAGTGGCCTTCGGAGCAGTCGGAGGATCGCAGACAAGGATCGCCCTCGTGACCTAGGGATTAAAGGGGAAGTGTTAATACTTATAATCATTGCAGAGGTGGTATCCAAAGCTTTATCACAGAGAAAAAATGAATGCCACTGTATTTTAAGCCATGAATAACCACATCCAGTAAATCCAACAAATCAACTCATCACAAACATGGTTGTTAAATGTCTATGAACGAGAATGTCTTTTTGAGCCAAAACCAAGTAAACTAGACAACCGTGTACTAGACAACCAGCGTTCATTTTGTTTTCAGGAAATAACAAGCGTTTACTTTTGGACATTCATGGACAGCAATGATTAAAAAGATTGTCTGATTCTTTCAGGTTGAATTCGATTTTATTTTGTGTTAATCCATTTACAATGGTCGCCTTAGCTAGTTCACAAAACAAGAACAGTGGTTGGTTACTCGACATGTCAATCAAAACCTTGATTGGACTGTGTTCCTCAAATCTAGCATCTGGCAAAGCGAGACCAGCCGCTCTCCAGCATAACCTCTAAATAAACCTTGTCAACGTTTGGCTTTTTCTTTAGTTCTGCTTTACAGACTGTGATGTTGGCAGACCCTCACCTTTAAGCGAGATCTTGGCCTTTCCATTCCTCCTCCAGCTTTTGTCTTTGACAGAAAGCTTGTTATGCTCCTCCAAGTGCGATTTATGAGAGGACAGAACGCTCTCCGAAACGGGGATACAGATATCTGAAGAAAAATGGCTGAAGTTAGCATGAGAACTTTCGATGGAAAATCAATCTTTTGTTAAGCCAGGTGACTTCTTAGGTACGTACAGTTACTGCAGCGGTTGCCAGGGCAACACATGCTATCTCTGTGACAACGCTTCTTCCTCCTGCGACAGGTGAGGCACCGAGATGGGCCGTGTTGAGGGCTGTGGCAATAACTTCCCACCATGCATTCCTGATCACTGCTGCACGGGTATCCCTGAGAACAGAAAAAGAAAACAAATCAAGTCCTGCCCACTTCCATCAAAACCGCAATTCACATTGGCACAATACTTGGGTAAGATACCAATACAATAACGTACTATTAATTGTATTAGTAAGTGAGAATTTGTAAGAATAATAAGCATTACAACAGACAGTATGACCCACACAGAGACGTGCGAAACATTCAAACATTCATCCAGTTTTCAAAGATCATGTCATTAATAGATTTGCAACTTCATACAATAATAATCGTAAAAACAACAGACATGTCTGTAAAGTCTGTACTAGACGTACACTTATTGTATTATTAAACAAAAAAGGCTATTTAAACTTTAAAGAAATGGCTTACGGTATGTTTTTTGTTACAATAAAGAGAAATTTATGTGACAATTACAAACTCTGAATCCAGTTACATGCAAAAGAACCAATTTACAAGCAATTAAAGGCGGGGTGTCCGATTTCTGTTGATGTTCAAATCACCAAAACAGACACACCCCTACCCCCATCTTTCTCTTTCGTCAGCGCTCAGCTCGACTAATGTCCATCCTGTGCACTGTGCACTGCTGATTGGCTACAAGGTTGTTTTGGTACTCGGCTTGACTTTGTCTAAACAAGCGCTATTCGGAAATCGGACACCCCGCCTTTAAAAGTGCTCCAAGTAACTTTTTTCACAGACAGATAAAAACGCGGCACTGTCTGCAAGATGCCGTGAAGCCTGCAAGTTTCTCCATCTATGGGAAGGGAGTGTTCGAAAATAGCTAACAAATGTTCTAACATACCAGTTTTGCCAGTTTTTTCTGGTAATTAATTGTCAACTATAACTATAACTAACTATAACTATTTAACTAATAAACACACTTTGAAAGGGGGACGATTTGAAAAAAATAAAAACATGTTTCTGAATTAGTCCCAAAATTGAAATTAAAAATAACAATTCCTATTTTTTATTGAAATATTGCAGCATTTATTGTAAATAGCTTACCAATGTGGGTCCTTCTCTTTTTAAAATTCATGTGCCCTCATAATCTTCAGTTAAAATCTGAAAATGCACTTCCGTCCTGTAGTGACTATCCATCTTAAATGACGCAAGTTAGATGGCATGGGCGGGGTATCTGTTAACACTCCTCCCCTTCGACTTTCAGTCCGCTCCCATTTCCATTTCAAAATGCAACGGCTGTTTTCATACATCCAATCAAATCGACAAGCCATGCCCACATTTTTTCTCATTCGAAATTCCGTTTCACTCGGAAATGCGTCAGTAGACACGATCGTAACTTCCGGTTCACGGGGACTTTAATATTAAAACTATTAAGGGATCTTTAAAACTTTGACAGTGCCTATTGTAACGGTCACTTGTATGGACTAAACCAGAGAGCGAACAAGCAAGAGACGAGACAGCTCTGCCAACTTCTATCTTTAATTTTCCTTTTTTTTTACCAATGTGGGATGTCTTATGTTTGTCGCTCGCTCTGCATGTATGCTGATGAGGATGATGATGAGCAGCTTTATTAAACCCGAGGAAAGTACAACATCATTTGCTTCTCGTTCATTATTTTCCCCAGTAACGTTTTTTTCTCTACATTAACGTAAACATTCCAACTATGCGTTACACTATGAAGTGGGGACCTGTCACATTTTTATCATTACGAGTGGCCCTAGAATGACAGCTGATGTAAAAAAATCTCATCTTGGTCAATTACTTTTCAAAATGAATATGGATGAACACATGCTGAAATGACAAGCGAAACAGTGTCTTCATACGGTTTTGCATGCCAGAGACCGAACTGACGGACCTTCATCGTCATGAATCTAGTCTTAATGTCTAGTCCATCAAACTCTTTCAATTGTTAAGACGATATTTCATGTGTTGATTCAAAGAAATTACATTTGAAAAAACTATTTTGTTCGACAGGTAGTGTTAAAAATGCAAACTTAAAAAAAAAAAAAACTCTAATTCTGTGTTGTCCCATGTAAGTCTTCAATTTTACAAGTAACCTGATAAAGTCAGGTAAACAAATTTTTGCAATAATTTTTATGTTGTCATATGTAGTCAAGACTGCAAGTTATGATATAAAATCGTAATTTGACCCAATGAAAACAGACATCTCATAAAAATAAACCAGGCTTTTTAATCTGTTAGCTATAATAGAATAATTTCATTTTACAGACAAATTGTCTAATACTGTCCCGGGCATTTTTTTATTAGCATAACTTTAAAGTATAACCAGGTTAGACCTCTGGCTTGCATCTAGTCGCCAAGATCCTTTAGAAGTGATTTAAGTGCACTCTTTGATTTACTTCTCTTCATTTTGAGCTTAATTATCCTTGATGTACCGTAAGGTAATACCGTGCCTCTTAACACGCTATATCAACTACAATCTGCACTTAATGAAGATTTACTTAGGGAAACATCTTACATCATTATAACAAACCTCAGTACAGCGTCAAACGGGAAACACGTGTCCCTACAAAAGAAGAGTATCTCTCAATATCTAATAACATTTGAAGAAAAGATTCTGAAATGCGCTTTGTAGATCGACGGAGCTCAGAGCGATATTCCTTTCTTGCATGTAACAGAGTTTGTTACATTGAAAACACATGATGAAATCGGGCCAAACCACCAATAATACACTCACAAGAGAAATCAGGAAGAAATGAAGCCCATAAAAGTTTTAAATACTAAAAAGTCACTGACCCTAAAATTCACTGTTCGCTCGCAGCATCATTAGAGGGTTACCGAGTGCATTAAATTTGCGGATGAATGTAGCATGTAAGACAGACAGTTTGGCCAAGACGTGAACGCTGCAGTGCCCCTAAAGTGACCTTTGCTAAATCCTGAAACTAATTTAACTGAATACTTAAAAGTTATTGTTCCCCGTGTTTTTGAAGGGTTTTTTTTACATTTTTGCCATGCGCACAAAAAAAGTGTCATTTTTTGCATAATTTATTAATGTGTCGTTTAAACTATGCCCAAAACTTTTGGCCAGGACACCAACATTTGCAATCAAAACACATAGATTTTAAATTATAAACGCAAACATTTCTCACTAAATCTCTCCAAGAACAAATTTTCTCAGCTTTACAGACCACTTTGCAAGATGTACACACTGGTCCAAAGGCACTTCCGGTTTCTGTTTTTATATATTTATTATTAGTATTTTTTTTCAAGCTTGCATAAATTATTAAATCTTAAAATTGCTTTTTATTTTTATTGGTCATAAATATTCTGTTGGTTGTATTTTGTTCAAACGTTTGTTTGTTTTGGACCAGCGTTGAACTGGCATTGTTTACATCACCCTAAGAGGTCTATATGCTATAATCTAACTGTATATTAAATATTTTTGTCAATTGTGTCTCCTGTTATCTTAATAACGTCTCCTGACCTTTAAAGGAGTAATTTTAAGCAATAAAAAAGAAATGATCTTCACGTGTATAGCATAGCTTTCTCCACCCCATTTCAGCACATAATCTGACAAAGTCATCACGCCAGGATTTTTATGACCCGGTCGACGCTTGGATACGACTCATGGATCCTCGTCTCTGATTTCACACTATGGTTTCATTGCTCACGTGTGAGATAAGCGACACAGAGATAAGCTCAGAGACAGACAGTCACGAGGGAAGCCCTCGTGCCGGCTCTCTTCTGCAACAAAAGCTGGACTTTGAAATCTCCGTATCTCTATATTCCCTCATCCTTTCCATAAAAACGTTTGGGATTTATATCAGGTAATACCCAAACTACGGCAAGTCTTATCTTGTTAGTAACAGATCAGCGTGTAATACTTCAGCTACATGGTTCAGTGAAAGACTTCTAAATTGTCTTACAAAGAACAACACTTTATTATCTGGTTTGTGAGTTAAGTGCCAAAACAATAGACAATACATCAGTGTTTCTAATGTAATACCAATCCAATCCAATTTTTCGCACGTTTAAAATAATAGTTTGAGTAAAGTTACATTTAAAAATGGACAAATTTTAGAACTTCTTTGAATTTTGTACGACCTATGCTTTAAGAATGGCTTCATTTGGAAGTAATACAAATCAGAATTGCTTTATTTCACATGAACTTTATTTTACGATTTATTTTAGTGCTGATGAAAATGTCCAGATTTTTAATAAGCATTTTCAATCCCATTTATAGAAGATTTATGCATATATATAAAAACGTAGATAAAAGAAAAAAAATCAAAATCATTGGTAAACTATTGCCCGGTTTCACAAACAAGGCTCAAGCTAGTCCCAGACTAAAATGCAAGTTTGAGCGGTTTTAACTGAAAATAACTTGCAATGACAGATCCTAAAATATGTCAGTGCTATTATTTTGTCAAGATTCACACTAGCATAGTTTATACGAAGGCATTTTTATAAAAGCTACTTAATTATCCTAATTTAACTAAGGTCTAGTCCTGGCTTAGGCTAAACCTTGTCCGTGAAACTGGGCCTATATTACAACTATAAGCCTTCATTTGATCTTAGTCTTGGTTTATATGCAAAACATACTCATTATCTGAAAGGGTTTTTGCACATTAAACCCATGTCTTACACATATGGTCCTCATGGTCCCTGGGGTCCGGCTTAACTTGACCTCGCAAAAGCAAAGCTGACATCGGACACCATGAATGGTGTTAGTGAATTGAGAAGGTTTGCAAGAGTAAAATAAACTATGTCACAGAACAAACAAACCTTATCCACCCTCAAAGGCCACAGCCCTACGGGTATCAGATCACACAGGAAATCTCTTCCGTTTCAAGTTTATCTCACCAACACTCATGATCTGTCCGTAACAAACCCATTTGGGGTATATTCTTATTAACAGAATAAATGTAGTAATCACAAATAAAGATGACTTTTTAGTATACCTGGAAAGATTCTACTTACGATATAGTTTGGGGAAATTGTGGGAAAAATGGGGAAAATTGGGCATTTATATTTCTTTGCTTTTCACTTTGTTGCAATGCAACAAAATGACATAAAAAAGCTAATAAAACAAATCAGCATCCTCTTCATAATGCCACAAAGAATGATGGGAAAACTGGTAAACTACCTCATAAACTGAGTATATAGAATTTTCTGTTGATATTGTCAACAACAACAAAAAATACAAAATAAATTGCAGTTAACCTTCACATGTATACCAATTATTATCAATAACTTTCACCAATCTTTAAATGAAGCGTAAAGTCAGAGACCAGCCTTGCTAATTTCCCACTGGTAATTCCGACATTGTGGTGGGTCCATATCGTAAATATGACGAGTTGAAGACAGCAGCATTGGCTACTGCTGATTAGAAACGCAACAATGGAGAGGCTCAGAGATGACGTATTTTTGTAGACTAACCCGGAAGTAAGTGCCACGCTGGTTCCCTCGACCAAAAGCATATGCATTTTTCCCATAGACTTTTGGAAGATCGCAAAAAATAAGATCCTTAGATTAACAAAGGTTTATGACGTTTACACGTTTTGTCTATCAAGATAATCTTTACAAATTAACACAACATTTGTTACTTTTGAAGCCTAAATACAATCGGCAGAAGTAAAAAGCTAACACGATGCTATAAACAGACTACACTTAAGGTCGCTCGATATCAACGTCACCACCACTAAGCCTCCAACAACTCTTTCAAACTTTATTAAAAATGTGTTCCCTGGTAAGTAATTACTCCGTGAATTAATCCGCATTTACGTTTCAAGAGATTTGTGCCCATGTTGCATGATTTGTGAGCTTTATATGCGCGATGACGTCTAAATAGTCACTTTTAGCAACCGCTGTTTTTAAGACACAATAAGGCTTTAAAAAAATCACAAGCGGGTTATAATTGGTGTGTTTTATGTCATAGAATAAAACGTGAAAATATTTACAGGTTTGGTTTACCACAGACTTTATTTCGGGCGACTTACCAAAACCCATTCAAAAAAAACCCACAGACATTTGAGCGATGGCACCAGAAGTCCTAAAAGGTTAACTCGCTTCGGGGTTTTGCATACAAAATTACGTCATCTCTGCGGCTCCCTATTGCTAATCAAACGGTTAACCATCACAGCCCAGGAATTCTGGGAACGCTATAGAGATGCGACATTACACCCTGTTGGTGTTTAATGTGGTAAGAAATCCCATTATGTCTCCCAGACTTTCATTTTCCTCATATAAAGGAAGTAACGATAATTAGGCCGATGAGCCGCCACACCTTCATCTGTTTTATTTCACACTCTCAGCTTGTTAGCATCACTAAACAGTCACTTAACCTCGGAGGGGCGACTCACCTCGCCGGTTTACAATCCAGACAAAACAAATCTCCCGGCCCGGTCCTACTCGTTAACAGAACCTCCGAGTCTAATTAAATAAGAAGACCAAAGCTGCAACTCTGATGTAAAACAGCTCTCGTGTTAAGGCGGATTATTAGACTCTTCCCCTCCGCTGGTGTGGCGAACGCTCCCCGCCAATGGCCATATCCTCCTTTTGAGTTACGCGCAAAATGGAAAGCCCTCGAACAATGGGGTGTATGCACACGGGACGATGACGTACTTCGCTTAAATCTCAGCCAGCTAGGTTACTTCCGCTCTCATTAAGGGTAGGGTTTTTTTTTTACAAAGTGATAACGATGTGTTTTTAGTAAGAAAACGTTCAAATTTCGGCAACCCGACAGCACTACAGGTGAACATTGTTAAGTGCCTATGTGATCATGCCTCTGGTAAGTGCAAAAGTTCACTTTTTTCTTCCATATTTGTTTTCTGTAACTTGAAACGGATAGCCTGAAGTGCTTCTCCTTTTTGGTTGTCGACGTACGCCGAAGTGTTTGAATAATTAGACTCAAGTTGTTGATTGTAATCCTATGTGCATCCTGAAGCCAAACGCCATTGTTCCCTATGGCGCCGGATGAAACAGCCTGGTTGAGATTTTAGCGGAAGTACGTCACCGACCCGTATGCATATACCCCATTATTCAGCTCATCTGAAGTGAGTGACTTCGCTTTGTTGCAAACGTTTATGTGACTCGCGGACCCGTAAATAAAAACAGAACAAGCGGAAAGCCGACATCTGACACGAGTTTCATTGTCAAGAATCTCAGACGCGTTTAAATGAAGTTAAAACTACTACTAATAAAACGCTTTAGCTTTAGTAGAGCAAAAGACACCAAACGTATTTGATCTCTGAGACGGATGTAGGAATCTGGGTGGCCATTTCTTTTGCCTGCCCAATTTGCAGCGCTTGGTAGCGCGCCAACATGGGAGATTTATAAGAAGCTTGTGTTATAATCTTCACCATATTCCTGAGAATTAAAGAGTTGGGGGTCTTGAGAGGAAACATTTAGGGTGCAGCGGTGACCGATAAAAATGAAAAGCATTTTTCAGTAACTTATATGGGAAAGCCATTGCGAGAACGTCACATCATATATTTGTATTATACTTTAGGACAACTGAAGTAAATTGTATTTTTTTTTACCTCGTTTGCCAAATTGCAGGTTATTTCATAGGAGTGGGAATCTTTGAGCACTTTTATGATCCGATCCAATTCCAGAACGATTCTTGATTTATTAAATCAAATTTTCTGATATGTTTTAACACAGTTACTTCAGAGTTTCTATACTTTTTGTCTTGTATAGCTGAAGTCTCTGGCAGGACTGTCATCTTAGAAAGGAAAATAGTTTATTCTATTTTTTTTACCAATAACAATATATTTACGTCTTTCTGGTGTTTTAACAGTTAATCAGGATACGTATTCACAGTCATTCTGGCATTAATTTGAACACAAGAACACTGTAAACCATGTACATGAAAAGATGTGAACTTGTGGTGATCTTGGGTGTGACTCTTGGCTCAAAGATAAGAACAGAGCAATCCGCTCTATCTTGACAAATAGCCATATGTAAAACTCCATTTACAGCCAAATCTTTTCTGAGTTTTGATAAATAAGACACTATCATATCTTCAACGTTAACTTTTATTAAAAATATAAAAACAATTCCAATGTTAACTCCCCAAGTAAAGTTAGGATCTGTCCACGATTTAGTACTTATCTGCAACATCTGCAGCCCCCAAAATGAGACGACGCTCGCTCTGCTAGCAATCTGCATTTGGATAAGCAGCTAAATGTAGCATGACATTTAACTAATATTGGATTGTAGTGGTTTCCGCATGTATGGCTGCGGTCTGAACATCCAGGCTCGCATTTACGAACATGGCAATGTTGGGAGCAATTGTTTAAATGAGGGTCTGGCGGGGAACTTGGAGGTCTTCCCACTCCGGAGAGGAAGTGAAATGGAAAAATGTTCTCACATTACCTCTTTTTTTCGAATTGGATGTTGTAATAAATTACGTCTGGTCTTAATTAAGCCAACGTCTGTATTTTTATGGACGCGCTGAGAGATATAACCAAGACCAAAACCCAATAACACAAAACATAACGATATTGTGATATACACCTCATGTTGAGGGGTTATGCATGAATCTTTAGCATCTTTTTGGTAATCCAGGATTAACCTGACTAAAAACTACGCAGAGTCCTGCAACTCTCAAAAGGACATTGATCACTTTACAGATGTGCAATAATCTATTTAATTTCCCAAAACTACATTAACCCTTGTCATCTTCTGAAATGACCGAACTGTATGAGCCCTGAGGAATTGATCAAATAAGCTGCAGAAAATACTAAGATTCAACCCATGACTGAAGGTCTGCATTTGACATGTGATCATGATCTACGCTGCAAATCCATCAAAGTGTCAGACCAAACCATTCAATTAGGTTTTAATGGGAAAACACACCAAAGAAAACCTCTGTTCTCTAGACAAGTGCTGAAAGTACTTCAAATGTGATTTATCACGTTTCATTGAGTGTCATTAAATAAACATTTGGATACAACCAATAAACGTTTTTTTTGTGGTTATTTCCACTAAACATAACCCTTAAAAAGAACTTTTGGTGTAACCTAACAAGCTGATTCTGTCAGTTTGAAAATCAGTTTCGAAAGATGTTACCACATGAAGCACATTGCCATCAAATCATTTATATTTTAAAGTCTTCAAAAGCTTATTTTGATAGTACAATACTTCAAGTAGTATTATTAATGTTGTGATGAATTTTCCAAAGGAATTGGAACGGCTTTTGAATAATATAGTACTGTAAATGACCGACATGAGAATATATAACAAAACAAGCACATATAGTCTTTACCTGTGCGCGCATGTTGTCTTTCCTCGGGATCGCGCTGTATGACGCGCTGGTGCGGTTCGCGGTGGCAGTCAGCGGCTCCAGTGATTTGATGGCGTTGCCCTGCGCCTCGGTCCCGTCTCCCATCCGCATCGCTGCGATCACCAGCGTCAACATCCAACCGCACCGACTCCGCGTAACGCTCAGCATCCTTTCCGAGGCTGACTTTAAACGTGAATGTGCTGACTACTTTGCGCTTTGACAACCACGCTTTATAAAGTTTAAATTCCTCTCTAAAGTGTCCATCAAACTGTCTGATACCTGAGGGGGGAAAACGTGATGTGCACTTGACCAAAAAGAACCAAGGTAGAGAAAGCTGAGGCGTCAGGATGCTGTACTCAAAAACCAGTGGGAATGCACGCAGAGAGAGATGAGATGAGCACGATTTAAATCCAGCCCGTGTGTGTCTGTGTTTGTGAAGCAGCCTGGCGTTTCATCATGTGGGATGCGGTCTTTTTATAGGACTTGTTTCCTCCGCCCCCATTCTGTATTGACAAAAGATGAAACTGATCTGCGGTGCGCCCCTGTTCACACACTACTAGACACCAGGAAACCATCCCAGTGGACTTACTTTGAGTTTAGATCTGGATGTCCAAATACGTAAAGTTGAACCTGTTCAAATAAAGAGATTCGTTTATTATTGTAAGTATTTTATTGAATCTGGCATGGGCTACACTTTTGCGTAAATCTTAAGGGGATTGCTTGTACAGTCATGGCCAAAAGTGATGTCCAACTTTGGAAAACTGACATATTTGCGTTTTATTCAAATATATTTATAAAAATGTATTCATGTCGCCAGTTGTACTTTGAGTGTAAACTAAATTTCAGTTTTGAGAAGAATTCACAGATTTTTAAGGATTGGCCAAAAAATTACGCATGAGCAAGATTAACTGAGAGCCAGAAGAATGAATACGAAATATTCAGATGATCACAAATATTAATAAAAGATAAAAAAAATGTGGTCAATACAACCTGAATTCTCTGAAATTCCTG
This sequence comes from Triplophysa rosa, assembly GCF_024868665.1. Lineage (NCBI taxonomy): Eukaryota > Metazoa > Chordata > Actinopteri > Cypriniformes > Nemacheilidae > Triplophysa > Triplophysa rosa. The sequence goes on along the minus strand of NC_079893.1, from coordinate 26,972,207 downwards.
CAGTTTTGCAAAAAAAAGTCTAAATATTTTTTTGTCTGTTTTGTACCAAACATATCATATTTTGATGGTTTAATTTACCCTGAGGGGGGCATCAAAAGCAAAGCCGTACAAATATTTCCCTGGACACTTTTGCGCACTTCTTTGGGCATATACGTATTTCAATAGAGCAAAATCATTACATGATTAATACAAATCAAATCATATGCATATAATTTAGAGACTGAACTAAAATAAACAAACAATAATAATGATAAACTACAAATAAAGTAGTTTGTTAGAAAGAACTGGAGAGTGACCAAAGTTTCTCGACATGAGAAACAAGTTATTAAAAATCTTTAAAGAGGCAAAACATATTTATTTGAGCAAACATTCACATTTTATCTTACACAACATGCAATGACACAAATTCACGTGAATGTCAATCACTTACGCATCATGAATCTTGGAGGCAGAAATAACTGGGTAGATGAGCCACAATAATAAATCAAATATGCCCGGGAATATGAAACTTCGTGGGCAGTATTACGGTAATGTTATGCTGTGTAACGCATCTGCTTTATGATGATGAAATCATAGGAATTGAGTTTCTGGCAGCTTCAGGCTGAGTTCAGGAAAATATGGGGCATAAAAGTGCCGAACAGGTTCGAGGGAAAATAAGAAGTGGAAAATTAAATAAAGGCTGCGAGGAGGCCAGCGAAGAACTCTGGGTGGTGTTCTGAAACACTGAGCGTTGATGGCTTTGATGTGATGCTTTTGTGCACACGGGCCACATTAGTCCAAAGGCTTTATGGACTCAAGCCATCTCGAAGGCAATAAGCGGGTACAAATTTACAGCAGACATCAGCTGTTGTTGTTTTTCTTCGATTTCATTTCAATTTGGTGGTTCAGAAGTTCCGAAGTTGTTTCATACACAGAACGGGTGTCAACTTGAGTGTTGTAAAATCTTATATCAACGCAGCAGCACATCTGAGTCACATCTGGATCGTCTCCAGCACAAATTATGCCCGCGAGAGGTGTATTAGAGAAACATTACTCTACCTATCTGTCAGTGAAGTGTGTCTTATCTTATTATCTCAGTTACATCATATGCCAACATCTACTATGTTCTTTGCGTCAAATCAGCGGCCACATGCGGTCGTGTTATTCCACGTTACGCTTAACATAAACACACAGTAGGTCAACATTTGCATGTGTTTGGATATTTGCACGTTCAAAAACAGTATGGGACTGCCTTTAGTAATTCACAATGTCATTTTCTGTATGTCAGTATTTAAGTGTTCTTGTATATTTGCACACTTGAGGTGAGAACTCAAGTAGGCCTATACCTTGAATGCAATGTAACTTAAAGTTGTTGCTTTAGCACTAAACCACACACCACCCCAAATGTGACTGTTTTATTTCTAACATATTCCAGGTGCTGGTTCACTGTGATAATAGTCTTCACAAACACCTCAATTTCAGCTCCAACACATTGAGATTGCTTGACGTAGCTTGCTTACGTAAATGGACAACGATGTTGCTAACTATATGTCTGCGTAGTTTCAGTCATAAATGTTTAAAACAGGTGCCTATACAATCACAACACTGCAGGCCCACATCAGATCATAATTATGAGACCACAAACAAGAATTTGCCATCGCATTTATCCACTTCAACATCATTTGTACGTCTGCAGCTCTGCGGCTGAGTTATGCCTTGGGTTTCTTCCAAACTATGATGTTTGCCTAATCTATTTTTGACGAATAATGAAAACCAGGTGTGCGGATTTAACATGTTTTATTTCCGTTTTATCAATCATCCATAAAGTTCTGATAGGAGTCACGGCCAGATAGCTAGATTTGCAAAGGAAACTATTTAACGTTTGCCAATGGTGAAAGTACATGGAAAACTAAAACCATGATTTACATCCCGTAAACAGACGATTAAGTGACTAAATAAGAAAAACGCATTATTTACAATTCAACCAAGTTTTTCTTATTTACAGGATTTTGTATTAATTTCTAACCTCATTTATTTATCCATTTATTTATTTTGAGTTGACAGAAATGTATCAGATTAAAACAACAAATTAAAACCAACCCGAGCCCACATACCAAGAGAAATGTTTTTTCTCTTTATATTTTTGTTGGTTTATTTATTTTATTTGTTTCAACATTTACAGTTGCGTAAGAGTGGTGCACGTTCTGAATAAAGTAATGTTGTTGTGTCTTTGCATAAGAAACAGCACACACATTTCAATTTTTTCTCTTTATTTCATTTGTTAACATTGCAATTTTTCCCACAATTAAGATTTGTATAAATTTGTTTTATATCTTTTGACATTTACAACTGTTGCTAAAGTATGGTGCAATCCTAACAAAACAGCACACACATTCTCTGCTCAGATGTAGTTCAGAGAGCTTGTTCCTCAGGATCCCTGAATTCCAAGAAGTTTTGGTGATGTCATTTGGAATGGAATGACGGGTCAGGATGAAATGCCGAGCTGTCCCATCTGATAAGCGGTCCTCCAGCGTCTTGGTGTTGGCCGGAAGATGGATTACACTCTTTCCCTTGGAGTCAATCGGCGGTCGACGCATGAATGCGGCTTCTTGACTTTAACTTAATGACTCAGATTTGTTAATTGATAACAGCGACGGCTCTTTAGTGAAGCGTTAACCACATGAAGGGAAGTTTCTGGTAAATCAAAGGCTTAAATGCGTAGTTCCTGACTCAGTCCTATAGGCAGCCTGATCTGGGCAAATGCAACCATCCCTCAGGCTCTGTACATCTAATGAAACTTAAGTCACCTATAAGAGCAGATATTGAGAAATATTCTATGAGTTATCCCAGAAGAACTTGAATCCATAAAAATGGGATTTCCCCCAGTATTTCCTCCATATTTTTTTCAGGAGATCTTCAAAAGATGAGACATCCATATCTGGTCCATTCTTATTGGTAGCTGAATGCATGATGAAATTACAAACAAATAACCGTGCAAGGGGCGAGACATGTGTAGAACAACACGTGTCCTCATTCTGTTCCATGTGGGCCTGGTTATCACATGTTGTTTCAATACCTCATTTTGACATTTGCCATCACATTTTTGCCTTGTCGGTACCAATTCTGTTTTCCATCTTTGTTGGTCTTGTCCCTCTTGATGGGACCCAGTATCAGTATGTAAACATTCCAGAACAGCAGTCTTACGGCCCACATGTCTTATTTTAGGGAGAGAATTGCCTTATTCTGTTAAATCAACGGGCTTGTGATTTTGTCACCGGGTTCCTCTACATTCTTCACATGAAGCTGGCCGCAGATCAGTATCTAAGGTGCTCCTTTGTACTTGTCTTACAAGCATTTCCAGTGACATCATTTTTTTGCGATCACTCACTGTCAGAGCTCGCTGGATTAAATAACTGCAACACAATGGTTCATTGTCCTGGCGCATGAGCAACAGGCAGGGAGCGGGCATATTAACGGTGTTCATTTAGGCCAAATCTATTGTTCCCAACTGGCATAATAAGACGATGTAAAGCGCTTCTGAATGATTGACTGAAGTTGATTTAAAGGAACAGTTCACCCAAAATTGAAAATCCTCTGATTCTGTTGATTCATCCTCATGGCATCCCAGATGTATATGACTTCCTTTTTTCAGTTGAACACAAACGCTACTGGTTCTTGCATGTCTAGTGAGTAAATCTCACAAGTTTTGCGTATTGCAATAAAACATGCGATAACCAATAAGATCCGAAGGTATTATATATTCGGATCTGCTAGTTTACATTTTTGTTTTGCTAAATTAGCCTAAAATATTACTTGTTCTCTTTTTCCAAATGTTTAGGAGCGTTTATCAATTTACCGGAGTCATTTGGATTACCCAAATCAGTGGTTCTCAAACTTTTTCGTTGTAAGGGTGAATCGCTTTGTTGAAAAGACTTATGAACTTAAACTTGTAATTAAACCAAAAACGTATTTAATTATACAGTGCTGGAATATCAATTATTTTGGTTGGTGGTCTTATTTTGCTGATGTTTGAGTGAACAAAATGTATCATAAATTTCTATATTTAATAAAATACCACTAAAAGCTGCCCCCGGATCCATCTTGGGGCACCTAATAGGGTATATGCACACGGAGCTATGACGTATGGCCGCTAAAATCTCAGCCAGCTACATCCGGCGCACGTAGGTCACTTCAAGATGCACAACGTGAGTCAAATTATCCAAACACTACGTCATACATAAACAACCAAAAAGGAGAAGCGCTTCATGCTATCCGTTTCAAGCAAAGTAAAAAAAAAAAGCAAAGTAAACTTTTGCACTTACTCAAGGCATGATGGCATATAGCAATGTTCCGCCGTAGTGTTGTGGGTTCGCTGAAATTTGAACGTTTTCTTACTAAAAACATCGTTATCACTTGATGAAAAATTATCTCAGCGCAATGAGAGCGGAAGTGGCTTAGCTGGCTGAGATTTTAGCGGAAGTATGTCATCGCCCCGTATGGATTTGAGAACCACTGACTTAAATGGTGGATGGGCTTTTTGGAGCTGTTGTTTACAATAGAAGAAAATAACATGATGGCAAAACTTTAATATAAAATGGTTTTAATCGAACAAGAAGTCAAATACTTCTGGGGTGTCATTAAATTTAGCAATCAATTACTGTATTACTTAAAAAAAAAAAAACAATTATGTTAAATCTCATTTGCACTAGACATAAATATTATCCCAATGCAACTCACAGCACATTTTGAAGATTTTGATTTTGCCCCCATTGACTCCCATAGTAGGAAAAAATACAATAGTGGTCAAAAGTGCCCAAGAACTGTTTGCCGTCCTACATTCTTCAAAATGTCTTTTGTGTTCAACAGAACAAAAAAAAACGATAAAGTAATTTTATAAGCATTCTTCCAAATATCTTTCTCTGTGTTCATCAGAACAAAGATATTTATACAGAATAGGAACAACTCGGAGGTGAGTAAATGATGACAGAATTTTCATTTTTGGGCGAAGTATCCCTTTAAAGTAAACGTTTTTACATTACTTCAACTCATCAAGATAAGTTTGTACAATTTTAACTTATTTTTGTAAGTTACAGCAACTCACCATAGGCCAAAATTTAAAGCTGAAATGAATTGCAAGGCTAATTTAATTAAATTTAAGACAGAAAAAGTGCACTTAAATTTGCTTTAAGGAGCTACTACACAGCATCATCAGCTATAAATAATAAGCAGCAAAATGATCTCAAGTGTATTGCTGCCAATGTAGGCTGATTTGAATAAAAGTTGAGGTAATATTATGGTTTGGATTCTTATGTGTGCTGGCTACTTTCTTGGCTGTGATTTTGCCTTGGGTGACAATTTCTTCCTATTCAGAGCTCAAAGAGAAGCAGACGCTTGGATGAGTTTTCAGATGTGCTGACACACTGTTGAGGTGACAATTGATTCCAGAAGATCCTCCTGGTTTAAGGAAGAGTTGTAGGCAACATTTTAAATGAACAGTTCCATATTTTGCAACACCGCATCTTAAATAAGCAATTGGTCGAGAGCGACTCCACGGACAAGTAACGAATGTTTGCAGCGAGCGGAATGGTTTGGGTTTACATGAGTGCAGAGATACTCCTAGGGATGTTACAATGTCTTGTCAACATCCATCAATCTTATTCTTGGACTTTAAATTCCCAGTTCTGGGCAGAAAGAGTGATGAGCAAGCGTTCAATAGCAAAAACATTCAAACCACCATTTAATAAACACTGGAACATACTGTAAATACACAGTGTCTAATGAAGTTTGGCTTCGGTCTATGTGAATCTCCAAATTTGATTCTTGAGTCGGATTCCAACATGAAATTAAAAGCAAATGTGGTATCTAGTAATATAGCACTTTAGCATTACCAATGGATTAAAGGAGTAGTTGAGGCAAAAACAAAAATTCTGTCATCATTTACTCACCCTCATGCCGTTCAAAATCTGTGTGACTTTCTTTCTTCAGCACAACACCGAAGAAGATATTTTGAAGAATGTTGGTAACAAACAACATCGGTCCCCATTGACTTTCATTGTTTTGACACAAAACCCACACAGACATTTCTCGAAATATCTTCATAGACGGGTTTAAAGCAACACAAGAGTAAATAAATGACCAAAGGAAGTGTCTCTTTAAGATCTTTTAAACATTTAAACACACAATATTGACTGCAAAGTTTTTCATATTTCAATTGTGCCAACATATGAATTTCTATAATACAATTTTACTTCTGGGGTGTCATTAAATTTAGCAATCTTCATTTTTCAGCAAACTACTGTATTCCTTAAAAAAAAACAATACAATTATGTTAAATCTCATTTTCACTAGACATAAATATTTTCCCAAAGCAACTCACAACACATTTTGAAGATTTTGCCCCCCATTGACTACCATAGTAGGAAAAATACAATGGTGGTCAAAAGTGCCCAAGAACTGTTTGCTGTCCTACATTTGCTGTCAAAATGACTTCTTTTGTGCTCAACAGAACAAAACAAAAAATGATAAAGTAATTTTATAAGCATTCTTCCAAATATCTTTCTCTGTGTTCATCAGAACAAAGATATTTATACAGAATAGGATCGAATTTTCAATTTTTAAATCTAATAAATAAATAAATAGTTTATTTAAAAAAAACATTAATTAGAATAAAATTAATCAAATTTATTTCGCATACCATACATAATGTAATTTCCATGTGGGAAAAGTATAGAAAGACAGAGAGAGAGAGAGAGAGAGAGAGAGAGAGAGAGAGAGAGAGAGAGAGAGAAAGGGAACACTAGTAAAAATTCTCTCCCTAAAACAGCTGTGCCTTTGTATGTTTATTAACTCGATATGGTCCTAGCTGTTCACTTGCACTCGGAAAGTCACTTTGCCTTTTCTCACTCAATAGGCGAGTTAAAAAAGGTTTTAAAAGAAAAGCACACTCACAAGATCAAATGTAATTTGTCTGAATAGAGAGGAAACAAATCTTTATGTGAAGTTCAAAGGGCCTCACAGAACTCTATAATACCATAAGCTAAGGTATTCTCTTTACCAGTCACTTCCTCAAGGCATTAACAGACAATATACAATGGCAAGATTCCAGGCTTCCTTTCTGTTATGGGTTTTACACGTGTAAAATGATATTTCGTAGTTCACCAATCGCACATTACTCAATAGGTCAATTATACCATCTAATGGCACATACTGTTGATTTGATTATAGATTTGTCTGCAGTGTATATACAGTACAATACTGTAAATTAATGAATGATATGTTGAACATTTTGCTTTGGAGTGACGAAGCATTTCAGTTTTTTTCTGCCAGTCCAAGAGTTTGAAATGTATTAAAATTGTTCTGGAACTGTACCGGGAAAAATAGCAAGCCGCCAGTCACCCTTACTCAACTGACATTAAAACAAAATAAAAGTTTTAAAGAAGAAAAACAAACTACACGGAGGATGGAAATCTGTTAAATTCAAGCTTGGCAAATGGAAGCCATATGCATAGCGAATGGCCGCTGTCATTGTGAGGAGCATTAGCGAGCCGTTCGTCGTGTATATACACTTTTAATGTGTTCCATCTGTCCCTCCACAGCGCCTGATTTTCACACTGATAAATGATTAGGTGTAAATGAGCAGAGACGGACTCTAAAACACCACAAATACACACGAGGGGTTGCCGTAGGCAATACGGAGTGTTTCTCACATAAAAATATGCTTCTGGTCTAAAACACCATTTTATGGCTCTGTCTTGCCTCACCAATAACATGACGGTTTGATGCGCTTGCCTTGGAATTGTGATGCAGAACTGCATTTGTTAACACATGCATTGCAGTAAGAAAATATACACTTGAAATGTTTACAATATTGTAACGAGGAAGGCGGGACGAGAGCCGTGAGGGAACGGTGCGAGGCCGGTGACGCGAGTGATAATGAGTGGACGAATAAACCGTCCATCTGGGATGCAATGAAGCCGAGTCAATTATGAGAGAACTTTCGTTTTCGGGTGAACTATTCCTTTATTGTGTTTTTATTTTATTTTTAGCACAATACTTAATGTGAAATTGATGCTGTTCTTAGTGATTCAGAATACAGCAGTTGCACATAAAATAATATGACCAGAAAAAATGAAAAGCATATACATAATCACATTGACTTCAGTTGTCTATGCTATTGAGGACAGGACTGAAAAAATCTTTCTCAGAATGTAGCCAAGAGAAATGCAAATGTAAACACGGACACAAGAGTGATACCCACAGCTAAATACATCTGTCTTCTTAAATTAAATCTGTCCAATATAAAGTGAGTTTGAAAACCACATTATAGGAATAAACCGAGAGGCAGCAACAATGCCACTGTGAAATCCATTGTGACTGATTTATTGTGATCTGTGTTTTGTTGGAATTTCTGGACAATAGAAATGGAAACATGCGATACTACTGACAACTCACTGAACTTAAAAAAAGACATACTGTATTTAACTATAATGTAAAAGATCAGGAGTAGAGCAGAAGGCCTTCATCTCATCTCTAGAGAACTTCTGGATTACCTGAACTTCAGGGTGGCCTGCCGTCTACCAATGTCATAATAAAAGTAAATTACTTAGTCCCTCAAAAAAAGAGAAGGAAAAAGCTGAAATAATAATACAGTATTGTTTTTTCTTGAAATATTTAGGGAGAAATGGCGATCACATATGTCAAAACCGACACACAAATAAATAAATAAATTCAGGTAAAAATTAAAATTTAAAAATAATTTAAGTTAGTTAAAAAGAATTGAAAAAATCATCAAAAACTGTCCAACAAATGTTTTAAAAGCAAGCAATTTATTTAGTAACTGAATTAAAACTTACACTTAAACTGATTATAAATTTAATTTAATTATTATTAATATAAAAAATGAAAAATAAAGTATATACAGTGCACATACATAGGAAATATATATAGAAATATATATATATATAATAGTATGAAAATGGTGAGGGAAAATGTGATTGTTTATTAGAATTAAAACTGATTAAGTTATATATTTTTAGGGGCTTTTTCATGCTTTTAATGGTATATGAAAGTGGAGAGTTGACAGGAAAGTGGAGGGCAGAGACAGGGGAGCTGGACCGGCAAAAGACAGCAGAGACAGGAATCGAACCCAGGTCACCATGAGCGCACTGGCACTATATGTCCTAATAATTATTTTTAATATGAATTAAAATAAAACATATATACAGTATAATAATGGTGAGTGAAAATGTGATTGTTTATTAGAACATTTTTATTATTAATTATAATGAAACCATTTTTTTTTAAAGTTGGCGATTTTTCAAAGCTATGCAAGTGGATGTGGATTTACAATGCCATTCAAAAGGTCACAGACAGTATGTTCAGTATAGAGACAAAATAAATTGTGTACAAAAGACTCCATTGTTTGTTGCTTACAATAGTAGGGTTGTGGTGGGGGGGAGACAAATGTGCGGTTTACAGAGTTTAATGAATCGCCCTTGTTTTCTTCCCCGATTGCTCCTGTTTTCCGGAATCTATAAATGAACAATTCCCTCTCATTCACCTCTCAGGTTTAATGCACGTGTTTATTTTTGTTTCGGGACTTGAAGATGAAAGATCGGAGAGGGGAGGGGTCCCTGCTTCAATTTCAACTGACTCATTTATGCATCCGTCTTCATTCACAAAACTTCAAGAGTGTTGCACAATACCAGCCGTGCGTATTGTTGATGAGAACCATAAAGGAGGCATTTAATTGGCCTATTTATCCTCTGTTTAAGTCCTTCACTGTGCCCGGTCTATTTGGCGATTGTGTTCGCGCGCACACACACTCGGCTTCTCGCGTTCCACTGACTGTCTCCTGTGGAAACTACAGGGCCAAATAATTACAGCTGCTCATGATCAAAGCTAGAACAATGTCCAAGACAAATACAATCGCGGCATCGAATAGCTCCAGAGTAGATGATATATGGGAAATCGAGATTGCCAACCAGGTGCTCAGCCAGCAAGAACTGGCTGAAACACAAGCGCTATGCGTTACTAGTAAAACACGTGGCAAGGGGCCAAGCAGATGTAAGTACACGCTTCTGTTTCCTTTATCAGTTATTAATTATGTGAACGGGCCACTTCGTAAGGCCGCAGTTATCTGTTACATCTCGAAGGAAAGGGGATTTAGGAGAGGGTACAAATAAACGCCAGGGGCTACAGGGTGAGCACATTGTTTATGACCTCACAAAGTTCTCGCTCTGTTTGCATTCCGCAGTGATAGCATCTACAATTTGAATGCGAACGCCAGTGTGGTCGTATATCATCAAGATGTGTTTATTTACGACCGAATGCCGTGAGAAATCTCTTTAGCTCAAAATGAGATATTGAACATCGGGGCTGCACGGTATTGAAAAAAAATGCGATAACTTGCTAAATAATGCGATATGCAATATGCAGTGCGATAATGATTTCAAGTTGTAAAATAAGTTTTAACTACTGTATATGAAAATATATTTATGAACAAAAAATTATATAATTAACTTGGATTGTTTCCCATTCGTAGCGAATCTTTGCGGTATGCACATTTGCGAAATTTTGATCGCTTCGATTAATTATGCAGCCCTATTGCGCATACGCCGCTATATTGTAAGCTAGTTTAAACAACCCTTGTACAAATTTCGAATCGACCACAGCCGAGTTCAAACAGGCAGCTAAAGCAAAAATGTCATGTTTAGATTAGGTAGTGCTCTTTCCAATCAAAAGTAGTTAGCAAAACTCGCTAGCCAAGTCTAGCGTGCGTTTCGGTCAACAATGAAACACCGTTTGTTTGCCCGTCTCGCACATGTGTTTAATTTGAAAGGTCAGGTGTCCACCTCAAGGGTGGTCTGTAACCGCTAGTGACGAACAAATAAACAGAGATTAGCGCTCGCCACCCTTCTGCTTGCAGATAACATCTCTGTGGACTGATTGAGGAAGAAGAGATAAAATGTTCACAGTATCGTATCAGGAGTCATTCATGAAGCTCTGACGCAGGACACGGCGCAACACGAGCCATTGCATTTGAATACGCTGGCTGCTCGGTGCATTCCAATGACTTATTAATTCACCGTTACAAGTTTGAAAGCATAAATCAGAAGATAGCATCAGCGCTACCTTCGTCATTCGCTCGCATTGTGGACGAACTGTGGTCAGAAGGCATTGGGGAGGGTTGACAGCTTTAAATCAGAGACTCAATGCAACTTTCCTGTTGAAAATAATGTTACTATAATTCAATTCAATTCAATTCAATTTTATTTATATAGCGCTTTTCACAATGTGCATTGTTCCAAAGCAGCTTTACAGGAGCAAATAAGAAAAACACAGAAAGGTAAAACACAGCACAGTGTATGGTGTTTATAGACCAAGCAAGATCATTATAATAAATAATATCTAATAAACAAATGAATAAATAAATAAATAAATGCAGTCTCCACGTGCCCTAAGATGCCTGTACTCTCCTAAAAGTAGAGGTGCTATACAATGAAATTGGAAAAACATTTTTGAAAAAAAAAAGGATAAACTTTTACTTGCCCAGCTAGGTGGCATAAGGTTGGAGCATTGCCATTGTGTGCAGACGCTCAGACGGTGAGCGAGGACACGATGTGGAAGAAAGGAGGGGCTGACTGTCAAACTCCTCTCATTGCTGCTTTGAGGGACCAGAACACTGTCTTGAAACAGATGCGTCTCTTTGATGTGAACATGCCAGGCTGTAGTATTTGATGTATGATATCCTTCTATCCAAGTGATCTCTTTATTTCAAACCCCTCACATCTGAGGTAATGCTCTATATCTCACATTTTAATATCTGTAGTCAAACTGGATCAAAGCAGATTAAAGCGCAGATCCTAAATGTTTGTGAAGTCTCGAAGAAAGACACTTAAAAATGAAACATTTGATCATTTACTCATCCTCATGTCACTCCAAACCTGTTTGACTTTTTCTTCTGAGGAACACAGAAGACATTTGACATTTGAACTAGAAATGCACCGATATGTATTTTGACCGATAACCGATCATTCTTGAACGTTGGAAGCCGATATACTGGCCGATATACAGTATCTACATTTTAATATAACATTTTCTGAGACTGAAAATTCTTTTTTTCTTACCTGAAAATCATGTACCAAGCCTACTTTACACTAATTCAAGATTCTTTAACTTTTGGAATGGTATAATGATTATTTAATAAACAAATTAAAGATGTTCTTCCAGAGCAACCCAGATCCCAGGTCTCAAGACAGAAAGCATTCAGACAGCACTCTGATTCAAACAATACGCTTTTGTTCCTATAATTTACACATTCATAAATATCTACATACTACATCAACAATGTTTTGCTAATAGCAGTAAGTGAATGATCATGACAGAAAGACAGTACTGATATTGGATTTTAACTGTGAGCACAGCATGCAGCTGAAGTTGTTCAACCAGAGGAAATGATTCATAATTGATCAGCTATCGGCCTAAATTTTATTATTACCGTACAATGGGACCCAATGTTGTTCAAATTAGGGATGCACGATAGATGGTCATTTATAATGTTATCATATAATTTATCGTGCATCCCTAATTTGAACAACATTGGGTCCCATTGTATGGCCACAAAACTACTCAGAAATTTCTCAAAATATCTCGTACATGAAATGAGGGCGAATGAATGATGACAGAAATTTCATTTTTGGGTAAACTATACCTTTAACTCAAACCACAGGGGATATGGCAACCGAGTTAAGTCTACGTAGGTGTACCAGTACATTGTCCTTTTTATGGGACGCAGATTTTGTCATGGATGGCTTTAAGTGGAAGTAAAAGCAGATGCAGGGGAAATGAAAGAGAAAATGTGTCTGGGGTTCATCTAAGAGTTTAACCTACCGGTATGGTAGATGATGTCACATGATGGACTGGTGACACCAATTAGTTACGGAGCTTGTACCGCATATGATTTATTGGGAACTATGACAGTGTATGATTTGAATCATTGGATACAGTCAAGAAGATATCTGGGATGGGACGAAAAGCAATTGTTATAATGTATCATACATGTATAAAACTTCAATCACGTAAAAAAGCAGAAAATGTAGAATTGAAATAGCACCTGTATATACACTTCGCCTACATTAAAAGTACATGAACTCTCATAATGACATTCCTCATAATGAGTCAATCCTTTGAGATAAGCCAAAGTCCTGGTAAAACCATCCATCAACAACGGTTAACAGCAGAACCGCAACAATTCTTCTCGATCACCTTTCAAAGCCACTTCCGAAATCCATCTTTATCTGATCTTAATGATTTCCGCATGACCTGTTGCATTTATGGTGGTTTGCATTTGTAACACTGGAGAGAAGGTCAGACGGACCGAGGATCTGACTTCAGAGTGCCAAAGACAAGAACCAGGCGCTACGGAGAGCGGCTTCTCTGTATGTCGATATTAATAAAGCCTGTGTTAAAAGATCCTGCTCAGAGCATGTGAATATAGTGGCCAGCAGAAACGTTTACAAATGCACGGTTACAATGGACATACTTCAGGCAAATTCCATTAGCAGACTTAAAACTCAACTCATCCAAAAAAAACATTTTATTACACGATTGTTACATAAACATGAACTTCTACTTGTTAAACATGTTAACTAAGTTAAACTATCCACTATTACCAGCGGCTAGCTAGTGTGACTTTTATTCCCATAACTTCTTTAAAAGGTGTAAATCGTCAAACTGACGACATGTATGACATGTTTAGAAACAAAAGATTGAATGAGATTAGTTACTTTCTGCCATGCCATCAAATGATGTCACTTCCTGGGTTGCACGCAAAATGCAGCTGTACTTGTTTTTTTAAGTCAATAATTAAATCAATAGTCATTAAATAAATCATTTTTTAGGAGTAATCTTTAAGATTTAACACCAGTATCTCCTTTATCTCTACTATGCATGCACTCTCAACCCTCCGGTAGTCTTTGCTTACTTTTGACCGAAAAATTCCTGTTTTGAAATTCATTATTACAGCAGAGCAATTCAAAACTGATTTTTATTGTACTGGCAATAGACACAAAAAAAATGTTGATGTTATTCCAAAAGGTTAAAAAGTCTTAAGCCACATTGTTACTACTGACCGCAATAGGACACGAATGGGAATATAATTTGAATCAAATTAAAATTCCAAAGAAAAATATGATTAAACAAAAACATCACATTGATTTTACTGAAATGAAAGTTAGATTTTAGGTTTTGGGTCTCTTTTGACAGGGTGGAGTATTAGCCCAAAACAACCAGAGGGTTAAAAATAGATATTTGTAAAGGATTTACAGCCAGGGTACAAGAACGATTTTTGTTCCCAAAAGAACCTTTAAATCAAAGGTTCTTAAAAGAAGCGTTTCTTTCTTACCTTTTACAACCAACAAATGTTTTTATTCAACTGAGATGGAACCTTTTAGGAAGCCAATAATCAGGTGAGCTCAGACTAAATCTTTTACTTAAAGCAGAATTCAGTGTTGGGTAAGTTACTCTCAAAAAGTAATTAATTACTAGTTACTAATTACATATTCAATAGTGTAATTAGATTACTGTACAAATTACTCTCTCCAAAAAGTATTTAGTTACTTATTACTTATTACTTTCTATACCCTATATCCACCTTGATTAGTTAGTGATTCAAGGATAGGCATGAAACTCTCTTTTAATTCATTCAAATAAATCATATTAAACTACATAAAGTACTCTTATTAACTGACCAAAGTATTACAAATGTGAGAATAATACATTAAAGTACAGATTTTAAAGTTAGACTTTGAATTTTGATGTCAATTCCACTATTGCACACACATACTATATTACACAAAGTATTTAGTTTAATTGCATCAAAAGTAACTAATTAAATTACAGAAAAAATAAGAGTAATCCCTTACTCCACTTTTTCAAGGGAAAAGTAATTAAATTACAGTAACTAATTACTTCGTAACTAGTTACACCCAACACTGAAGCAGATACAAAATAACAAAATCTTACACTCCATCAAATGTTCATTTTTAAACTTAAGTCACCTTCATATTGAAGTGCGATTCATTCATTTTGAAAGCCCCACTCGACGACGACTAGAGATCGAACAAGATCTGGCAGACATGACGGGTGAAAAACATGACCGCTGGCACATTGGGACGTTTCATCTCCGTGCTAGAATCAAAGTAGAAGGTGAGGTATTCCTAAAAGGGTCAGGATTAACCATAGGTGTTCCTCGTTTACAGCAGAGCTACTGCATCTGGAGGCCAGCTGGGTTTCAGCACGTACGGTTAGTCGACCCTGCGTGGCTGCTGCGCACATTCGGATGAACTAGGAAAACTTACATTATGAGAAACACAATCCAGATTGCGACGCGAATCGGAGATGTTCTCATGTCTTTGATGTGCTTTGTGCACAGAGTTTTGATCAAGAGTTTCAATTCAAAGTGATTTATAGGCGTTTCTTTCCTGTTTCGATGGAATGGTTTATTAGAGACACTGAAGTTAGGACAATACTGTTAAAAATAAATATGAAATTGTGACAACCTACATGATAGTCTAACCACAATAACTACAAAAAATAAATAATACTAAAATGTCACCTATACCAAAGACAAAGCATGAAAAAACAGGAAACAATCAATATAATATCTAAACACTGGATAAAAATGTTACGGACTATTGAAACGGCAATGAATTCAGTACAATTTACATGTTTGTTTGACCTTCTAGACAACAACCCTATTGAAACGACTGCCCATATTTCAAAACAGTAGAACGATATTCTGTTGTCACAGCGCGTATTTTAGGATAACTGAATAAAATACTGGACTTTTTCTGTTGATATTATACGACAAATAATGCCTCTGGTTTTCAACATAACCAAACAATAATTTATAGTCACATTCTGCCATGGATTTGGGCTTACAGAAATGTTCCGGGTTCAATACCTGCACGACAGGGCCTTATATCAATCAGTGTTTTTTGCATTTTTTATAAATAATACAATATTTATTCTGTTTATTTTGTGTTTTTGTTTAATGAATATCACTCGTAATACCAGTGTAGGGAGGAAGAGAGAGTTTATAACCACTGTAGCACTTAAAGGAATAGTTTACCCAAAAATGTACTCACCCTCATGTCTTTCCAAACCTGTATGACAGTTTTGCAGAACAAAACAAGATATTATGATGTATAATGTTGGTAACCAAACAACAATGCCCTCCATTGACTTCCACTGTATGGACACGAAACCACTGAGACATTTCTCAAAATATGTTCTTTTGCGTTTCAAAGAGGAAATAATCATACAGTATACAGATTTTGAATAACACGAGGGTGAATAAATGATAACAAAATGGAACAATATTGATAATCACGCTTAATAACATCACAATTATTGTCAATACCGTTATATTGTGACATCCCCCACGTGAAGTTATAAAATCTATTGAAAATATTGTTTTAGGAAGAGAATAAGTATATTAAACCCTGAACATTAATGTAGCAATTTCAATCAAAATGTCATTATTAAGGCAAGTGAAGCAATTTGAAAATATCACTTTTTATCCTACAATTACTATTATCCAATAGTAACAGGCATTTTTAGGACTGGGAGAAAATTGAACGGACAAAAATAGAGACTAAAGAATTCATTTTCTCGGTACCTTCCACAAAGTTAACTCGCATTATTCATACTTTAAAACAGACCATATAAAAATGCTCTCGTAAGACTCTGAGCCATGAACCTGACAGTGATTTTATGAGGAACGACATGTGCATCTTGCAAGTAACGTCCAAAAACAGTCCATTGGGTGGTCCCAGTGATCCATTATTGTGTTTTTTGTTTTTTAATCGTCTCCTCCCCTTTTCTCCCACTGTAACAGAAATGTTTCCGCCCGTCTACACACCTGCAAAACCACTTAGGCCTTCTCCATCGACTGGTAATACTCCTTGAGAACAGACCAGGCCTTGGGCGCCATGAAGCCTTCTGGAGGGTTCTGGCCGTCGCGAGCCATCCTTCTCATGCGGGTTCCTGAGATGAAGTCATAGTCCTGGTGGCTGGGTAAAATGAGACGACAAGAAGTCGAATTAGAAGAGATTATTTTAATACGGGCGAGAAAAGGGACAGCGTTGTGCCCGGTGTGATAAGAAAATAAAAAGAAACATGATCTGGGAGCTTGCGTCAGAGAAAATAACCGGGTGCTGTACACTGGCTCTTTGTTCGCGCCATCGGAGGGAGCCACGTATTATATTCTGAAAGACCTCTATGATAAAATATGTTCTCTCAAGTGGCTCTTAAACGACATTATTCCTTACTGCCTTAAAGGCTGTTTTCTACGGTGCGAGGGTAGAAGAGGTAAATACACCGACTTAACTTCAAGACACAAAAAACAGAAATGTAAACTAAAGGCCCATGCCATTACATCCAAAACTCACGTTTTCATTCAAACAAATGCCTCGAAAATAAACAGATTGCGAAATGTCTGATAAACAGAGATAATTAGACTCCAACTGATGAATAAAACTCAACCGCTAGTCTAAATACAATCCTCAGTGGCTCCTGCGAACAGAGTTTATTAGCAGACGTTAAGATTACATTCGCAGAGTTTGATGCGTTTATAAATGTGCGCCGTTGCGCTGCGCATTCCTGGTCGTAATTACGACCGTTAAACGGCAGTGTTATTTTGTGGTGGTTTTTCAGCTATGCGTCGCATCT
This sequence comes from Triplophysa rosa, assembly GCF_024868665.1. Classification (NCBI taxonomy): domain Eukaryota; kingdom Metazoa; phylum Chordata; class Actinopteri; order Cypriniformes; family Nemacheilidae; genus Triplophysa; species Triplophysa rosa. The sequence continues at coordinate 26,954,495 of NC_079893.1, read as the reverse complement.
ACACGAACAAACGCTTTATATGGGTTTATAATGTGGAACGCAAAAAATGGTGTAAGGGAGGAAAAATCTTGCATTTAGTCACAATAGAGTGCCTGCTGTATGCTTGTACATCCTGTCCAGAACTACTAAATGGTCAGGCAAAGTAAATATGTGCATTTTTGAATTTGAAATATTATCAATAGCACAAAAATGACTACTGAATTGACTGTGCATTAAACCCTATCCTATCCAAGGCCAAAGGAGCTTGGGGTTGGGCTGACTTCACTTGGGTTAGGGAATAAAACACCCTAGTAAAACTCTAACAACAGGATTAAAACTAGTTTGTACCGCAACTTACTGATAATGATAGTTTACTAGTTCAATACTTATAGCACAGTTTTTAGTTTATGAAAGTGCAATGCATTGAAGTATGATGTAAACAACTAAACCATTTTGCAAGACGTAAACACTGGTCCAGAAACACTTCCTGTTTCAGTTTTTTTTATTTGTTTTTAAAGTCACCAGAAAATCTAAATGTACTTAATTTACCTTCATTCTAATTTCCTTATGGAATATTATAGTGCTTTTTATAAGTGATTTACGCACCTTTTTAAATATTCATGAGCCCATGACCTTAAAAAAACTCTTTCTGTCATGAGGCATGGCGCGAGGGCGGGGCTATCAGGGACTCTGCCCCTCCCCTCCAGCTGCATGTGGCTGAAGATTCAAATCTCAAATGACATTTTTAGATTTATTTCAGAGGTCATTTCACTGGGATATATGTCACGATGGGGAAAAAAGGATAATCGCAAGTCTTTTTATTGAACATTTCAGTTCTACATTTTATATTGGTTGTGTTTTCGTCTAACATTTGTGTTGTGTTAGACTAAAAGAGAACTGAAAGAGAAGTGCTTCTGGACCTGTGCTTTTTAAATTTGGCAAAAAGGTCTATACTTGTAAGTTTTCTTTAACTGAAAATGATGAACAGTCTTGCAAGTCCATCCAGAACACCTTAGCAACACCACACCAACATCCATGCACCAATCACGTACAAGCAAATGTTTAAATGTAACTTCCACATACTACTTGTCATTTCATTTGGATGGATACAAAACGACTTTTGTTTACGGAATATTATCACCATTTCACCTGGCAGTGACTTCAATGGGGTGAAGGGGTAGGACACATAAACTCCAACTCCACCGAGAACAGTTAATACACGTTTAAATGAGAAACAGCTTGGACTGATTCGAGACACTTAAATGGCTGGCAATTAGGCTCAGCATCCATATTTGTCTCGATTTTGGCCAGGCCCAACGCCCTGCTCGAGGAGCAGACGGAACGCCATAAATTTACTAAGGCGCCAAGCGGGACTCTTTGAAACTCAGACGGGGTGCGAGGCTGCGAGGCCCTGCCCCCGTCTCCCCCCGCTGTCACATTTCACAATTCTTTACTTCAAGGTGTCTCAAGGTGATGAACATTTTCATTACTGGATTGTAATGAGAGAATAAGTGTGAGGACAAACAGCTAGGCATTTTGTTTAAGGTCTAGTTCACCCCAAAATAACATTGGGTCATCATTTATTTACTTCCACCCCCTTTACAAATCCCTACAACTTGTTTCTCAAGAACACAGAGATTTTATTACGGTTAACTATGCATTTTTCTATACAATGAACGCAAAAACATGTATCTCACAATTTCTCACCTGTCTCACAAAGAATGCTTGGGAGAGTAAAATATTCAGAAAATAAACACTTTGGTTTGTTTCTCTCACTATTGCACGGCTTTGTTGTTTTGGGTTTTTTGTTGCTAGGGTGTCACTAGGCAGTTGCTAGGGTGTCAGCATCTTCAAAATGTGGACTATAACTGAGATGCAACTTGTACATTTTGACTGGTTAAGTTCTCAGCATCTTTACACTTTATGGGTCGGTTAACCTGACACTTTAATTCTTCATGGCTTGGATGCACATTTGCATTAAGACATAGTCTTTGTTGTTCTGTCTGTCATATTTACTGTGTGTTATGTTGCATGGTCTTCATCAGGGACGACTGAGAAGCCTGTTAACTTGATAGCGTAGGCCGCTAATAATTGAAAGACGAGACGACGGGAAATGGCATGATTTTCGTTAATCATCTTCCGGGGGATTTGTACACAGCCAGAGGAACACTGGCACATCTCCATTTCTGCTTGACTTCAAAGAACTCGAAAATTTGGTAAATGCACATGACAAAACATTTCCTGCCATCGTGCTTGAGAATCGAAAACGGCTGACATGGATGTTTCAATCAAGACGAGCAGTAAAAGACTGTTTGAACAAACGTTCGCATACAACGTTGATTTCCATATCTGTCAACACCACACCACTGTCACTTTTCTAAAGTTTGAGAGAAATCTGCTCGTGTAAGATTTCGAACCAACAGTGTGGTTAAAGTTCATATTAAAAGAGAAACAAATACCAAAGAGACTCACTTTTTGGGGTCATAAAAGTCCATAGCCTTCTTGACTTTATTGTAGGCCGCCACTTTGAAAGGCACGATCTCCAGAGAAATGAGACCAGGGGCCATAGTGAGGACTTTGGCTCCGTGGGAGGGCTCATAGAGGTCTTTACCCGTGTCCGGGTGAGGCATTCCTGCCGGGTCACGGCCCACTATGTAGAAGTTGGCCCCAGCCACCATCCGGGCCCTGCAGTGCCACTGCACCTGTTCGAAACAACAAATGTATATTCATTTTGGAACAATGAAAGTGAAAAAAAGACCATAACACCATAAAATATTTAATATAGAAACGGATTTTTCAGCCTCGCTATTTTTCATTTCCTCGCTCCAAATTGAAAGAATAGTGATAATACTTGAGAAAAAACAATATGCACGCATCTGTAAAGTGATCATTTAGATGTCAATGTCAATCAATGACACAAATTCAGGGTTAAATATGAGAATAATCATTGAGACCATTCAACTGACAATATGCGTCTTGAGATGAATAAAATCATCTCTCAGATCTTGAAACTGGACCCATGATCACTACCAGCCCGGCTAATTGTCTAGTGTGGAGTCATAACTCAATGAGGCGAGCGACTCCTTCCTGCAGGCTGCTTTAGTCTTAGGGAGTCCGTCTGCTACCAATAAATTTTTAATGTCCCTCGCCACATGATTAAAGAATAGCAGACGTCAAAATAGCCGTGGAACACCAGCAGCGATTTTCGCCAGAAGAAAGCCTTCGATCTGTGCTTACCTATGGACCAAAGAGCGACGCCACTGATGTGTTTAGATCCCTATTGGCCAATCCCGAGATGCATGATGCCCACAAAATGAGACCCTCGCTTTGCCTCCAGCCCCCGGGACGAGTTAGGTGAAACGAATCGGCAGTGTATTGTACCACCAACAGCTCACAAAGGAATGCGCCCGGCGCAAATTTCCTCACCGCTAACTTTCCATTCGACAGTTCATTGGCTTTCTTCGAATGCTGTTTTAATTATCGTTCTGAGCACATTTGGAGCAGCTTCTTTAGAAATTCCTCCTACAAAACACTGCACGTATTACGCAATATGTGAAGTATGCAACATGGCATGGCCAATTTGCCACATTTTTGACATACTCGACCAAATTGAATATGAAAATACATTATACATCAAAGGCATATAGAAATATACTTATTATAAATCAGTTTAAATCTCACACTGACCTCTGTGGGCCCGGCGTACATCATTGGCGAGGGGAAGATGGCCACTATGGTGGAGTTTGGGTCGAGCAGCCCCTCCTCCAGCACGGCGGCATGCTGTTTCATGCGCCAGGCGAGTGGCACGTCGTCGTCTTTGGTCCAGCCGCCCAGTGGGTGCAGCAGCAGCACGGGCCGGCGGTAGCCGCGCTCGATGAGACGCCGCTGCGTGTCCTGCATGAGCAGCGCGTGGCCGTTGTGCACTGGGTTCCGTAATTGGAAGGCAAAGACGGCATCTGAAAACGAGAGAAGATCGCATGTTTTGCAACGTTACATGATAACAGCAATTCGACATCACAGGTAAAGCATGTATTATTCAAAGCGAGTAAAGCAATAGTTTTATGCAAAGAACATTATGATCATATGATCGCAAACACAGCACTAGTTCATACCTGCGTTCATCTCTTTAAACTTTTGCTTGAGTTCAGTTGGGGTGAGTCTGTAACTATCTAGCCCGTCGTTCCAGTAGATCCGATCCAGAACCTGGAGATCTCCTCCTACCAGCCAGTCTCCACTCTCCATCACCATCTGAGAACAGAAATAACCATCAGACATTTAGGAATAGCAACAATCTGATTTGATTCCCATAATAGTGTCATACACGTCTGCACATTCTTTCCTTTCCATTTGAGGCACGACGAATATAAAAGAAATCTGAAAGCCATCTCCATTCAATAACATATTTAGCACCTTGATGCTCTCAAAATATGCCGCTTAGACAGGAAATGGCCATCTGACTGACATCTAAAGTGACCAATCAGAATGCATTACACAACTCTCTGAACAAACTGAAGCAGATATATAAAATATAACAGACTCATTGTGCTTGACTGGACTTCTTTATTTCGCTTAAAACTATTTCTAAAATTCACTCCCAAACCCTCTAGACGTGCATCTATAACATCACGTTAAAACGTTCGCCTTTCGAGAGGTCCTCGCTGGCTTTTGCTTGAGCCGCTGCCTTGGCCGGGGTTAAAAAGCAGTACTGTACGGTATCAAAACCGCAGCTCACAGCAGACCTGAGGCTGCTTGGGCGGAGAACAACGTCTCACGGCCTCTCTGACTTTCATCTTTTGAATTGAATTGACAGCAGTGCTGGTGGCTTAAGAGCTCTATGTGAAAGTATGTGATCATATTAGGCAGTCTTGGAAAGCTCTGACAGCTTTGAATGTTAATAAAATGCTTCATGGTCTGCTTTTGCATTTGAAGACTAAATGCATGGGCAGCTGTCTGTTTTTGGCCACGGTATGGCAACAGTAGCGGCCGTTTATATCATTTATGGGGATCTATGTGTGTTGACACTGAATCGCATTTATTAAATAAATCCGCTCGATCAATAATAATATAATTAAATGCTGCTGGAGTTAAGTAAACATCACTGCTCTGTTCAATCAGAAATAAATAACGATAATGTATTTAATTTACTGTAGATAAATTCTCCTGGGCCTGGTTAACATCCAACATAATCAAATTTACAATGTTATATCAGCTGAGAGTCGAAATAAACGGGTAATATGTAGTGCACATGAGAGCTGCACGATTAATCGTATTTTAACCATGATAACGATTTATGGCTCTCACGGTTAATTACAAATAATCGTCGCAATATTAATGCGTAATCGTATTTTAACCATGATAACGATTTATGGCTCTCACGATTAATTACAAATAATCGTCGCAATATTAATGCGTAATCGTATTTTAACCATGATAATGATTTATGGCTCTCACGATTAATTACAAATAATCGTCGCAATATTAATGCGTAATCGTATTTTAACCATGATAACGATTTATGGCTCTCACGGTTAATTACAAATAATCGTCGCAATATTAATGCGTTACTAGCAAGCCCAAAACATGATATAGTCAGAAATGGTTAATTTACGGCGTTGAACAGCAGCCGATTTTAACATCTATTAATTGTCTATAAAGTGTAATAAATATGCGCAAAATGAAAAAATCTAAACTCGCGGATTAATTGTGATAAAATTTCGAGCAAAATAATCACGATTATCATTGTTCCCAATATCGTGCAACCCTACCGAACACGATATTCCAACATGTCAAAAACTTTGATTCTCCCTGGTTCTTGTGAATCTCATGAAGAAATATATAGCAAAAAGGGCTGACTTAAAGTAGTCTTTAACTGTTGCACTTGAACAAACACTGGGGATGGATTTATTTTTGATGTGAGACAGGCAGAGCCAGTCCACAGTCCGAAGACTCCATGTTGGCGCCCATTAGGGAGAGCTGGAGCCATTAAAGTCCACCTAAGCCCACAAGCCGTACTTACAGATGGAAACAATTGTGCAGTATATACTCTGTGAGATCTGTAATAGGAAGGTCAGGGGAGAGGAGGGGAGGAAAGCGCAACCTGACTAAACACAGTTTGAACAGAACGCGAGCCGAGAAATCTAACTAAAACACATGTGTGAAATGAAGGAGGTCAAAGAATAAAGAGATTACTTAAGCAGGGATATTGAGAGAGATCTGGCGGTAAAAGAGAGAGACTGAGACCTGGGTGTGAAACAGAGAGAGACCTGGGAATGAGAGTGAAAGGAGAAAGTGAAACACCTGGGGTGAAAGAGATCAAGCGTGTGAGAAACCAGAGTATGAAAGAGAGAGAGACCCGGGGGTGAAGGAGACGAAATGAGAGAGAAAAGAGGAAAAGAAAAAGTGGGGGGTGAGGGAGAAAGAGGGTGAGAGACCTAAGTGTAAAGAGAGAGAAGTGGGGAGAGAGAGAGATCCAGTGGTGAGACAGGGACAGACACTAGAGGATGAGAGAAAGAGAGTGAGACAGTAGAGAAAGTGAGACAGTGACCAGGAGGAGAGAACAAAAAAAGAGAGCAAAACATCTGGAGTGTGAGAGAGAGAGAGACCTGGAGGTGAAAAAGAGATCAATCAATGGTGAGACATGGGAGAAAGATAGAGTGAGACACCTGGGAAGAGAGAGAGAGACATGGGACGCGACAGAGACTAGGGGGTGAGAGAAAGAGCGTGAGACAAGTGGAGAGAGTGAGAGAGAGACCTGGGTGTAAAAGAGAGAGAGAGAGAGACCTGGGGGTGAGAGAGAAAAAAGAAAGTGAGACATCTAGGGTGAGACAGAGACCTAGATTTGAAAAAGATCAATCTGTGGGTCAGACAAGAGAGAGTGAGACAACTGTAGAGACAGAGAGACCTGGAGGTGAGAGCAAAATAAAGCAGGAGACATATCAAGAGTATAGCGTCAGTTCTAGAAGACCACGTTAGTCAAGCTTGCTCAGCTCATCTCATCAGGTGCAGCTAATCAGTGTCAACCAATAGTGATAGGGATGGTCATTTCGGTTCATTTACCTACGTTTTCCGAACATTAACCGTTAACTGATACGATTTTAATATTAAATTGGAATTATATAAAAATACATGCTGTGTCTCATTTCGAAGGCTGCGTCCTCCGGAGGTCGCGTTTGTCCGCCGCATACGCCTTCGCATGCGACATCCGGAGAACGCAGACTTCGAAATGAGACAAAGCTAAAGTTGACGTTAAAAATACAAACATTTTTTTCACAGATTTATTTTAACGTACAAACAGCAGCATAACGAAAAGATCAACAACAGCACCTGCATTCACATATGATCACGTTTTCAGGAACCTGCAGCGTTTTGGACAATGGATAAAAACTAAAATAATATAAATCCAAAGCATAAAATAAACAGGCAAGAAAATAACTTAAATAATTAACTAAGTATGACAAAACGAAAACACCGGCGAAGTTTATTTCCGTCAGAACGTTTGCAGGCCTACCTCAATCCAAAGTTTGGCTAGTTTTTATTTAATAAAGTAACTATCGTGAAAGACATGTATCTGAAATGAATAATTTTGCTTAAATAACTGTTCTGGTTCCCCAGGTGGGGGATATTATAATTGCTGCACTCCTGCTCTGCCCAGAACAGTTTCATTCCACCAACCTTAAATATTGCTATTGTTTAAATCTTTGACGGTAGTGGTTCTGTTAGAACTGGAGTTAGAGAAAAAGACACCTGAGAATGAAAGAAAGAGAGACACCTGGGCTTGAAAGAGAGACCTTCTTTTCCACAGACCTGCCAAGAGGGTAGCATGGTTCAGTCCACTGTCAGAGGACGGTCCAAGGAAAGCTTGGCAACCAGACCACACCGGGACTTATTTATGCATCAGGTCAGATGTTCTTCAAGTTGCCTTTGACTTCACCTTCACAAATATTAAATACGTGGAAAATAGTTTCCGTTTAACACATTTACAAAGCACGTTCTCTGTGGAAAATGTGAGTGGTGTTCACCCGTGCAAACGTGATATTGTTTGCTTTCTACAGTAGACATACCTTGCATACATATAAAGCACGTCTATGAGAGCAGTTCGAAGTTTCATTCATGTCTGGGGTACGAATGGTATGAGATGAGTTACACACCAATATAATATTTAAGGTTCTGACCCTAAATATATTGCTCACCATTAAATGCTGCGATTAAGAAACCATCAGACATCAAAATTTTCACCCAGTTCCAGACTAATGCTGAATCACTGCGATTCTGCTCTCATATTAACATGCGTGTAGTCTAAACAAGGCTCTCATTCAAGGCGCCTTTAGAATCGGGACTTTCCAGGTGGTTTGTGAGTCAGAAAGGAAGGAAGATGACGGCGAAAACTCGATACAGGCAGATGTTAATCCTATCCAACATCTTACATAAGTTGAAAAAAGGTAATACAACACACATTACACCGCAATTTTTTCTCAGTCAACGTTGCATTACATTGGAATGCTCCGCCCACCATTAAATCTCATTGGTCAACACAGGTATATTTTAAACATGCTCTGATTGGAACGTTTGTGTTGTGATTGGTCATTCAAGTTTTTTGTCTAATAACTGTAAACTGTTTTGTCCTCACCTTAATGTACGGGTGATCTTTGCAAGTGGTACCCCACTGCCGGGCACAACGCTCTTCCTTGCGATGCTCGTAGAACTCCGGGTTGCGAAGGATGGCGACTCTCCGGCCGTTGTAGAGCAGCGTGAACGCTGTGCTGCCGTCCAGACGTTCCTTGTCTGCACTTGAGACGGGCAGGACCACCGGCACCGACAGGTTAATAACCCCACCTACAAGCGGAGGTCAAAGGTCAGACACACACCAAATACATCAGCCACACCAAAGCACCGAGCAATCGGCAACTTTTCAAAGGGCCTAGAGGGGAGCCGTGGGTACGGTTACGGATCTATGAGTGGGGGGTATGGGACAGATTGGTCGTGGGGCTTTATTTGAGGGGAGAATGTGAAAGTGGTGAGTTTTCAAGGAAAGTAAGAGGCTTGGCAGATTCATTGGGTCCTACACCTTGATTAAAGCAATATGAGCGGCAAGCTTTTAAAATCCATTTAGAGGATAAAACACACGCACACATCATAGAAAAAGCAGCTGGTTTCCATAAGACAAAGCCATGAAGCATCCCATTTCAAATGAAACTAGCATCAGGCATCGACACACATGGGCCCATACAAATCAGCTCAGTTGATTCGTAGATCGATGGGGTCCAAAAATGGTCCAATCGGGCTCATTGGAAAGATCAAAAAAATAATACAAGGTGTGAAATACTGTAACTGAGTATAATGAAACACAACGTCATTATTTCTGCCACATCTGAAGTAAAAAAAAAACATTTTTCATCCTAATAGGCGACTGCGTGTGAATACCTTGAACATAATAAAATTAGAAAACTAGGCAAGACAACACACAGCAGGCCGTAAAACTATTTTGACACTTTTTTGGAAAGCTATGCTTGATGTGGGAAATTGCTGTAATTACGCAATTCTATAAACGTCAGGGCCGCATTTCTTTTTGAAAACCGCTTCGCACATTTGTCGTATTTGTAATCAAAAAGGTACCGGCTTGTTATTTTGAATGGTTATGTTCTTTAAAAAGCCAAACTGCTTTGAGAGCATATGAGGAACAAAACCTCAGTCTCCATTAAAATAATAAGAGGTCTTTTAATTCCACCACTAATTCTACATTTAAATTCCACTTTCAGGCCCTCCAGATTCACTCAGTGTTTTGTGTTATACGCTTGATTGAATTTATTTTGTGGTCAAGTTGCTTTTTTCCGGGAGCTTTACCCAGATTTACATTTAGGCATTTCACAGACATATACCAGACAGTATGGTCGAAATATTGGTAGACTACCCATTTAGTTTAAGCGACATTCACGTCGACAGCTATAAAAATCGGGCATTTTACTTTTGGTTGCTGGCAGGCCTTTCGGCTGGACAACAGATGGGCTACAGTAAAGACCTCTATACATCTCGTGCATGATTGAAATGACATTTTCAGGAACACAATAAGGTTCTATTTGTTAACAATAGTTAACAACTTAGCTCAGTGGTTCTCAAACTGGGGACCGGGGCCCCCCAGATCCAGGGGAGCCACAGATTTTGTGTTATTTTATGAATTATGGAAATTTATCATATATTTTATGCAATCAAACATAAAAAATAAGACCCCAACCAAAAGAATTGATGTTCCAGCTTTGTATAACTGAATAAGTTTTTGGTTAAATTAAAATTCGGTAACACTTTACATTAAGGTACCCTTTATAAAGCATTTATAAAGGTGTTCATTAACGATTAATAAGTCACGATTAATACAAATGCATTATGAAGCAGTTATAACTGCATGAATAAAATGAGGGATTCTAATGAAATACCTGCCAAATAGTGAGCCATTTTTAACTCACATGTTATAAATGCTTAATAAATGTATTTATTCATTATTTATTTGACTCGAAAGCAGATTCATTATTATCTTGATGTTGTTTGCAATATAGGCTGTCAGACTGGACACTGTAGGGTGTTATGTTGTTTTTCTTATACCTGCTCACTATTTGGCAGGTATTTCGCTAGAATCCCCATTTTTATTCATGCAGTTATAACTGCTTTATAATGCATTTGTAAATTACTTATTAATCATTAATGAACACATTTATAAATGCTTCATAAAGGGTACCTTAATGTAAAGTGTACCTAAAATTAAAAAAAACGTTTAAGATTATACGTTTTATTTGGGGGGCCGCAAAAGGGGCCTTACAACAAAGACAGTTTAAGAAACACTGCCTTAGCTAACATGAACTAACAATAAATAATATATTTTGACAGCATTTATTACGGAGCTTTGTGTATTTTAGTTAATACAAATATGAACTGAACAATGAACTGTTCGTTCATGTTAGTTTATTGTGCCTTAAACAAAAATGTTCACAGAAACTTAGTAATAGAAAAAAATCAACGTTAACTATGAAGAACAAAGAATTGTTTAGTTTTACTTCATGCTAACTAATATAGTAAACGAACTGAACTTTGTTGGAAAGTGTTGCCACATTCTCTATAAGTAACATTATGGGTCCCAACAACTTTCCAAGACTTGTTATAAATTGTCAAAACAATGTTTCACACAGTCATTACAGGTTACTGGATAACTGATTTAACCTTTGTCTGTAATTCAAAAAAAGCTGTCTAGATGCTTTCAAAAATGACTGTATTTCACTCAGCAGAATATTACAAGCACATTGCACTGTTAAACATCACCCTCTAGTGTTACGTCCACAAAAACATAACTGGCAATGTGATCCGTTCCTGTCCAAAGCCTGTCTTTACTGATCATGTGTAACTGTAAGTATAAGTGAGCTCTTACCATCCAGCAGACAGTTGAAATGAAGACACTGAAGGAACTCTCTCTCTCTCATGAAACCATTCAGAGGAGTGGCCCAGCCTTCGGCGAGCACCTGGACCCACTGCATGTCCACCTACATGCACAGTAACACGCTTTATAATTCAATGCTGGACGTTTTACCGTCATGCAGATTATGTTTCAAATTCAAATGTTTTAAGTTCAGCACATTTCAATGGCACAACGAATAACTTTATATGCAGAGGAAAATACAAACAAACTGACTAAAAACTGATCTGTAACATTACGCTCTTTGTGTCCACACAGGTGAGCGGTCAAGCTTTGTGATGATCTGAAGTGAAGTGACCTATGAGGATTAGCTTTACCTTTGTGATCTCTACGGCTGGAAGAGTCTCTGCGTCGGCCTTGGCCAAGTCCAGTTTGTTCTCCGGCACGTAGAGCTCTTTTACCTCATAGGACGCATCCACAGGCACAATGTCCTACAGTAAAAGTAAGATCTTCAGTAGTTAGTTACGTCCACAGTCCCAATATGTTTCCTAAAAAAAATTGAAACTGTAGCCTTTCAAGAGAATCTATCTGCTTGTTTAAACAACATGTAAGGACAAAAATACATGCATGAGACACGGTCAGATTCACAGCACATCACTATAATGGTTAGTGGGGTGTAACGATACACAATTCAATCCATAATACTGGGTTCACAATATGAAAGCATCACAATATTTTAAAGAAAATTTACAAATGGAACCAAAATACCAAAACAGCCTTATTTTCGAAATGTTAAGAATTATCATATAATATTTTTGTTGTATACTTTTTTTGTTATAGAATTGACAACATTAAAAGTTTAATTGAACCTTTTATATGCCAGTTAAAGAAATTGTAATCGGTCACTAAAAAAAGAAACTTATTTTATAAATATATATTAGGGCTATCAAACGATTAATCGCGATTAATCGCATCCAGAACGAAAGTTTGTGTTTACATAATATATGTCTGTGTACTGTGCATATTAATTTTGTGTTTATAAACACATACACATACATGCATACATTTAAGAAACATATAAAATATAAAAATTAATAAACGTTTATATGTAATTTAAATTATTGGTAAATATAAATAATTCACCTAAACATTTAAATAAATATATATACATTTATGTGTATGTTTTTGTATTTATAAATACAAAATTAATATGCACAATACACGGACACATATTGTGTAAACACAAACTTTTATTCTGGATGCGATTAATCGCGATTAATCGTTTGACAGCCCTAATATATATATTTTAAATATTTTATCATTATTGTTTCTGCCCTGCTTGTGTTCAGTTCAAACTATTTTTGTGAATTCATACAGGTCATCTGTTGGCAGCTCAACCAATAGGATCAAACAGAAATCATATCAGTAAAAAAAGTATGTATTTCAAGATATCAAACCACGATATATCGTACACTCCTAATGTGGTCAGAAATACTCCTTGTATTGTGAAATGTGCATCTTTAGATCATGAACCCTGAAGAAGATACCGCTATGAATCAGCATTGGTGTCAGTGAAGTGAACGTACCCTTTCCTGCAGGAGATCCAGGAGTTGTTGGATGCACTCGTTCACACTGCATGAATCGGTCTTCAGCACCAGTTCTGGAGCCTCTGGCTTCTCATACTCAGAGTCTATTCCTGTAAAGCCTGAGGACATCAAAATAGTTTTCATAGCTCAACAGAAGCAAATGCATGCTGTTAGCAACACCACACCATTCCAGGAAACAGACAAAGTGTAATTGATGTACTAATGCGATATAACTCATTAATGCTACATATATAAAATTGCATTACATGGCTTTTAATGATGTACCTCTGATTTCTCCAGCTCTAGCCCTCTTATAGAGACCTTTGACATCTCTCTGCTCGCACACGTCCAGAGGAGCATCCACAAACACCTCAAAGAACGGCAGGCCGGCGGCTTCATGGATCTTTCTGGCATTCAGACGGTCCTGAAGAGGAGTATATGATAAACCCAATTCAATTATTCCTAATAAATATATCAATATATCAATGTTGTTTTCCTCACCCTGCTGTACGGGGAAATGAAGCTGGCGATACACACGAGTCCAGCATCGGCGAAGAGTTTGGCCACCTCGGCGATACGGCGAATGTTCTCCTCGCGGTCTTCAGGGCTGAAACCCAGGTTCTTGTTGAGGCCTTGTCTGATGTTATCTCCATCCAGCGTGTAGCAGGGGATGCCGTGACACACCAGGTACTCCTCGAGCGCCATGCTGACTGTCGTCTTCCCCGCGCCGGACAAACCTGACAACACAGGAGAGAATTATAGCAATCTGAGTGTGCATTAATGCAGTGCATATTGAATAGGGATGTAACGATTCACCGTGAGCCGGTTGAAAATCGGTTATAATGAGTGACGATTCAAATCGGTTGAGGTGTGAACTGAATCGCAATACATTTTTTGAACAGCAGAGGCCGCTATTTTCACTGCAAATCTAAACGTGGACATGCTGATATTTCTTAAATGCAAAAAAATCCAAGAAAAGCTCAGACAGTATTAGTTTGTTTATATTAAAGATACTTTTTCTATTATTAATTTGTTATAAAATTGCAGTTTAGTTTTGTTATTTGAAATAAAACATTATTTTATTATACAAAGAAACGTGAAGCATTTAAGAAATAATGCAAGGGAAGTTGTTCATTTCTAATTTGTTTCAACTCATTTTGTAAAAATAAATCGTGAGTAAATCGTGAATAAATCGCATCGTGAGATCAGAATCGTGACTCGCATCGCATCGTGAGCTGAGTGAATCGTTACATCCCTAATATTGAAGATAGATTTATATCTATGGGGTCAGTTGGTTTTAGCCATCGGGACTTTTTATTTATTTGAGAATAAAGGAAGTACCTGAAAGCCACACAGTGCAGCCTCTGAAGCCTCCTCTGGTTCCCACTACCTGCCCACGCTTGTTTCTGCTCACATGATGGGCTTGATAGGTCACATTTGTAGCTCGTTGCTTTCCCTGTATAATAAACAGTGAACACATTTACTACATATATCTGTAACCGTCAAGACAGGACATCCGGAGAGACGGATACAATTAGAGCAAGTGATCAAGAGACAGCAACTGGTTATTTCATATCTCAATCTGAGATAGATTATTTAATATCCAGAGAAATAGTAGTAATAATCAAACTGCACGTGCATATGATACCTAAAACACTGTCTGGGTAGACAGCTTACTACTGTACGTTTTGAAACGCAGTTAATTTCTGCATTTAATTATTCCATTTTTTTCATGCATTTATGACAGCAGAGCCCTCCCAATCTACAATTAGGCATTATTATAAATTAAATGAAAAAATAAAATAAAATCAACAAATGCATAATCCAAAGTGTGTTACTGTACTGTACTGTGTTTTGCATCAGCAACCCAAAAATCCCTCAATGTGCAGCAGCTAAAGTCTACATACCCAGCTCTCGGGTGCATTGCTTAGTTTCTGCTTCTTATTCGTGTTGCCAGAGGTCTCCATTTAAGATATTATGAACTGCTAAATCCACCGTTGGTAAATAAACAAATAAGGAATGTAATATGTGCGGGAAGAAGTTATTTTTATGAAACCGGCTGATGTGTGTGAATGTAGACGTCCAGGAGGAAGCGTAGCGGTACAGACGCTGCAGCACAGGAAGTTACGGAAGGCCACCCGCCTCCTGCGTACCGTGCGCCTGTCCACTAGCCAATCAGATTAGTGGGAGGAACTTCAAAGTAGAATCTGATTGGACAGTTGAGATGTCGTTTAATAGCGGTTGCTACTACAACAAACAAGCGACGTGCCGCCACGGGCCAGTCTGGTGGGGAAAATGAAAGCGGTCTTTCATGTGCTCTGTATTGCCACCCAGTGGAAAAAAATTGTGCATAGTGGAAGTACCACACATTACTTACTACTTACATAATTAGACTCCCTCTGTTTTTGCAGTACATTCTATAATGGATAATTATGAATAAATATTACTGTTTAATTTATTGTAATGCCGGGCTAGACCATTGCCAAATGTGTTAGGAACTTGAACTAGCCATATCAAAATAATACTTTAAATACGTGCCGTTAAATAAAACAGTGCTACAGAAAAATGTAATATTTAACCAGAAGTAAAATCATTCATTTTATACTTGATTATCATTGGTGGTGAATTTGGGCTTGTAGTCTGCGAAGAACTTTGTCATTTACTAGAGAAAAATAAATCTGATCAGGTTTTCCCAGCATTAAATCTTAGAAAGCTTAGCGATATAGATATTGAACGTTGCAGTTTTAAGGGTTTTGTGCTTTACAATTTAAAGAACTAAACTACTGTATATTGTATCGATTTTGAGGGAGTAATGCAGTGATTGGTTCAGGGGAATGTCACTCAGATTTCGTCATCCAATCCTGAAGAGGGGCGATATCCTGTTGCTTAGCAGCACACAAGACAAAACAACAGATTAAAAACATAGCGTAGTTTTAGTTTACTTGAATCGTCACATATGTGTATCGTAACTTTTTATACTGCTTGACAGAAATGTCAACATTTCAAAACTTTTTTAATCTTCATGTAACATCGTAGAGCTGCTTTTTAACCACTTTATTTTAAAGAAATGAAAATGATCTTGCTTTTTAATACAAGCGTGTTTTAGTGGTTTTGTGAGTAAAACTGTGCAGTGGAGAGATCGGGAGGGGCTGCACTAAACAGGGCGATGTTGAAGTTTCCAGAGGTTGATGTCAGCGTAACTGGATTCCTCTAGTCTGGGATTTTAAGGGAACAACTGGGAACAAGATGGCTGAGTGTGGACTGGAAAACTGCTTTTTTCCACTGTCACAAACTCTGGACTAAGGGTTTCTAAAACTATATTAAAGTAAAATATGCAGGTATAAATTCGCGTCGGTACTTTTGGACGGCAACTTTTACTGTTATTATCGTTGTATACGTTTTTTTCCCGACCGAATTTTCTCGCTTATTGTTATTGGAAACAACGGAATATCGTTCCGGACAGTTTTTCAATTGCCAAATAACACACTGCAAATAATTTTTACGCTAAATATTTTTTAAAAATCAAACTTCCTAAACTCGAGTTTGGAGTTTTGTCGTACGATTGGCACACATTTCACGACCATCCTCTGAATCAAACCGACATTAAAGAATGACTGCAACTAAAGATTGTCTTCATACACAGTTGTTTTGAATTGCACAATGAGCTCCAGTCGCGTCCGGCCTCAAGCACCGCAGACCCCGGCAGCATCTGCCGCAGCATCACCGCCATATGAAGGGATTGAGATGGAAAAAATGCACCACGAAGAAGTGGGCCTGGGGGTGCCCGATGAGACCCCGTCTCCGCCTGCCTCCAGTTCCAGGCAGGCGTGGAGTCGGGACAACCCGGGGTTCGAGCCGGAGGAGGGGATGATGGAGGCAGACTGGCCCCCGGCGAGCCCGGGCCGGAGGTCTGTGTCCACGGCCTCCAGCGGCAGCAGCACCATCGGGCCAGGTAGCCTCTCCGGTATCACTGCGAGAATAAACAGAGGACTGTATCCAACTCAACCAGCTCAGGACGAGCACCCCAGCTGCGGGAAGAGGATAATGCAGAAAATGAGGGGTAAACGTTCAGATGGGATGTTGTATTGCCAATAGGCTCGTTAGCTGTGGGGTTAAGGGTAATAAACGTATGATTAAAGTAAAAAAAGAAGTCAGCTAAACGTTGTTAAAACAATTGTTTATGTCTCTATTCTAACTGTAATTGTGGGGTGATTTTTTGTAAAGAAAATGAATTTTGTGAATATTTTTTGAAAGAAGAATTGGAGATTAGAGTAAATAATGTTATATATTACTTTATAATAATATGTATTATTATAATAATTATTATGAGGTTTAGAATACTGTATAATTATAATGAGAATTTAGCTTTTGCACATTGAAAAATAAAAAAGGCGTTTACAAAGACAACTGGTTTGAGAATACATAATGTCTATCTAATATATATGAACCAGTTGTTGTATTCGTCAGTTGTATTCAAGAGCAGGATTAGTTATTGTAATAGTGATAAATATGATATAAGAACAGTAAGTCTATGAGAAATACTTCTAAAAGTAGTTAAAGGGTATTTTTGTTTCAGTATTATGGGACACTCGTCTTTTGGGTGAAAGTAACAGCAACAGAGAGATGTATCTGAAGACTGTTCTCCGAGAGATGATCACCTACATACTCTTCCTGCTCACAATCTGCATCTGTAAGTGAAACCGCGCTGTCGTTATTGAATAACTTGTCATGTAAAAATATGTTATGATTTTTTCTTGTGTTTTCTTGTGTGCATTGAAAACATTTTAATTTAGTAATTAAGTAAAACATTTTTGTAATATTTTAATTTAGAACATTGTAACCTTTTTAAAAGGTTTTTCACATAACCTAAAGGCTAACCATAACACAAAAATAAGTTGTGGAAATTGAATAAAATATGTCATCGTTTTCCACGAAAATACAGTTATTTTCACATCCGCTCCAGCGGTGCCAGTCTTTACTTCTGGAATAACAAGCACTTTGAATTGGCATTATATATTATACATTTTTTTATTTTAGATATACTTTAATTTAGGGAGGAAATGCATGTCTAACAAGATTTAAATGCAATACAAATAAACAATATAATATAAAACACATTTTCTTGCAATGGTTTTGATATAAGCATGTATGTCTATATAAATATACAGTATCCTGCTGAATCACACACTCTTCATCAATTCTAAAACATCTCATTCTGTAATACGGCACACAGTTTTCTCATTGTCTTTCAATGTTTCTCAGTAACCTATGGAATGGTGAGCACCAACATGTATTATTACACTAAAGTCATGTCTCAACTCTTCTTGGATACACCAATAACAACCGGAGAACCGACGACCTTCAAGACTCTTTCAACAATGGAGGACTTCTGGAAAGTAATTATTCCATTGCTGCTGATCTTTTTTCGTTATACTTAGAAATGGTTAAATTGTACTAAACGTATGAATTGTCTGTACTGTAGTTCACAGAAGGGCCTTTTCTTAATGGTATGTACTGGGAGTTCTGGTACAACAACAAGAGTCTTCCAGAGAACCAGAGTCTGATCTACTACGAGAACCTCCTGCTGGGCGTTCCTCGTCTTCGACAGCTCAGAGTACGCAACGAATCCTGTTCTGTCCACAGAGACCTGCGGGACGAGGTGTACGACTGCTACAGCGTTTATTCCCCAGTCAAAGAGGAAAAGGCACCATTTGGGTTTAAAAATGGCACTGCGTATGTGGCCTTAGATGACTAAAATATGTATTTGTTGATGTAAAAGTTTGTCTGTAAGGTTTTTCTTGCTGTTTGTGTTTTAGGTGGTTGTACTCGACGGACAGCAGTTTGGGTGAGAGCAGTTACTGGGGCCAAGTGTCGACCTATGGCGGTGGAGGTTACTACCAGGAACTGTCACGCACTCGAGAGAAGTCAGCCAATCAGCTGCAAGAATTGAAAAACAACCTCTGGTTGGATCGTGGCACCAGAGCAGTGTTCCTGGACTTCTCTATCTATAATGGCAACGTTAACCTGTTTTGTATTGTCAGGTAATGACAATAACTATAACTTGTGTCCTTTAATTGATTTGTCTCATGTACAGTAATGTGCAAAAGGCAATTTAAAATGTAATAAAAAAATTATGTCAGTAGGAAATTACAGTATAGATTTCGAACAATTTTTTGGCATTAACAGTAATAAAGATATTTTTACTGTAGAATGCTTGCGGAGTTCCCGGCCACAGGGGGCGTTGTTACCTCCTGGCAGTTCCAGACCATCCGGCTCATCCGGTACGTGTCCAGCTGGGACTACTTTGTGGGGATGTGTGAAGTGTCCTTCTGCCTCTTTGTGCTGTATTACCTGGTGGAGGAATTTCTTGAGATCCGCCTACATCGCTTACGCTACTTCAAGAGCCTGTGGAACTGTCTGGATGTTCTCATTGTTGCGGTAGGCAGAAATAAAACCTTTACACATGTTTTGTAAATTAAATTTATCAGTGAATCTTTGGCTAGACAGTGAATCGATTCGGTTTAAGATGACTTAGTTTTTGATTTGATTCAAAACTGAGTTTGCTCATTCAGAATGATTCATTTCGATTTGATTCATGATCAAATTGATTCAATTTCAGTTTGATTCAAAATAATTTTTCAATTGTACGAAATGAATATCAATTCTATTAATGTTAAAATATAATATATACATAAAATATATACTAAATTTGACCTACCTTAAATTGCCCTAACTCTTTTATCAGTTTAAACTACAAATAATTAAACAAAATTAAATTACAAACTAGTTTTCACGTGTGTATATGTTAACAGGAGTTAGAGAATAATGATGTCATACATTTTCTCAGCATCATTAAAGGGGTGTTGAACTAATTTAATATCACTTTAAATATTTTAACCTACTTTATAGAATTGTGATTTGTTTGAATTTTAGTTTTTGATTTCATTAACCATAACAAACAACTCGAATTGTGAGTGATAAACTAATATGTAGTTTGCTCTCTCGAGTATGATACTTTGTTGAGCCAGGGTTTAACCATTTGTACATTATCACAGCTCAGCGTTCCAGCCATCATCATGAACATCTGCAGAACATCAGTCGTCAGTCGCAGACTTCACTTCCTGCTGGAGAACCACAGCACGTACCCAAACTTCGAGCCCCTTGCTCGCCTCCAGGTGCACTTCAACAACCTGGCCGCTGTTATCGTCTTCCTATCTTGGGTCAAGGTGAGGTCTCATTTCAAGAAATAGGCCTGCAGAACATCATCAAGTAACTTCCTGGCTTCATTGACACGCAGACAAACAGATCCATCTTCTTTCTTCCCCAGCTTTTTAAGTTCATTAATTTCAATAAGACCATGAATCAGCTGTCCACCACCATGTCACGCTGCGCTAAGGACCTCATGGGCTTCTCCATCATGTTCTTCATCGTGTTCCTGGCCTACGCCCAGCTGGCGTATTTGGTGTTCGGCACGCAAGTTGATGATTTCAGCACTTTTCAGGCCTGCATGTGAGTTTTGAAGGCCTTTTTGCATTATTTTTGCTGGCTTACACAACCAAATACTTTCATTAATCAAGTATGAAAGTATTTTATGTACATAGAAATATACAAATAATAAGTTTATTATTCATGGCTCTCTGTTGTTACAGATTCACACAGTTCCGGATCATTTTGGGTGATTTTGACTTCTCAGAGATTGAGGAAGCTGACAGCGTTTTGGGACCCATTTACTTCACCACCTTTGTGTTCTTCATATTTATGATTTTACTGGTAAACAAAACAGATGAAACATGACATATACATCCATATGCACATACTGTAAATACTTCATTTTTACCATATTTTTTCCTGACATTCAGAATATG
Organism: Triplophysa rosa; assembly: GCF_024868665.1. NCBI lineage: Eukaryota > Metazoa > Chordata > Actinopteri > Cypriniformes > Nemacheilidae > Triplophysa > Triplophysa rosa. The sequence continues at coordinate 26,933,670 of NC_079893.1, read as the reverse complement.
TTCTTGGCAATCATCAATGACACTTACTCTGAGGTGAAGGCTGATATGGCCCAGCAGAGGTCAGAGATGGAGATAACAGATCTCATTAAAAAGGTATAAAGAAAATAATACTACACAAAGATTTTTGCTGTGTCCCAAACGACATACTATGCACTTAAACTATGCACTCAACCATATAGTGTATACATTTTAGAAGGGTAGTATCGTCCCAAATGGAATACTAAATGGTTTTATACTAACCGGATTGTATATCGGTTTCCCAGACGAGCGCAAATGACGTCAATCGCACGGCGTGTACATTGTACAATTAATGTAATTTTCATCTGTTTGTCCAGCATTACTTTGGTCATCATCAGATTGACACGTTATCACTCTGCAGGAGAGTTTTGCTCGAGAAGCATCTTATAGCCCCGCCTCCCTTCCGCTACCTAAGCGAAACTGCGACCGTTGAGTGCATGAACTGTCCACAGTTCCACACTTCATATTTTCAGTTGAAAAAGTGCATCATCCGGGTACTTAAAATTGACTTTTTTTTGAGGATTTTCAATGTGAACGCACTACTCGCACTATTTATACTACAAAATGGCGTAGAATAGTGCTTAAGTGCACGATTTGGGTCATATTCATGTTTTATCTTTGTGTTTTAGGGCTATAACAGGGCGATGGTGAAACTCAAGCTGAAGAAAACCTCTGTCAATGACGTCTCAGACAGCTCGCACCCGGCTGGAGGAAAACTCAGCTTTGATGAGCTTCGACAAGATCTGAGAGGGTGAGAAATATTTACTTGAATTTAATGAAACAAAATGAGAAATGAACCTGACTAAATGTTTCCCATGTGATTATACACAGAAAAGGACATTCGGACGCTGAGATTGAAGCTATCTTTGCCAAATATGACCTTGATGGAGATCAGGAGCTTACGGAACACGAACACCAGCAGATGAGAGATGATCTGGAGAAAGAGAGAGTGAGTGAATGTAGTGTAGCGTTATTTTTCATTAGCACACACATTGAAACGGATGCTTAGTATCTTTTAAACGCACGCCAGGAGGACTTGGATCTGGAGCACAGTTCACTGCCTAGGCCAGAGAGTGGGCGGAGCTTCTCCCGTAGCCAGGACGACTCAGAGGAGGACGACGATGAGGACAGCGGGCACAGTTCCCGTCGCCGTGGCAGCAGCTCAGGAGGCGTGTCATATGAGGAGTTTCAAGTGTAAATATCAATTGTCACAACTTAAATAATAATAAAGCATTAAAAATGTTTTATCAAAAATTATCGTTGTGCTAAAACTGGATGTTTTGAAAATTGGTAATGAGACGCCAACAGCAAAGATGCCTTAAAGCGCTTCAACCCTGATGATTGCTGCTTGCAGCTATATTTTTTAAATATAATAACTTTGTGTTTGTTGTGGTCAGGCTCGTGCGCAGAGTGGACCGTATGGAGCATTCGATCGGCAGCATCGTATCAAAGATAGATGCTGTCATTGTGAAGTTAGAGGTCATGGAGAGAGCCAAGATGAGAAGGAGAGATGTGCTCGGACGCATCCTGGATTCATGGAATCCAGTCACAGAGGTGATGAAACTACGAACTAACTAACAAATTATTTTGCGTGTAACCAGTTTTTTTAAGATGTAACTTTATGCTCTCAGGATGAGAAGACAGGCAAGAATCCAGAGCTGAACCGGGAACAGATGGACAAGCTGGTTAGAGAGGAACTGGAACGTTGGGAGTCTGACGACCAAATATCGCAGGTTAGCCAGCGCCAGGCCACTCCCATTGCTCAGCTCCGCCCACGCAATTCCCGACCACCTTCATCTCTTTCCACTGAGGGCCCAGATGCCGCAACCAATGGGGCCGGCCACATGTGAGGAGTTTTGATTGTGTATACATGACAACTTTGGAGTTCCGCAGTTCGTTCTACAGGTCCGTGTCTGATGCAGTGCATTGGGCAGAAACTATTTAGTCACATTTCTGAAGGTTGAAAACCAAACACACTCAAATCAGTATTGCACGGTCAGCCGTCCTGCCGCAAGCCCACAGCTATAGGATTAAATAGTGCTGCACAAAAGCTATTTATTTAGGTTTCTTTATATTAAAGTTAATTGGGGCTTTTTGTTTGTAGCCAGCCTATGCTTTATAATGCAAATAGAAAGATAAATTGAAGCGCAACTCTTTCACACAGGCCTTTTGTATACATTCCTATAAAGCTTTTTTGAGTAATTAAAGCTATATTTTTTATAATAATGATCATTTTATAACCAGCCACCTTCACAGTGAGCGACTGGCCATTTTGTCAATGGATTGTAATAATATCAACATCACGCTCCGCCCACAGTGAAGTCTGATTGGTTGATAATCCTGCTCCACACAGCTATAAACATTGAGTCAACGCTTAAATTTCCTTTGTTACTCCAGGTACAATGCATTTTAAAATTGAGGTACATTTAAATTTTTGTCTTTGTGCTTCAACATTAAGCTTTTGTCATTTCACAGCATAATTGTATCGATGTATATACACAACATACATGATACACAAATTATCAACTTTTTCCCATTTAATCTTTAAAAAGGGCCACTGTGGTAAAACACATTTTCACATAATCACAGTTTTATACTGTATCCTGCTATGATTAAGTGCACAGTCTAGTTGATATGATATGATATATATAATATACTGTATGTATAGTGAGGACCAATATCTTTCTATACTGAACAGAAGAATGCATTAAACATAAACATTCATCAAATTAGATGATTTAATATGATTGGCAAATAAACAAATTGATAAAACTGTCCTAACCTAAAGCCTGATCATAACTAACCCCTAACATCAGAGGGAAATATTAGGTTGAGAAAACTAAGCTTGATAAGCCAAATCTAGTCCTAAATCTAACCCGACAATCTGATTGGTTGATTGGTTATAGTTAGTTAGAAATCACAAAAACTGAAAATGTCCACACATTGGGCCTCATTCATGAAACACGAGCAGAACTAATTTTTGTGTAAATCGTTCGTAATGTTGTTCTGCCGTAACTGTTCAGATTCATAAAAATGTTCGTATTTTCAAAATGTTAGTTGGTACGAAAAAAAATGACACCTGCTCCATACCATGTGTAAATGGTGCATAAAACATTCAAATGTTCTGTGTTCTTTCTGACAAACTGATTACAATGCATTTTGATGCACTGTGTATCATAATGATATTTCACGTGTTCCTTTGCCCTGTCTTTTTGTCGTTTTTTACTCTTTAACTTTGAGTAAAACACAGACCTCGTTACTGTCCCTTTAGACACAGCTGTCCAATCACAGTGGAGTGCAGGACAAACAGTACATTGACCAACCATCACACTTGCACAACACAACAATGGAGAAGTTAACATTGCTGGTTGTTGCATTTTTATATTCAGTAATAATCTTAAAAATAAGATACTCATAACATGTTACTGCCGTGAATATTCCTAATCATAGCAACCAACATGTCTCCGGAAAAACGTGCAGTACATCCAAAGCGCTCTCAAGCGCCACCAGTTGGTTATTTTCAGAAGAGCACCAGGCATTATTTCAACTGATTAAAAGGCTTTGGTGGACACAGGTTAATTTATTAATTTATTGTTAGGCATATAGCCTATTAGTCTCTTAGGCATTTAAGCAATATAACGTGCCAACCATGAGAATGGAATCCAGAGGATTCCAGCTTTCCTAGATACGTAATTTGCGTAGCTGTCCTTCATAGGCGGGGATTATGCTAATTATGATTAAGCGTGCATGCACACCTTATTTACAAATTATTGGAATTCTTTAAAGTCCCTGTGAACCGGAAGTTGCGATCGTTTTTACTTCCGTATTCTGACACATTTCCGAGTGAAAAAGAATTTCAAAGGAGAAAATAAGTGGGCGTGGCTTGCGCTTTTCACTGCGAATTGATTGGATGTGTAAAAACAGCTGTTGCATTGATTTGAAATGAATCTGGCAGCAGACAGGAGAGGAGTTAACGGATGCTCCGATTATGAGGGTACATGAACATTAAAAAGAGAAAGACCCAGATTGATAAGCTATTTACTATAAATGCTGCAATATTTCATGAAAATTAAGAATTGTCATTTTTAATTTCACTGGGACTTTAACATACACACGTTTTACTATCAAATCTGACGTTTACAAAGTATTTTTCGGGTAGGTCGGTTTTACGCGCAAATCACTCATATATTATGAATGTTTCATGAAAGAGACCCATTGCCTTTTCTGAATGAACTTTTTGTACTATGTATTCTTCAGCAATGAGCTTAATTTCACAGTATGGTTTCCTTTTCATATTTTATAACTCACTCTTCAATTTATTACAGTTGTAGTTGTGGCATGTTTTATTATGTTTGTTTATATAATGAGCATTTTTCTTTGTAATCTTTAATAATTTTAAGTCTCAAATCATTTTGATAGTTTTTGCATTATAAAAACAAACTTCAATTTGGAGTGCTTCTGATTTCATGGGATATCCATGTGTATTTGTCTTTTAAGGCACCGATTTTAAAGGTACAGTTCACCCAAAATCATTTACTCACCCTCATCCTGTTCCAAACCTGTATAAATGAAAGAATTTATTTGGAAGAATGTTTGTTCAGCATCAAACATAACAGCAAAAATAAAATTGTTTTCTTATACATTTCAAATCTCGAAGTGCCATTGGTCAGCAAAAACAAGTGTCCTCCCCCAATATGTGACCATTCACACAAATAAACTGCACAGCAATTACACTTCACTTTTTATCGTGATAAAATGTATTAGTATTTTTCATTATGCACAATTTGATTGTTTAATGTCACAATCGTGTACAATAAAATCCATTCAAACCCATAATGGTCTCTTTATTTGACAATAACCCGTGTATCTTTTCATCCTAGACATAACTGACTCAACACAGCATTAAGAATCACTGAAAATATAACATAACTACTAATGTCATATGAAAGGGATATTTTGTAGATATAATTCACAGACTTTGCTGGCTTTTGTGGATGGATTTAGTTTTAACACAACGAACGTCGTGAAATGTGTGCTCATGGCACAGGAACAGGGTTTGGTAATCTTCTCATTGATGTTTGCTGGTTTTGGATTAAGCCTCACCAATTATATGGATTCCCATGGGATGAGCGGTACCAGGACTGTGCACATCTGACCTGCGACCTGCTCCTTGAGTTTGGATATATCAAACCCCTGTGCAATGTGTAACAATGGTGTTGCATGAAATGGTGAATGATATGTAGAAAATGTAGACTAACTGATTTGTAGTTTATATTTGATATTGAAAACCATGAAACTAGTACTTGTTCTATAAGTATTACAGTTAAAAGTAAAACCTTAATGATACAACAACATTACATTTGTTTGGTTAGTTAAAAATAACTATTAGGGGATTAAATCATTACTGAAAATAAAGCACAACTATACAAAAGACCAAAATGATATATTAAACTGAACATAATATTAATATAATTGTGTGTGCTAGAGTACACATATACAGTATATTGATATATAAGACCTCTGGAGGAAGATGGCATGTTCATAATGATTCATAAATCAAATGTTTGACACGAATCATAACATTCACGAGAATGTCCTAATGAATCTGAGCTTGACATAAGCAATGCACAGAAAAATCAAGGTCATGACTGTTAGAGCAATATGATTCTGCCATAGACCCCAGGTGGAGTAATCGATCCCTTGAAATTTAAGATGCTGCTCTCCTGTGCACCTGTAAAATAAGATGTCATGTAAGATTTCACTCTAAACTGAATATTCCAGACAGATTTAGATATTACAACTTAAAAGTAATATGTAGATGTTTACATACATGATGATGTCATCGGCATTGCTGCTGCCATTGGTCCACAGGGTAGCTGGGGAGGGAACGGAGACATTTCCACAAAACTTAAGCCCCACAAACTCATTAATTTGAAAAGCCTGTGCAAACGAATTACAGAGACAAAAGCAGACAAGAAAATTAGTTTGATTAGTCATGAAGGTCCTTTGTAGACTAGATTTACTTTGCCAAATATAAAACTCAGCAAGGAATGTTTTAACCTCAAGCCCGTAGCGAGGGATGCTGAAATACTTTAACCAGGCCAGCCAGTCCATGATACTGTTCAGATTAACCAGGTGACCAGAGAAAAGCTACAAACATAGAGGAATAAAGTTAGAAGCACAATACTGGTCATAGGCCTTTTCTGCAAAGTAATCTGACTGCGTATAGTTTTATTATTATATTCCACAAATTACTGATTGCAAGGTTTGAAACTACAACATCTGACTTTTCTGACATACCATCATAAAGATGAAGCTGATTGTCATGAAGATGTTGGCAACCGCCACCACCGATTGGTCGGCTGATATAGCCATGGCCATGGATGCGGCCGTACAAGCCACAAGTATTACTGTCAACATGAAGATGAAGAAAGCATCTGTCGTGGGTTTTAACCCTACAAAATATTTGAGATAAAAGTGAGATTTTGATCCTGTCGAGATCTCAGTTGGACCCACAACCACCTGTCAGTTCAAAATACACGCAAGTAACACTTAAGTCATGTAAATTAACCGTGTTTTACTACAAATGACATCCAAATCAATACACCAAAAAACATCTGTTAATTTTACAGTAACTTGAATAGTCTTCTTGAATATTTGCAGTCTTGGAGTTCAGGAAGATCAGTTTTAGCAATTATGACACACATACCGATCATAAAGTAAACCACACAGGTGAAGAGGATGGAAGGGATTGTGCGCTGAGTGGTGATGTCAGACAGGATTTTAGACAGGAAGTACACAGACATACGGTAATATCCGCTCGTGTACTCATGACTGGGAAAAGAGAAAATCATCATTCACCACCAATCAGTGATCAAATCAGAGCATTTAAAATATCAAACTACTGTACACACACATCTGTACTGTACACATCAGTTGTTTTTTTGTTTCATTAAGATTTTAATATATTCATTACACAAATATTTTTTATTAAAAAAAATTCTGGATGCTGATTGCACAATATTATCTATTATGATCGATAATCCATGTCTGTCAATGTTGAAAATGAAAAAGCACACGGATGTTGAAACACATACATGAACAGTTTGCGCTCTGTGATGAAAAGCTCGGCAGCGGAGAGCGTGCTGAAGCACTGATTGGTTGTAATGAAAAACAAAACACCAAACCTGAAAAATCAAAGTACAAACGAAGAGTTTATTTGCAAAAAATGTTTTTAAAAATGCTCAAAAATCTGATTTTAATATTATGTCACCATGTTTTATGGTGTTTTATTGTGTTAGTTAGCTGTTTGTTTGTTTTTTTTAGCTTAAAAAACCCCTGCAGTTTGACTGATATTAATTATACTGCACAAAACATGATTTTTGAAACATTTATTAATGATTTTTTGAAAATGTTTTCTTAACAAAAACAGTCTTGGCTAGTTCTGGTACAATTACTGTAATGTTTATTAACGTGCAATGTCCCTGTTAACTAAATAAAACAAGCAAACTGAACTCTTCAAATAGAGCCCGAATAAAGCACGTGCACAAACGATCCCTGCACTTTCTGTACTAGATGGCAATGTACGTTTACAGTACTACAGAACAAATGGTAACATTACATAAAAAAATGTAATATTACAATGCTATGTTATTTTATGTTCATTTATTTTTTTATTTCATTTCATTTTAACGTATGTCACCCAGAAGACAAACAGTTTATTTACCTGTTCTGTATGCCACTCTGGTCATCTTTGACTCCACAGAAGATGGCACCAACAATTACAGCCATAAGTGCTGTGACAGCCAACTGCGAAAAACAATGATCAGAATGAGAACATAATGTGTAATATACTGTATAATTCAATGAGTAAATGGTTTCACATAATAACAGACTAATCTGCTTTTATCCAGACAGACATACATAGCAAGACTAAATCCCTATTACAACCCTCAAAATCCTCATTTACTAATTTAATAAATAAAGGTAAGAGACATTTATCTTTTGATAGCTGGTATGAGTCCAGACAGGTGTGTAAAGGTCATTACCAGGGTTAAAGGCTAAGTGCCTAAGATGAGAACCCTCTCATCTATAACCTTTCACCTCTAATGTCAAGACACCATTTAACTCCGGTCAGGTGATGGTCTGGTGGTTATGTTCATGCTTGATAGACATTGGTGTTCTGCTTTATATTGTCAGAAATCACATAACTTCAGATCCTTTACAAGGCGGAGTCACAACAGTCAACAAATCCGCTTAACTTTGACCTCAAAGGTTTCTGGGAGCAGTCAGATGTGAGTAATGTTTCAAGTGAGGTCTCTTCTGATGGCATTTGGTGGTTAATGAGCTCGCAGGATCTCTGCAAGGTTTCTCCCGAATGAGATTAGGAACATATGGAGCGGAACGGTGGAGGATAGGAGGGAATGTTTGTATGTTAGGGATCGCTTTCTCACAATTGATGAGAATAAAAGTCTAGCTATATGGTCAAAACAGAATTTTACAAGTGTTAAATAGGGTGGACAAACAAGTTTTTCTGTTTTGCTGCAAGTTTTGTTTTGGTGTAATCTATTTCTGCACAATAAGCACAAATATTACATGTTAGCCGAATTGAAGGACGGTACATAATTTTGTGACATTAATTGTGACACTATTTTAATATTTTTGGTATTTTTGTAATTCATAATATTCTTACATTAAAATAAAAGATGACCTATAAAATACTATATGACCTATAAGTTCTTCAACAAACATATTTTGGACATTACATTACTACTCTAGTAAAAAAAATCATTTAAAATACATTTATTTCATACTAAGTATAGTTTAAATCTACTAACATATTTACTGACACGACTTACTGATATAAAATTATAATTAAACTTTATTTGGAGTACTACTTATAGTTTATTATTTGTATATTAATATGAAGCCTGTGTTTTAATAAACATGTGTTCTAATGTCACTTTTGATAAGGCTTTTTTGATTTTTTTATAAAATCAGTCTTTCATTGCAAGATATTTAAAGTGTACCTGAAGTATTCTTGTAATAATTCCACTTTAGCACAATCAAATACACTTAAATGAATCTTTATTAAAGTATATTAAGTACAAATTAGTTGTTCCAATATAGCAGACTTGAAGTATACCAATTTAGTATACCACAAATACATCTTAAAGGGACAGAATTTTTGTTTTTGGGTGAATCGACCCTTTAAGTACATAAGATGTAAATGGCCTTGCAGTATACTTAGCATGAAATAAATGTATTTCAAATACATTTTAGTATATTTACTTTTCACTAGGGTAGTAAGAATGTGAGGTTTGCATTACTGTAATGAAGAACGGCCCTGTGGTCGTGTCTTAAATCACAGTGGTACCTGAGCTACGGAAGTCTGTGGGTTCAGCATTAGGTTCCAGAAGGTTCTCCATAACACCCAGCGGAGCTGCTGGAGGAAAGAGCTGTTGTAGGTGATGGAATGACACTCGGGTCTGATGTTGTTGTTGTCTTTGGCCCGGATGATGTGGTCCAGCTCTGCTTTGATGCCCAGTGCGTAGCTGCAGGTTTTATACTTCTCTACTAGCAGATCTCCAATAAACTGCTGACTGACGAGAGCACACTGGACGTCTGTCAATGACATCACAGCACATATGACGTGGTTTAAAGGTCATTTAAATACCCGTCACAATGGTACCCACCCAATTGCATTTGCATTTTTAACTTTTCACGAAGTATTTACCTCCATTATTTTGAGTCTTTGTTGTGTCCACAGTTGTGGTATTTCCATGAATGACATCCAGGAAGAAATCAGCTGGGTTGTTATGGGCTTCACACGTATAACCTAAACACAAAATCAAAGTCAATTACAGTATTGACTTGATGTTATTTTTGAAAGTTGATTTCTTGTAGTTGAGCGTACCGATCTCAGAGAAGTAATCTAGAGCGTCCTGCGCAGGTCCGTGATAGACTTGTTTGCCATTGGACAGAAGAGTGAGGCCATCGACGAGCCGGTAGATGGAATATCGTGGCTGGTGAATCGACATGATGATGGTGCGACCCTGACCGGCCATTCTAAAAACAATGAACATGATAAAATCTTGCATGTCTACATAATTCATATCTACTTAAAGGGACAGTTCACCCAAAATAAACATTCTCTCATCATTTGGTCACCCACGAGTTGTTCCAAGTATACATTTGTTTGTTCTGATGAACAATTGTAACCAAACAGTTCTTGGCCACCATTGACTACCATAGTAGGAAAAATGACAATGGCAGTCAAAAGTGCCCCAGAACTGTTTGCTTTCCTACATTCTTCAAGATATCCTCGTTTGTGTTCAACAGAACAAAGACATTTATGAAGAAATTCTCTATGAATATGGTTGTCAATGGGGGCCAAGAACTGTTACAGCATATGCCAAGTGCATAACTGAAATAAAAGAATGAATCATGCAGACCTTTTCAACAGCAGAAGCACAGAGTGGGCCGTACTTGCATCAAGACCAGTGGTGGGCTCATCCAAAAAGAGAACAGACGGATCGATGATCAGCTCCATCCCAATGCTTGTCCTCTTTCGCTCCCCACCCGAGATGCCTCGTACCAGCTGAGTGCCCACCTGCACAAAAGATGATGTATATCAAGTGTAATGAGAAGTATAGAAGTGAGAACGTGTGTGTGTGTTTATTCCACCTTTGAGTCTGCGACTTTGTTAAGGCCGAGCTCTGAGATGAGATGATTCACTCTGATGTCCTTCTCTCGTGAACTGATTCCAGAAGACAAGCGCAGAGCAGCTGAGAAACTGAGGTTCTCTCTCACTGTTAGGGTTCCCATGACTATGTCATCCTTAATACACACACATAAAAACAAAATGTATCCCACTATTGCTGCATTATAATTCATTTAGTACACTGTAAACCGTTTTAAAGGTCCAGTGTATGAAATTTAGCGACATCTAGGGGTGAGGTTGCAAATTGCAACCAACGGCTCACTCCACCCCTTTCGAGGCACTACGGGAGACACAGAACTTAGATGTCGTCACGTTGTCGCTTCTTTGCTGACGGAGATAACGTATTTACAAAACATGCTCTGTAGAGCAGTTTGTCCGTTTAGGGCTACTGTAGAAACAACATGGCGGATTGGGGGACCCGCATTGTATGTAGCTGGAAATAGCTCATTCTAAGGGAATAAAAACATAACGCTTCATTATGGAAGGTCTTTATACACCGCTGAAGACAGTTATGTATATTATATTGCATTTCTGTCAACAGATCCTCCAAAAATGACACATAGGACCTTTAAGCCTGCAAAAAATCTTAGAAAAAGCTTAGCTTAGATGTCCAGTTAACAGAACTTTTGCAAAGAACAGTTGATTTGGGATGCACTAAATCTCTCATACACTATAAGTGAATATGAACACAGATGAGTTTCATGTCAAACGCATTACCTGGACTACATAACCAGAAAGACACTTGAAATTCGGTGGCTGCGGGGATCCGTTGACAAGCACTTCCCCAGAGAGACCTCCCGGATCTTTCCTTCCCGCGAGAACATCCAGAAACCTGCCAATGTGAAACAAATCCAAACCTTCAGAGTGACAAACATGCGGATTAATAAAAATTCATCCCACTAGAAAAACTTAAAAGATATCGCAAATGTTTCGGTCAAACGGGGCAAAGAAAATCCCTCTTTTCCGGAACTATTTGGCATTGGAATCTTATTAAGGCGCCTTGAAAGAAAAGAATGTACTCACGAAGATTTGCCACTTCCCGTTGGGCCCAATATAGCGTTTAAACCTGGTCTCATGATCCCACTGAATGAAAGATAATAACTTTAGATTCATGTCACTTGGTAATAAATTGAAATGTCAATAAATTCCTGAATGTTGATCATTTAAGCGTGTAAAGACGTTTACAATGATCTGTGTGCTGCTCTGAAATAAAGTCATTTATTAGGTCAAAATCACACATGACTGCATTTAACTCTATGTCTTGGTGCTTTGAAAGCCAAAGATCAAGAGATTAGACTCAAAAAGCCATGCTTAATATCATATAATTAACACTACGGAGAGATTTTCCAAGGACAAAGAAATTACACATTCTGCTGTGGGAAATGTCACAGATATTGAATGCCTTTTGGAGAAGCATTAAGATCAGATGTCAAAATCTTTCTGGGTTCCATTGTTCTTCATAGATGAACTTAAACTCTTGAAACATGTTTTTAAAACCATCTGACTAAAAGGTTCTGAGGCGAGCCAAAAATGGTTCTTCGATGGCATCGAGGCAAAGAACCCATTTGGCCCCTTTATTTTCAATTTTTAATTTAATTTTTTTTATTAAGAGTCAATGCTTGAAAAAAGATATCCTCAAGAGGACTTCGCTGTTCCTTCGGGGCTGAATGAAACGTAGAAATTTAATATAGTTGTCACGGTCCACTGTCTGCCCTCATTTACCACTGGACTACACTTCCCATAATCCTTTGCACCCGTCTCACCTGATCCCTATCATCTTTTGTTCATTTCCATCACCTGTCTACCCCTCCTTATCTGTCTTATTTAAGTTCTCTCCTTAGTTCAGTTCTTTGTCTGGTATTGTATGTGTATATGGTGTTGTGCTTTTTCCTGTGGCTCCTTGGATTATATTACAATAGTCATCTAAAGATCTCAATGTTTGAAAAAAAATCAATTTTCATGACTCATGTAGTTCTTTTAATATAGCTTTTTATACAGTATAATAGACATAATAAAGTATGTGTTATATAGTGACTTTATAACAGGTCATACAGACCAAACGACCCCCAATCCTCATTTAACACACATATGCACTTGAACTCTCTCACCCTCTCTTTGTCTCTCACACGTAAGTCACCTCTCACTCACTTTAGATCTATCAGAATCTCTTTCTGAGCTGTAGCCGTGCTGTAGATGGATCTGTTCTTCTGCTCTACTCTATAGCAGATGCTGTGGAAGCTGACAGTGGCTCCATGTTGCTGTTTGATGGGCTCCATGCAGATGACCTTTGACCCTGACATCCCATTTCTGCCCATCTCTTGCTTGATTATATCAGTCTCAAAGATAGCATTGTCAGGCATCTTCTGTCAGGTGTTCTCCTAAACACATAAGCAACAGAAATCAGTTTCACAGAAATAAAAATATTAATGTTACGTACATGTGAAATTTTACAGCGTTCAGTAGAAACAATTATTTTACAAGAAAAACTGGAAAAAATGTAGAGAATGTATTTTATAACAAAAGGTAAGTTTATGGTAATAGTAAAATGTTTCTTTTGACGCTACAAACCTCTTCATCTGAAGGCATATGCCTGAAGTATTTTTTAAACAACTATATTATTTGCTATAATATTTATTCGTGTAATTAATCAATGACTTTGACTAAATATTTAAGAAAAACAATCAATAGAAGCACAGAATAAATGAGAACTTCAAAACTGTTTAAAAGGTGGGACCTCAAGATGCTAAAAGTAACAAACTTCGACAAATTCTGAGCAAAGGCAGGTGACCACACTGAATGTGATCAAATATAATAGCAGTAGTATATGTAGGGGACCTTCTGTCAAAATGATTGACAGGTATGATTGATGGTGACCTTGACCTTTGTGGGGGGAGGTTGATTTACTTCCAGACCACCCAGGTTGCGAGAGACCGCCCACATCGCGTTGACCTTTTGACCGTATCCGCCCACATAGTGAGGGACCGCCCACATGACCTTTTGACCATATCCTCTCATATTATAGGGACAGCCCATTTGGCGCCCTTTTCCAGGGATCATGTTTGGACATGTTTTTATGAGGTTTTGACACGTATCTTTTAATGATGAATAAATAAAGCAACGAGTGATTAAATAAAGGCATGAATAAGTAAGTAAATGAATAAAGCAACGAATAAGTAAATAAAGCAATGATTAAATAAATAAAGCAATGAATAGATAAATAAGTGATTAAATAAATGATTAAATAAATAAGTGATTAAATAAATGAATAAGTTTATTCATGATTATCTGTTTTGTTTCAATCTCAAACCATTCTCACACATGCCTCGGCAGAACCCTCACAGAATGCGTGTCTAATTGTACAGGGGCCTCCATGAAAATGGCTTGAACAAATAAATGTTTGTATGCGTGCACGAGTGTTGACCAAGAGCGGTTACCTTCCAGCGTTCATGTTTCTGAAAAATGAAAAAAAAAAATCTGAGTATCCATTCTTCAAACTGTGTCTACAACACTGTATAATTAAAGCACAAGCCAACATGTTTTTCCTAACTGCATGGAGCGGTGTCTTTAAATGGTGTCCCTGATGTTGCCCCATCCTGACTGTTTTCCTTCTGTCTGAGAAGATGCCAGTGCGTCCACCAACCAAGGGTGAAGAAAACATCTTTATTGCTAGTGTTCATAGCATCACAGCAGGCAGTTGGGTGATTCCTTAAAACACATAAAGCAGATTTTGACTGAACAGCAAGAATCCTTCAATTGAATGTACGTCGTGTTAATTTCATGAATGTTTTTTATATCAAGCCTCCATGTATCATAAAATAAGTCTGCATAAGGTTTTCAAAATAAAAATTTTACATTAAAAATAAAAGTGATTCTATCAAAGGTATGCCTTTTAACATAATTGTTTATATGATTCTGACAATCTTTAAAACGTTTAGAATAGTCAAATCTCACACATCCTGTTATTAAGAGTTGTCTTTGCACATCTGTTTTAGTTTAAAGAGCTTTCTGTGGCAACCCCTTAACACCTAGACACTATTTGAAGATTTACTAGAGAGACTGACATATCCAGCAGACTCTGGGTTCTTTTCAGCATCAAACCTCTTTTATTATTTTGTGTTGGACATCTGATTGTGTAGCAAGGAAACTCAAGAAGTAGACATTCCATCCTACAGTAAGTGTTTCTGATTACTTTTAGTTTAAACAAGGTTTTAATTGTTGTTGTTAAACAGTTTGCTTTAGATCCATACTTTACATGCACAAAGTATATGTTGAATCACCTTTTCTTCACTTTATCCTCACCATTTTCTTATGTTTTGTTTTTGAGTGTCTATTGAATATACTAGGCTATATTCTCATAATATCTTTTTTTGTATATGTAAATAGCTTTATATATTCTTTTTCATACACAGATTGGACAGGTTGCGTGCTGGATTGTGTACTACAGGTAAGTGGTAAAATGTAGTTAAATTTAGGAAACTTTCGACATGTGAAAATATATCCTTAAAATAAACTTAAAAAGTGTCTATAAAGCATGCAAGAAAAATGGTCAACTTGTGCAGACAATGCATCATCTGAAGCGCTGTGAATTGACTTCAAATGAGCAAAACATGTAGTGCTCTCAAGATAGAGATGCTCTGGTTTCAGCTCTTAGAGTGTTCCTGATTTAAAGGATTGGATGGTCCTTTTTTTACTTAGTTTATTTATCATATTCAGCCAAATGCTTGTGTTTTCATCTTTTCTTGACTGCTCTATAAGTACTTTCAAACATACATTGCATTTTAATTTGCCTTCACCTTGTCTTTCAGTGATGTAGACTTGCATCGGCATATGAAGGTAAGCCCACATGCATTACCCATTCCAAATCTCACATGTCAGCAAATGACAGACATAAAGATACACTTCTTAAACTGCATGTCCGCTATAAACCAGTGCTTCGGAAGTCATCATTTAGTTCACACATCTCTAATAACCTGATGTGTGAATATAATTACTATGATACCCTATTTGTCTTAATGAACAGATTTACCTTAAGAGCAAATGATTAAATCCTAATACCAAACTACGATACACAACGTGGATGCAACATCTCTCTTGCGCTAACAACAATTTTGCTCAAGACTTTTTGACTTACATATCCAAAAAACATTTTTACACATCTTAAATTGTTTTTCTTTGGTAAACATTTTTATCATTTTATCATATGCGTTTTAGTTGTTCTAATATTTATGGCTTTCTGCTTATTCACGGCTTTGATTTGGTTTCATACATGTCTCACTAAAGCGAAGCGGCTGAATTCGTGAGACCACGTGATTTGCTAGTCCGACGTTGTTTTTCTGAATTTTTCGTGTTTTAGGGGTTATACCATGGGAAAGTAAAAAAAAATGGTTAGGTTTGTGCAGTTTTTTGTAGTGCTTATTGCTATGTCATTCTTTGTTCCCTTACTTAAAAAAACATTATTTTACCACAAAATAACCTAACAAAATAAGGTTTTGTTTGAGGATAAACCTCTCGTCATGCATTTCGGGTCTCCTTCCAAGGATGCAATGTGAAATACGTATGGAAGTCTGCACAAGGACATTTATTTTGACAGAACCGTGCGGCTTGGACATGGCGTCCGTCAAAAATAGGCTAGCTGCGCATTAAAGATCGGGCAACACACTCAGTTTCTGCCAATCTCATATTAATCTTGAGTACCTATAGAGTAGTATTGCACACTTCGTATCTTCGAAGAGTATTTAGTTTGATCAAACTTACAAAAGACAGATACAGCTGTACGATAATTTCCGGAAAAACACGAGCTGCTAGAGGTGGGACTAGTGGGGAGAGTGGGATGGAACTACACGAGCAAGCAACACATCATCACGTTAATCCCTTCGTGTTTTGTACATTATGCACGTACACGCCGATTGCCAACAAAATAAAAATAGTAATTTACTGTATTTTAGCTTTCATAAATCAGTACTTATATGTAACTAAAAAGGAGACTAACAAATATTAAGTTTCCTTAATATGCATCTTTTGCGTACTTATTAGATTCTGTTAATGGGGAAAATAAATGTAAACGCTAGAAATAGCATTAGTTGCACCAACTTATTTTATTGCAAGGGTAAGACATGAAATGAGATTGTAAAATCAGATGAATTAAGGTAGTTGCCTTTCTCGGTTTAATGAGTAAAATGGAACTTGCGGGGTTTAGAACTCCAAAAGTCTACCAAAAGAGTGACGACTTATTTAGATTCACTGAGGTTTACTCAACAGCGAGTGCAGCATGTTAGGGCGGTAACATTTATACATATCAATTCAGAACAACTTTATGTCGAGTGTAATTTAAAAAAAGATTTAGGATCAAGACAATACAATATTGTAAAGTCATTTACAATAAACAGTGAGTGACAACGACTCATGCTAATAGAAAAAACTAGGTAACACGCAAAGCATTGTGTTGGAGTTTCATGACTTGTGTTGATTTTCCAATGTTCTGATTGAGTTGTTGGAGACACATTATGTCTGAATCATATAGTTAAACACTGGTGTTATGAAGGACACTGGAGTCAAACGCAGAATCAGAGTGATTTAATAAAGAATCCCACACTCACAAAAAACAAGCATGAATCAGTCTTTAACAGGGAGATAAACCCAAGGAGCAAAGGCTCGAGCGCTCGGCCAAACGACCGTTAAAGGGGAATGGAAAAAATGTTTAAAAAAATCCAAAATCACCCGCAGCACGCGGGAGGTGAGTAAAGGGAAAAGGGTCCACAATAATCCAGCCGCAACGAAAAGTCTAGTGGGAGAATCTGCTGATTTGCAAATCGAACTCGGGGAGTCCAGAAGCAAGTGTTTGTAATTCCACGACGGTAATCCACCAGCGTGGTAGAGTTACTGAACGGGAGTCCGTTTGGAGATGACGACCTTGTAATCCCAGTGCGTAGCTCACTCCATCGCATAGCAAGAATCCACAGGTATAAACCCACCGATAGATGAGATGCTTGACTCGCGTCGTATAAACTCCTTGAAAATAGCCACAGCTTGAAGCCAGTAGACACGGTTATCAAAAACAGGGACAGGACAGGACAGGACAGGACGAGACGAGACGAGACCAGCACTGGAGCCTAGACAAGACTAGAGCACTAGACAAGAGGGCCAGAGATCGCCACGAGAAACTCTAACGGACTGACAAAGAACAACGCAAAACACAGGGAATAAAAGGGGAAGCAATCAGGAATGAAAATGAGACACCAGTTGGGGAGAGGGAAAGTTAAGGGGAAACCAGGTGAATCGGGAAATCAATAATGAGACAGATAGGATAACAAGGGGGCTGGGCCACACACACACGGATTCCGAGCACATGGCAACTGTCAAGTGCTCAACAAAACAAAAACAGAGGACAAGACAGACAAAACCCAGAGGTGTTAGACCCTAGCCCTGACAACTGGTATGGTATGACGAGGCCTGTTTCAGGAAACAATTGACGATTTAAAATCTGAACACATGAAAAATACTGCATTATAAGAACATAGTTACATTTTAATAGAATTTAAATTTAAAATGTATCTTTTTGATATGCCAATATAATGTTTTACAAAAATAGCTCATGCATACTAATAATACAGAACAATTAATATTCATACTTTCACGTAAAAAGGGAATCACACGCAACGATAAAAAGATGACATAATTCCTGTAACCTAATTACATGTAGCAGTTTTCTTATGCGTATAATGCAAGCAAATAATATGAATAGTAATAGCAATAGCAATAGCAATAGTAATAGCAAATAATAGTAAGACTTTTAAATGTTTCAACTATTCCATGTATGTACGACAGGTTTTTCTGTCGTACATAACTAACCTAAATGCTGTGTCTAGTAAAAATACACCTATACTGTAAACGTCTCGGTTACGACTGTAACCTCCGTTCCCTGATGGAGGGAACGAGACGTTGTGTTGAGAGACAGACTGGGGTTTGATCTGGAGAACCTATCATCTCCGAGAGGAATTTAAAACGTCAATGGGCTTTGGCGAATGGCACACTCACGCCATTCCCCGCCCCGTGCATACGGGTATAAAAGGGAGGTGGCGGTGGCCATTCACTCACCCTTTGGGCTGAGGAATTATTGAGAGAAGCTCTTTTGAGAGAGAAAGGGCCCGGCTTGGGTGGGGACGTGGCAGGTGGCATCCCGCTTCGACCCACCGGCGATGACCTGGCCAGGGGGGTTGGGCCCGCTGTTACTCTCAATCCCCCTCTGGGCCGCTCTGTCTCCTAGGCGGGTTCCCAATGGGGTAGAAGCCCTCTCCCGTGGGGCTCTGCATCTCTGGTGGGCCGTCGCTTGGAGGGCCCCAATACCAGAGGGGCCACCACGGGGGGGCGGGGCTGCTGGGGGACAGGCTGCGCTCGGGACCTCGACGACTGATAGGTGGCCGGGACACGGCGGAGCAGTCTGCTTCTTCACCACGGAGAACCTCCACAGTGTCACCACACAGCCCTGCTTGCGAGATGGACGCATCTAGAAGGCTCGCCTTATGAGCGTCACTACGCAAGGTTGATCCACAGATGTCTCCCTTGGACTACTATCGTGGACGTCGTCCGACCCAGAGCACCCGCCATGACCTTCGTCACACGAGGTGCGAGGCTGGTGCGCAGCCGGGTCGGTCTTCCCATCAACCAGAT
This sequence comes from Triplophysa rosa, assembly GCF_024868665.1. Lineage (NCBI taxonomy): Eukaryota > Metazoa > Chordata > Actinopteri > Cypriniformes > Nemacheilidae > Triplophysa > Triplophysa rosa. The sequence goes on along the minus strand of NC_079893.1, from coordinate 26,914,262 downwards.
CTTAACGCTTTGACCCGATGGGTCGCCATAGCATTATGAACCTGATGGACCGCCATAGCGTGGAGGGTGAAGGCAGTTTAACCCACAGCATCGTAAGTCTTCGACACGAGTGTCAAAGAGCTTACATGCCATGGAAGGGAGCACCGCGACTGCACATTCCACCTGGGGGACGTCGACATATCCCTTAGCTGCACCACCGTCCAGGGAAGTAACAGCGAGTAACGCGCAGTGAACGGCATATTCCACGTCTTTGTGAGCTCCTCATGCACCTCCAGGTCAGCTGCGAGCGTTCCGGGGAGGGCGGGGCCACTGCAACCCGACGCTCGCGGCTGCCCGGGCAAGCACGGCCATCATCTCTGCATTGCCTCGTCTTGGGCTTGACCGCCCGGGGGCGGTAGCTCCAAGGGGTCTCCGCATCCGATGCCAGGAGGTAGCTGTCCGACGTTATGACAGAAAGTTCATCCCCATCCCGTTGTCGAGTCTGCCCGATATGGGACGGTACACCGCCGCCCATCGGGGACAAGCCAGTGAGCGTGCCAGGGGACGGATGGTCCGTGAGCCGAAACTGGCAGAGTGACATCCATGGGAATCCCCAATCACCCCCGCCGCTCGCCGAAGCGGTCGACCTCGCCAAAGCGGCAGTTGAACTTGCTCGGGAAGCAGACGGGGTTGCGGCTACATTCCGAAGAACGTAGCCAACCGTGACCGCAACACCTTAATCGACGAGCCCTGCCACTGCATGCTGGACCCCCAACATGCAATACAGGTGTCGTGCCCATCGGACTCGGGGATGAGTCTGTCATACCCAAGAACACAGCTGCGAGACATGCCCGAAGACAGCGCAGACTATGAGAGGAAATTTGCTCTTTTATAAATATCTGTGGCTTGCTGCCGAGACGCCCAGGGGAAGTCCGCTACCGAGAGGGAGAAATCCGCTGCTTTGCGTCGTAAATCCAGCAGTCTGGAAGAAATCTCAAAGAGATGGACCGCTTGACATGTACGTCATGCAAGTTCCGAAGAACAAAGGATGAGTGAATGGCCGCCGCCACCTCCCTTTTATACCCGTATGCACGGGGTGGGGACTGGTGTGCGTGTGCCATTCGCCAAAGCCCATTGGCGTTTTAAATTCCTCTCGGAGATGATAAGTTCTCAAGATCAAACCCCAGTCTGTCTCTCAACACAACGTCGAGAGAAAGACTGAAGGGGAACTACACCTTATCAGCCATATATTCAACTCACAGGGCCTGAATACAATGTTCAAGAATAAATATCACATACACGAATAGCAGAAATAATAGCTATGTAATAAAATGGGAAAATTAAGAAGAAGTAGATTTTGTAAATATAGATTTTTGTAAAATATTGTTTTTATTAAATTTTAAATGTAAGAGTCTTTTTATTTCACTCAGAACTCTTTTAAGCGCTGGTCTCCTGGTCTCACTCAGCTTGTCATCTCTGCCTCGCTGGCTTTTAAGTCTCCCCACGCCAGTTACTGGAATAAGGCACAGGTGTTCGTTATTTGTGCGAGCGCCACTCACTCACCGCTCGTCTCCTCAACTCTCTCTCCCGCTGCAGGCTTTGCTGAACCACGCCTATGAAGGCATTATAATGCCATAAAGAAACGAGCGCAATGCTGATGCTGGCAGCGCACGGCAAATAACTTCCGCGAGCAAATAACGCCATACGCGAGAGGACAACGTACATACACGCGAGGAAACGGGATCCCGCGAGCTCGTTTGAAACCTTCGCGCGCGCATGGCATCCATAGTGCGCGCAATACAAGACCTCGCGCGCGCATGACATCTTCTGTTCGCGCAATTACAAGCCCTCGCGCGCGCATGACATCTGTGCGCGCAATTACAAGCCCTCGCGCTCTCACCTGCTGCTTTTGCTCGCGCGAACATTTTTATTTTTGGCAGTCGCGGGGCGGGACTTGCTGTTTGCTTGTAACCTCAAACGTCATTGGTTACTTACCCTTTTCCGGAAGTCACTTGTGATTGGACGTCTGTGATCATCATCAATCTAGACCATGGGCCCGTTCTTCATACGTGGCTTACTACATCCAAGATCAAATGAAATATCCGAGATGACCTAATCCCGCAAATCATGATCTGGATAATACGGTTCTTTGAACGCACTTGTTGTGTACGATTAGTATATCTGGATTAAATTGTCTGGGATCATTGCACGCTCACGCACTGTTTGGAAAGGCAGTATATATCGATGGAAGAACTAGTGATCAGCAGCGCTGCTATTGGCTGGTTGTTATGTCCATAGTTTTTTTTACGGCTGCTTGAAGATTATGACATTTTAAAATGTCAGGAACACTTCAAACGATGCACAGACAACTTTCAGAGATATTTATAACATTTTAAAGCAGTTGTAAACTGAAGTTGTATATTTTGATCAATTAACTTTTAGTTCTTAGTGGTTAATTGCAATGAGATGGTGTTTTCCCCAACTCAAAATAAAGTGTTTTATATCCATTAGTGTTCACTGCATAGGATACTGAGGAAAGGGTCTGAAGACTGTCCATTTCAATAACATTTCTTAAATTGGATAAACTCAGTAGCAGTTGCAGGAGTCCATATCATCTGAAAGGCTTTTATCTGCTGAGTCTGCACAGAAACGTTGTACAGAGATGAGGAAAATACGATTTTGTCATGCTATTTTATTGCTTTTAGGCCCGGTTTCACAGACAAGGCTTAAGGCTAGTACCAGACTAAAATGAATGTGTGACCTGTCTTAACTGAATATAACTTGCACAGAAATATCTTAATATAAAAGTGCCATTGTTTTGTCTCGAGATGCACACCTGTAATCTATTCCTCTGAGGCATTTTTATAAAAGCGACATAAATATCTTGATTTAACTAAGGCATAGTCCTGGCTTAAGCTAAACCGTGTCTGTGAAACCGGGCCTTTATGTTTTGTAGATTATTGATTTCTCTCCACAAAAGGCACATCCATGTATACACTTTTTAAAGTCTTTAAAGGTTGAATATACACAAATTCAAAAGCAAAAACTTCAAAACATTGACCTGACAATATAAAGAACACAAACCTAAAACTGGAGATTTAGTTTTAAGAAGATTGCAGATTTAGAAACTATTTCTATATTGTTTACTGACTTAACATTCTTGACTCTTATTGCAGGTAAAATATGACACTGATACCTGCCTATTATCTATGGAGATTAAAAATAAAATGCATGTGGGCCTAAGCATGTTTGTGTTGTTTTTTTATTTAAGCATAATAAAGAAATGGTATTCCAAAAGTTATATCTCATGAAGCTCAGTCTGTTTAGAGATCATCATCAGGCTGCTTCATCACAGGCCTTCTCTCTTTACTGATGATGTGTGTAGTGTAGCACATGCAACAGTACAGACCCTGTCAGGTTCATCCCTTAGACTTATACACTGAAATCCTTCATTCCTATCAATTGCCCAAAGGTCATTTCATGATCCTGTCCTGACTTGAGCTGCAGTGTAACAGGTTTGGGTCAGGGAATGGTGTCTTCAAACAGTCCCATCATAAACGTGACTGAAGATTGTTTACTCATGCAGATTCAGGTCATTTTGCTTCAGTGCTGGTGATACTGTAGGTGTCACACACCATCTAAGAGTTTTCATCAGTCAGCTTCCTTATTGATTCAATTGCTTTTTGCTTAATACTATCTCTATTAAAATGAATATTACCTACAAATATTACATTTACGCATTTGGCAGACGCTTTTATCCAAAGCGACTTACATTGCTTTGTACTATACATTTTGTTTCTCACTATGTGCAATCCCCTGCGATCGAACCCATGACCTTGGCGTTGCTAGCGCTATGCTCTAACCACTGAGTCACAGAAAATATTATCATTTATTTTAAGAAGATAATCTGAGGCCTATGATGCGGTCTATGACATCAATCAAGACACATACTCATTGACATGATCATAACTGCAGAATCTTAAATTCCCTTATATCATATTAATTAAGATGGGGTCTTAAACTGAAATACCACAAATTTGCAAATGGCAGGACAAACTGCATTTTTCACCATTCCCTCCATCATATGCACTGTCTGTGCTTATATATACTGTATATTTAAAATGAAGGTCCAACAAACTAATGGCAAATATCTCCTTCACAAGGAAAAAAATATATTTTATTTATTTATTCATTCATTCATTTATTTCGGTCCTCACCGAAGACTTTTCACAGTAAATGTTTTATATAACATTACAATAAATATTGTTCTAAAAGCAAAACATTGCATTAATTACATGTTAAATTCGCAAAGCTCTTTATATTAATCCTGTAATTTGCGCAACAAGTTGCTTTTGTATGAAAGAAGCCAATTTGACTGCTTCATGGCCGCGATCTAATCCTGTTTACATAAAATAAGCCTGCTCCCGAGGAGATTTAAGTTAACGGACCTGTTGCTAAAACAACAAGTCAACAATCAAATCCAGCTAACTGAGTTAGCGAGGTAGGAAGAACGGGCCCCTGGTCCGTTGACGAAGCCATGTAGATTGATGATCACGGAGGTCCAATCACAAGTGACTTCCGGAAAAGGGTAAGTAACCAATGACGTTTGAGGTTACAAGCAAACAGCAAGTCCCGCCCCGCGACTGCCAAAAATAAAAATGTTCGCGCGAGCAAAAGCAGCAGGTGAGAGCGCGAGGGCTTGTAATTGCGCGCACAGATGTCATGCGCGCGCGAGGGCTTGTAATTGCGCGCACAGAAGATGTCATGCGCGCGCGAGGTCTTGTATTGCGCGCACTATGGATGCCATGCGCGCGCGAAGGTTTCAAACGAGCTCGCGGGATCCCGTTTCCTCGCGTGTATGTACGTTGTCCTCTCGCGTATGGCGTTATTTGCTCGCGGAAGTTATTTGCCGTGCGCTGCCAGCATCAGCATTGCGCTCGTTTCTTTATGGCATTATAATGCCTTCATACACGCCCCCCTTGCCACGATGACGATTGAACATAAACTCAAAACAATGAACAGGTCAAAAGTTTATATTGCAAGACTGTTTTGTACGAAATAAAATAACCATGTTAAACTAATTACAGCTGAGAAGTGAAAAAGTAAACAAACATAAATATATTAAAATGAAAACTAAAAAATAATGAAATCGAAAGAAATGTCGATGTTATCGCTGTCTGTAAATTATGTTTGAAAATGAAGAAGCTGACCTACATTTACTGGCTAGCAATCGAAATGTAGACTAATGCTTAAAGTGGAGCTATCATGCTATGTCATGCATTCTGACTTCTTTACACTGTTAAATGTGCTGGCATCTCATGCTTAACATGGTCAACTTGTCAAAAAACGAGTTGGACGTATGACATAGTATTTCTGTACTTGATACACTCCCCCAGCACTCCAACTTGTTTCGGAAAGTTTTTTCTAATTCTGGATCCCTGTGTCGTCACCTAACATGTGTAGATGACTCAAAGCCGTGAATAAGCAGAAAGCCATAAATATTAGAACAACGTTTCAAAACCTTATATAAAACATAAGTGTAAAGCCTGACAACTTCGTACCGACTAAAACGTATATGATAAAATGATAAAAATGTTTACCAAAGAAAAACAATTTAAGATGTGTAAAAATGTGTTTTGGATATAAAAGTCTTGAGCAAAATTGTTGTTAGTGCAAGAGAGATGTTGCATCCACGTTGTGTATAGTAGTTTGGTATTAGGATTTAATCATTTGCTCTTAAGGTAAATCTGTTCATTAAGACAAATAGGGTATCATAGTAATTATATTCACACATCAGGTTATTAGAGAAGTGTGAACTAAATGATGACTTCCGAAGCACTGGTTTATAGCGGACATGCAGTTTAAGAAGTGTATCTGTATGTCTGTCATTTGCTGACATGTGAGATTTGGAATGGGTAATGCATGTGGGCTTACCTTCATATGCCGATGCAAGTCTACATCACTGAAAGACAAGGTGAAGGCAAATTAAAATGCAATGTATGTTTGAAAGTACTTATAGAGCAGTCAAGAAAAGATGAAAACACAAGCATTTGGCTGAATATGATAAATAAACTAAGTGAAAAAAGACCATCCAATCCTTTAAATCAGGAACACTCTAAGAGCTGAAACCAGAGCATCTCTATCTTGAGAGCACTATGTTTTGCTCATTTGAAGTCAATTCACAGCGCTTCAGATGATGCATTGTCTGCACAAGTTGACCATTTTTCTTGCATGCTTTATAGACACTTTTTAAGTTTATTTTAAGGATATATTTTCACATGTCGAAAGTTTCCTAAATTTAACTACATTTTACCACTTACCTGTAGTACACAATCCAGCACGCAACCTGTCCAATCTGTGTATGAAAAAGAATATATAAAGCTATTTACATATACAAAAAAAAATATTATGAAAATATAGCCTAGTATATTCAATAGACACTCAAAAACAAAACGTAAGAAAATGGTGAGGATAAAGTGAAGAAAAGGTGATTCAACGTATACTTTGTGCATGTAAAGTTTGGATCTAAAGCAAACTGTTTAACAACAACAATTAAAACCTTGTTTAAACTAAAAGTAATCAGAAACACTTACTGTAGGATGGAATGTCTACTTCTAGAGTTTCCTTGCTACACAATCAGATGTCCAACACAAAATAATAAAAGAGGTTTGATGCTGAAAAGAACCCAGAGTCTGCTGGATATGTCAGTCTCTCTAGTAAATCTTCAAATAGTGTCTAGGTGTTAAGGGGTTGCCACAGAAAGCTCTTTAAACTAAAACAGATGTGCAAAGACAACTCTTAATAACAGGATGCGTGAGATTTGACTATTCTAAATGTTTTAAAGATTGTCAGAATCATATAAACAATTATGTTAAAAGGCATACCTTTGATAGAATCACTTTTATTTTTAATGTAAAAATTTTATTTTGAAAACCTCATGCAGACTTATTTTATGATACATGGAGGCATGATATAAAAAACATTCATGAAATTAACACGACGTACATTCAATTGAAGGATTCTTGCTGTTCAGTCAAAATCTGCTTTATGTGTTTTAAGGAATCACCCAACTGCCTGCTGTGATGCTATGAACACTAGCAATAAAGATGTTTTCTTCACCCTTGGTTGGTGGACGCACTGGCATCTTCTCAGACAGAAGGAAAACAGTCAGGATGGGGCAACATCAGGGACACCATTTAAAGACACCGCTCCATGCAGTTAGGAAAAACATGTTGGCTTGTGCTTTAATTATACAGTGTTGTAGACACAGTTTGAAGAATGGATACTCAGATTTATTTTTTTTCATTTTTCAGAAACATGAACGCTGGAAGGTAACCGCTCTTGGTCAACACTCGTGCACGCATACAAACATTTATTTGTTCAAGCCATTTTCATGGAGGCCCCTGTACAATTAGACACGCATTCTGTGAGGGTTCTGCCGAGGCATGCGAATGGTTTGAGATTTAAACAAAACAGATAATGAATAAAGCGTGTTTTTGTATTTCATTTTCACGCGGATATGTTTAGAATGTTAGGGGAAATTAGTAGCATAAGTTGTTTTCTGATTAGTTAGAGATATAGCGAGATTATAGTTTGTCATTAACCCTATATAGATTGCATTGGACACTCTTGCATGACGCAGATCGATTAGTCACACATTACTTCATGTGATTTACAGATGTCAGGTGGGAAACAACGCTTCGCTGTGTTGAGATAATCCGCTCGCAGCGTGTTCTCAAGTACATGAATAGGGGCATAGTCCAGTCGATTTCACAACCGGTCAAACAACTCATAGAGGATTAAAACGTCCGCTGTCCGGACGTAAACAAGTTAAAAATACACCCCGTTACAACCACGCGCTGTCACAACAATTTACGAGTCAGCCTCTCAGTATAATGTCAGGAATGCTGTCTTTCCTCTCTGTAAAACGTAAGTTTTCACATCGTATATATATATACTGTATATATTGAATGCTTTATTTAATCACTTATTCATTTATTTAATCACTTATTTATTTAATCATTTATTTATTCACTTATTTATCTACTCATTGCTTTATTTATTTAATCATTGCTTTATTTACTTATTCGTTGCTTTATTCATTTATTTACTTATTCATGCCTTTATTTAATCACTCGTTGCTTTATTTATTCATCATTCATGCAAAAGATACGTGTCAAAACCTCATAAAAACATGTCCAAACATGATCCCCAGAAAAGGGCAGCAAATGTGCTGTCCCTACAATATGAATTAAATTGTCTGCCTAAACCCCCAAAAAAATATCACCTTGACATTTGTCACTTTTGAGAATAATTGTTTTTTTATGTAGCCTAATTAGCAGTGATTTTACATTTTTAGATTGTGTGAAACGAATTTTTTGTCTCTGCACTCAAGAATGTATTTTATGGTAAGACTATCAACTCAACAAGCATTTAAAAACATAACCGTTAAGCATCATCCAATGAAGATGTACGTTGCGCCTTGGCTTCGTGAACAAAGGAAGTGATTGGTTGAATACTCATTGGCGCGGAGCACAGTCAGCAGCACACAGTAACGTAATGTTTGCGTTCCCGCATTTCAACTGTGACGATTCTGATGAAGCACTGTCGGAGCTGAACTACAAATCAGTGGAAACATTGTGTGTGTGTGTGTGTGTGTGTGCGTGCGTGTGTGTGTGTGTGTGTGTGTGTGTGCGTGTGTGTGTGTGTGTATACAGTATATATATATTAGTGATGGCGACGTGAAGCTTTTTGAACCACCGAAGCTTTAAAAAAAATGATTCGTAAAAAGGTTCATTACTCGAAGCTTTTCAAATCAGAGCTGGACTAGGACCCCTGCTGGTGAAAATGGGGGGATGAGCTGTGTCGCAAAATGTTTCACAACAGACCAACGCAAAAATGAATGATATTAATAAATGAATGACGTTCATGACAACAATCTGTTCCAATGCATATTTTTAGGTCAAAACAATAAAGATAACGTTTTGTTTTGTGGGTGTGGACATTTTTCTTGTTTGTAAACTACTGCAACTAATGAATCAAATAAATGAATGCAGACACACAGTTTGGCCCATTCTTCTAATACAAATAATTCACTGTAGTCTAGCAAGGCCCATATACTAGCTATTTCACAGATTATTACATTTACTACCCAAAACAATATATGAAAAATGAAGACATGTTCCAATTATTTTTCAGCACTCATTATGAGGGAGTCTACCTTTGTCTAGCTGTATAATTAGCCATGCCGGTATTATTTCCAAAAGATAGTGATTTAAGTAATACATTTTATGATTCACATGAAAAGGCAAATATAATAATAACCTTATTGGGAGAAAGCAAATAAAAGTGTTCCCACATCTCAGAACGCCCTCTCTTTGCAACAGGTTCCATGAGTCCCAAATTCTCGCAACAATAAACTCCTACAGTAGCCTATAATCAAACAATTCAATTTATTGCAAAGCAATACAGTACAGCTCAACAACCCACGAGAGCGCGCCCTGTGTTGCGCTTTTTTAAACCTTTGAATCGGAGTACGAAGCAGTCACGTGGGTGTGTGTGAAATGAAGCTTCGGACGTCACCGCCCACGTGATTTTTAGAGAACGAATCAAGCATCGATACAAAGCTTCACTGAAAATCGCTTCATTTTTTTGACACGCATCGGAGCTTCGGTGTCACAGCTAACATCAATAATATATATAATATATATGTTCAAGTGTGCATTTAAGGCTAATTTTTACCGTAAACAAAATAGATTCACGTGTTGCTACTCCACATGCCTTTGCTGTCACAAAACTAGAAGTTTTGAGAGTACAGAAATGGTTGCTCAGAGGATGTGAAAGGCATTATTCTTCTACCTCTCCGCTGTTTTGATGAGAAAGAGGAGCTCCTCCATTATGTAGAAGAGACAAGCCTGGCAAAGGATGTGGAGTTAGAAAACCTGCCTGTGACGCCATGCATTATTGTGTGTGGTAAGTGAACGTTTTGTTAATATACAGTAGAACCCTAAAGCTTTAATGATTAAATGTTTAACTTTAAATTTGAGTTTATAAGTTTACATGCCCCTTGCAGAGTATGCAAAATGATAGGGATTAAAGTGATAGTTCACCCACAAATGAAAATTCTGTCATCATTTACTCACCCTCTTATCATTTTAAACTAGAACACAAAAGAAGATATTTAAAAAAAATGCTGGTAACCGAACAGCAGTGGCACCCATTCACTTCTACTGTATGGACACAAAACCAAAACAAGTCAATGGCGGCCAGTTAACAACATTCTTCAAAATTGTGTTCTGCAGAAGAAAGTCATACAGGGTAAATGCTGAGACAATTTTCATTTTTGGTGAACTATCACTTTAAGAAATAAGACAAATCATACAAATTGCAGTTTTTAATTAGTTCTTCACAGAACAAACTGTTCCACATAATATGTTTTTACATATATTCCACAACACAGATTAATAACTCGGTTTACACAAATCTAAACTTTAGAACTGGGTTATTTCTAAAATCGATTTTGTGAAATGGTTATGTCAGGGCAGTACTAAATAAACTGCCATTTGTATGATATTCTTGCCATATATGTCAATACACAATAATCTTACATGTTCATAAATTTATGTATATTGCATTGAAATGTATCTACAGGACCCTCCTGCTATGCTGCTGTCCAATTCATGCTAGCTGTGGACCGCAATATTGTGAATGATGACATCACTTCTTTCATCTCTGCTGTTTGCCTAATGTTCGGCAGTTATTACTGCTCCAACATTAACTACCCTACTGAACTGGCGTCAGTGCTTGAATTCCTGCAAAGGTATGTAAAGAGACTTAGGAGGGGAGATTCATTACAGTGTAGCTTCATTTACAGACTTATAAATGTTTTTTTTTCTTTTCAAGGTGTTTTGTCATCATCAATCCGGAGAAAGGGAATAAAGGAGGTGGAAAAGAAAATCAAAAAGCTACTCCCAGTTAACCCAAGAGTCTTCACCCTAATCTCTGACCTTTCTGATCACGAATGGCGAGAGTCTTTGTAAAGGTGGTCTGCAGACTGTTTCCAAGTTTATACTCTCTTAAAGGGTTATTTCAGGCTTGAATCAAATTTTCCCCATGTTTTACTTACCCTCAAGGCATCCTAAGTGAATGTGACTTTCTTCTTGAAGAATAATGCAGTCAGAGTTATAATACCACGTATCCTTTTACTTCCAAGCGGTAGAAAGAGAGAGAATGGGGGGCAATTTTTTAAATATTACATATTGACAACACTATTATGGATAATGTCCAACATCCGCTGCAGGCGAGCGAGAGACTTGTTTCTCCGGCAAATGACGCAGACATGTCGTAAGTTCCTGTGACGAACACAGCATTTTTCATTTTCAGCCAATATAAACACCGCCTCTTCTGGGCGAGAGCTTTCGTCGCCATCATTTAGCGGAAAAACAAGCCTCTCTTTCGCCAGCAGCGGATGTTAGACATTATCCTTAATAGCGTCGTCAATATGTATATTTCTCTTAAACAAACGCATCGATTCGCTTCAGAAGACCTTTGTTAAGACCACGGAGCCGTGTCGAGCCATTCTTTGATCGATGGATGCACTTTTTGGAGCTTCAAAAAATCCCCCCCCCACATTCACTCGCATTCTGCCGCTTGGAAGTCAAAGAATACGTGGTATTATTACTCTTGACTGCATTATTCTTCAAGAAGAAAGTCACATTCACTTAGGATGCCTTGAGGGTAAGTAAAACATGGAGAAATTTTGATTTTAAGCATGAAGTATCACTTTAAAGGGATAGTTCTCCCCAGGGTGAAAATTCTGTCATCATTTTCTCACCCTCAGGTTCTTCCAAACCTGTATAAATTATTTGTTCGGTTGAACAAAAAGGAAGCTATTTATAAGAATGTCAGTAACCAAACAGATCTTATCCCTCATTTACTGCCGTAGTAGGGGAAAAAAATACTATGGGAGTCAATGGGGGATGAGATCTGTTTGGTAAATGACATTCTTACAAGTATATTCCTTTGTGTTTAGCAAATCAAAGAAATATATATACAGGTTTGACATGACAAGAGAGTGAGTAAATGATCAGAATTTTCATTTTTGGGTGAAGTATCACATTAAATTCTACATTTAAGTTTTAAATGTAGACTGGACTGAACGATTTTAATTAAACCACTGTATACCAGTTGAAACACGAGAACAGAAAAATGCACTAATATTTTGTCTTAAATGCCTGCCAGTCTTTATTAAAAATACTTGGGACCTCACTGATGTCTTTGTCTTTTATAGATTTTGATGGGTTTTGATGATTTGATTTAGGTTTGCAAATGTAAGATATTTATCAATTAGTTTAACAGTCATTTTAATAGTTTCTTAAAGGTTAAATCTGAATGTTTAGCAAATAATTATAGGGTTTAACTGTAATTATTACAACATAAACCTTTAAATTACACAGTGCTGAACTGTAAAAAAGATGGTTATGAACCGTAATTAATACAATGTAAACCCTGGAATTTGACAGGTATAAACTGTTGTTATAACAGCATAAACAAGTAAATTAGATAGCTATTAGAAAGTTTTTTATTACCGTAAAAAAGAACATTATCAACCGTAAAATGTACAGTGGGTGCAATCCCGTACAACCAATAACGTTGCAACTTTATTTTTGACGGTAAAGTTCTGGCAACCACAGCTGCCAGTTTTTTTTACCATAAAATGTACGGAATATTTTTTACAGTGGCACTATATTAATTAACATAACTATTAACACGCAAAATACATAATTTAAAGTACAAATAAATATTATAGTTATAATATATATTATAGCTTTTATTACAAGTTCATTTATATATTATATATTAGAGGATTTATTAGACATTGGCCAATAGAAAATAGCAACAACTTTCACAATTAAAACCTTCATGTGAATAAAATTAGCAATAAAAAAACTACATAATTTTTACATTGACTACAATAATACATTGACAACATACCACTGCGATTTTTAGATGTTTTTTAGTGTTCAACAAATTTGCATCTCACCATGCCCAATGCCCTAAACAATCCAATGAGTAAATAACTTCAGAAAGGACATGAGAGTAAGGTGCTTACCCTCCTAGATCCTTTTGCAGTAACTTCTGGATGTCCTACGGTGTCTGATCTCTCTTAGATGAGGAAAGCTAGTCTGTCTGTGATTCATCTGTGGTGTGGAGATCTTATATAAAGCTGAGGGAGGGATTTGCAGGCATAAGGCTGAACTTTCCTATAGTTCATTCATGTCAACTGCTCTATAATAAAAGTATCCCCCCCAAAAATGTGAAAGAATATGTGCCCAGTAATGAGGGTCCAACAATTGGGTTGTTTGATTCCAAATAAATCATGTTTAACCAACACAAGTGTTTCTGACCAAACTTTATTCACAGATGTATCATACTTTACAAGTTTAAGAAACTGCATATCAATAAAGCAAGATTATAGGTCCATGTACAGAACAGAAAATACATATTACAGATCAAGATCCATGCACATGTTAACACTGTACATAATACACATTAAAAGAAAATAATAACCCGGGAACAGTACACGTAGAGCATTGCAGCAAAAGAAACTATGTTAATAGGTTAAAAGGAGACGAAATAAATGAAACGCAATGGATTCCACTTCATACAGGATTAAGTGTTAATGATAAAAAGAGGTCACATATGGCTCCAGAAATATAAACAAGTCAGTGGATATCAGAGATCACATTGTGTATTAAAGATTTACGCTTGAACGGGGAATGTCCGCCATTACAACAATCACTTTAGCAAAATTAAAACGAAATACTTCATCTCAGAGACTGTACGAGTAAAGAAATATTTAAATATAGCTTCTATACAATTGTACACAAAGTTAACGGTCCTTTATTCACATTATATAAATACCAAACCCAACATCTGTAATCTTCTCTATGCATTGTAGGTGAAACTGTACAAAACATCATGAGGTTTGTCTAGCAAAACTATAAGTCAGTTTCAAATTTGACTTACGATCCCACAGTCCTTCATAACAACTACACGCAAATAAAATAAAAACAGACGGTTATGGAAAAGGCACAGAAAAATTGACTAGTTTGTGAAATGGTCCTCAAGTTGGGTTGCAAATTACTGAAACGGCAACCGCAGATCTGGCTTCAAATTTGATCTTAAAGAATATTTATGCTACAAACTAGAGACGGTTATTTAGATGTGTTCATGCACAAGGAATGTGCAAAAGGGTTTTATAGACAAACTCATTATGGACCAATGAAAATGCTTAGTCAACAGACAAAGATCAATGGACCGCTGCTGAAATGTGCTTGTCATAACTACAAAGGCAGTGTCACCCATTACGATAATAACGAAACCTTAAAAGATTTCAAAGTGCTTAAAATTCCTGTTATGAAACAAAGTTGTTTTGAGATTCCATTAGCGAGAACGGCCCTGGATTCTTCAATGAGAAACAAGGCAAACTATTTACCGTACTAAATTTACAGTACCATAACATTCACATCAGAGTTATCTAGCGTTTCGTGTCTGTGAACAGAAGCCGAACCGGGGTAACCACGTAACATCTGTTATCACTGGAAACTTAAAGCTATACACTGAAGCAAGAAGCTGGAAGGAAAAACTGAGAATGTGCAAATCTGTGAGGTTTCTCACCTGCGTTTTAAACATTATTACAATGTTTGTTATGTGTTCTACGCAAAACAGTTTTTCAGCATCATACTGACGCGCTCAAGGTATTATACATTTCGAAACCACACACTTTTGAGTTGTGGCCTTTATAGTTTTTTGATGTGTCCCTCAACATATGGATTAACGAAATATTGCACTTTTGTCTGTTGTTTTTTTCCCGTTTAGGCAAAGCGGCCGCTGGAGACGAAACTGCGGCTGAAGGAGAAGCTGACATCTGAACTCTTGTGCTTGCCCCACGCACCGAATGGCACCACCATGATAGTGCTGTTGTCTTCAGAACCATACTGAAGAGCCTGAAGAACAAAAATCATACATCATACAAATGTCAACATAACAATTCACGTAGTCTAATCAAATTCAAATGTGGATTCAAGAGACGCACACCTTTTGAAAACATGCAGACATGTACATAATCCAACAACACACATGTATATGTTTATTATATACAGTTGTTACAAAATCACACGATTTTGTACAGAAAAAACAGAGCTGTGTAGCTGTGTCATCAAACCTGCTCAGAGATTCGCTGCGCCGCCTCTTTAGGGTCGTGACACTGGTTGATGACATCACAGATCTCTTGACTGTTCATGATGAAGTTGATGCCATCGGTAGTGAGGGCCAGAAATGAGTCGTGCACGTGATGTAACTGAAACATAAAAATAGAGATATTTTGCAGCTTGGAACATTTTATTACATTAAAGCGAATTAAACAAACCAAAAAACAGCTCCTCTCACCGAAATCCTCTTGGTTTCTGGTTCAGCGATGACTCCTGTACTTTTAAGGTCGAAATCGCCGATGCTGCGCGTCATGGCCAGCCTTCCGTTGACGTGTGGTTGACCCAGACTGTTCCACGCAATAAAACCTCCACTTTTACGTATCCTTCCAAAACAAACATCACGATCAGACAAATCGCTCTCCCATAGCTTGTTTTAATATGTCCCGGGAGCGCCAACCAATCCAATCTTACCTCTCCTTTTCGTCCTTTCTTTCAGGCGTGTGGTCCACGGTGAGCTTGAGAGCCTTGCCTTTGCGGCACAGCATGGCACGGCTGTCCCCCACGCTGCCCACCACCAGCTCGATGCCGTCTCTCAGCAGGGCCACTGTGGCCGTGGTGCCTGCGCTTACCAGAGAGGCTGTAACACACCAGAGATGGAGGCAGTGTGGTTACGGTCTATAATGTTTTAACTGTCTGTGATTCACACAAGACAGTTTATCACACACAACAGCTTAAACAGAAATGTATTGTTATTTTCAACCCCCTATAGTATTTTCCTGTTCTGAAACACTGACCATAACATCCAATTCTGCACAAATATATGCAACATGCGTACTTGCTTAGGGAAGCGAGCGCCTGATAACTATGAAACAAGACATTGAAGGAATTTTGAAAGGAGATTATATATTCAAGACGTCAAGGCAAGCAGGTCTCACAGCATTATTGACTTAAAACATTGTAACGTTACACATTATAAAAGTAAACAACACTGCTTAGGCAAAATGTTACGCTTAGCCTAGAAAAAAGTACAAAATAATTATACAATTCTCTTTACGGTTAAAGCCAATTTTTCGACTAAGAATTATGATAGCATTTTTTTAGTCATATATATATATATATATATATATATATATATATATATGTTAATCCATACAAATGGACACAACAAGCCAATCGTGTTTCTTCAGAAACCAACACATGAAGGAGGAACAGAGTAAACAACGGATAAGAAAGAGAACGACAGAAAGAGAGAGAGAAAGTTGAGGAACCTTCCAGAAGTCCACGCAAGGACCCGCTGGAGCAATCTAGCCCTCCGGCCTCCATAAAGGTACCGCAGACCTGTAGCTCTTATAGGGGGTTAGCTGGGTCCGAGGCTGTTGTGGATATAACACGCACACACAGGGCAAGATTGGACATGTCACGCAGCAGGCCACGCTAGCAGGCCGCACACTACATTTACCTATCATAACCTTAGTCAATCTGTCACAACAGCATTTATTATCCTTAGCAAAACACATGAATCTAACAAAAGCAAAATTCAAGACAAATGAAAAAAGCTCAGTATAAAATGTGTGAATGATATATACTAGGGGTGGGATTGTTCATATCAAGAGTTATAATGTGATTCCAAATTATTGAATGTTTGGTGATGTACTGAAATAAGTGAGGCATCTCAGCAGATTTCTATTACATTTTCCCTTAAATGCCTAATATTTATGACAACATTGGTTGGACTGGATGTTTTCTTAACGTTTGTTTAGCCTCATAGTCCTTGGCTTTTAAATTGATCTCACAGCTGCCATGTGTTTATTTCCACAAATACTACGGTGTAAACACACCTTTTAAAATATTCAGTAGTGGTCCAGAGGGCACATTATAAGTTGTTATAAAACAAATATAAGTACGGTACAAAATAAAGTAACACTACACACTAAAACGTAATTATTAGGGCTGTGAAACGATTAATCGTGATTAATCGCATCCAGAATAAAAGTTTGTGTTTATATAATTTATGTCGGTATACTGTGCTAATTAATTTTGTATTTATGAACACATACACATAAATTCATTTATTTTAGAAAAACATAAAATATAACAATAAATAAACGTTTATTTCGAATTTAAATTACTGGTAAATATAAATTAATACATTTAAATATTTCCTAAACATATAGACAAGTATGTGTATGTTTTGTGTTTATAAATACAAAATTAATATGCACTTGTACACAAGATATATATTATGTAAACACAAACTTTTATTCTGGATGCGATTAATCGTTTCACAGCCCTAGTAATTATTATTTATTTAAATGTATATAAAAATGCATATAAAAACAAAAATGTTTGAAGGAAATAAAGCACACACTGACTACAATTTCATAGATATAATAATAATTTCATATATAATAATATTTGTTTCCTTCTGTAGTAATATTTTGGAACAATATTTTCTTCTGGCTCTCAACTCAATAAGCTTTATTGGGTGTCATTTTTGCAATCAAAAAGGGAAGGGCAAAATAAAGCCCCGCCCTACATTTTTTTCAAATTTCAGAAGCCGTTTCACTCGGATACACGTCACGATATGGAAAAGAAGTCAATCGCAACTTCCGTTTCATGGTGACTTTAATTCTTCTCAAAGCTTTGGTTTACAATCCAAGCCCTGTACATCTAATGAAATATCTGAATTTTTCAAAGTTGGCCACTAGTGCGATTTAATTGTGATTCATTTACATTTTTGTGAATCAGAATCAAGAATCAGTAAATCAATTTTCCCCACCCCTAATATATACTTGCAGGTGCTATCCAATTTAAAATGATGCAATTTACAGAGCCAAGGAGACGTCTGTGAACCATAGCAAAAAAAATCAACTTTGTTCTCTATTAGGCATCATTTTATGATAATATAACTTCAGTGTTCAGTTCACAAACATTTCCTTGGCTGTGTTCACTGTATCCTAAAGCATCAATGCAAAACTTATGAAGCAACTAAGACTTCTCAAACTACAACTGAGACACTGAGAATATTAGAGTTTTTTTTCAAGTAGCAGGCATGCTTTCAAAAACCATATGAATGCAATGGAACCTACCATCTGCACTGAAGTGAAGGTGCTGTGCTAATGCTTTGTCCACCTCAAGAAAAGCTTTGGTTAAAACTAACTCCAAGTTATCCTCTTCTTCTGCAATTTTTCTAAAAACAATAATCAAATTCATTAGAAGCAGTTGGTAAGGTCTTATATACACAAAGCTCTAGATGGTGCATTAGATGCATTTTGCGACTATTTTTTCTGCCAGTGTGACCAGTTTTTCTAAATGGTCGCACCGGTGCGACTGCCAAACTGATCAATATATCATTTTTGCCTATTTTAAATTTAAAGCACAGAAATGTTATATTGCGCAAGCGGCGCATTTTCATCTCCCTTCGTTCAACCATTCGCTTATCTATCAGTGCCCCTGCCTCCAAAATGTAATGCGCGGGTGTAAGAGGCATTGTAATGCTATCTCGCAACTCAAATATGTTTTGCCGCCTGCAGAATACAAGAATTTCCCCGGCTAAGGTACAAAACAGTAAAGATAACGAAATGTGTTGCGTGTATTGTATGCATGTGAAGCTAATGCAGGAAACATGTGTTTAAACTATACTATTGTATAAAGCTCTCTTACGATACTGCAAAGCATGTATAACTTTATACATCACGTTAAATCCTATTTATTGGTGAGTAAAAGACAAATATTGATAAAAAGCCAAACGTGTATCAATGCAGCTTTCATGAAGAATATTCACTAAAAGCCTTCAGGTCTCGCGGTTGTTTAAAGGGGTCATATGACACGGCTAAAACGAATATTATCGTTTGTTTTAGATGTAATGTAATGTGTATACACGATTTAAGGTTCAAAAGCGCTGTATTTTCCACATACCGTGCATGTTTGTATCCCCTCTTTGCCCCGCCTCTCTGAAATGCGCAGATTTTGAACAAAGCTCATAGCTTTTGAAAAGAGAGGTGTGCTATGATTGGCCAGTTAACCAGTGCATAGTGATTGGTCGAATACTGCAAGAGTGTGACGGAAATGTAATGACTCTTACCATATTTGGAACATCAGGTTCCAAAGCAATTGTACTGACAGGTACGCCCACCTTACTTGCGTAAACATATGGGCGGTCTTTGTCAACTCATACCACGAACTGACAGGGTGTGGGGGGTGTGGTTACACGGGGCGTTTTAGGCAGGTCTGGGTGAGCATTCACTTTTAGATAGAATGCATCTTTTGTTCCGACACTTTAATTTTAGCAATTTACATGTCTAATAAATGCATGGGCAACTTATAACACACAAAAGACACAGAAAAACATGTATTTGTGCCATATGACCTCTTTAAGACATGCGTGCGCCCAGGGAGTCAAGAGCACAAAATACTAAACTGAGTTCTCTTTCACGCCTTCTTAATCTGAAACGGACATATAAACACAAAATTCCCATATGAACAAGAATGCTTGTAAAAGTAGACAGTTGGGAAACAGTGTGTTCCAGTATAGTGTGCGAGCTCTTAAAGGGGCAGCAGCATAAAAAAGATCTCCGTTTATAATGTTCATCAAACAATAAAGGACGGGCCCAAAAACACTCACTGATATTTAAGGAATTGTGTTCTTTTATATGAGTTGTTCACAATAAATAAAGGAAGAAAGTAGCTTTAAGAAAGATGTGCTTTAAATATGGAAAAGTGTTGAAAGAGAGTTTACATAAACAATAAAAATAATTAAATCACTAACAATGATTTGAATTCATTTCTAATTGATTTATTAATGTATTAAACACATTTGAATTTTAGTGATTCTTTTTTCTTACCTCACCCCATGACTCTGTTGCCATCAACTGAATAACTTGGTAGCACCAGTGCCACCTCTCTCAAATGTTAGTCTAGAGCCCTGATACATTATGGACATCATATTACTCATTACTCTAAAGCGCATAATCCTTTAAATAGGTTTAAAGGTGCAGTACTTTATCTCATTAAGAATTATAAGATTAGCCTTGTTATTGTAAAATGTTGTTTGTGTTGCATCACCACAGAGGTCTACCTGACCACCATCATGGAAAGGTGTTTGTCATCATATAAAGATTTTGGTGAACTGTCAAATATTGCTAAAGGCTGATCCTTACTTAATATGCTGCTCCATGTGCTTGTGGCAAAATTCGGCAGCCTCTGCCCCTCCATGCCCGTCGAACACTGCAAAGTACATGATATTGTCCGTCATATGAGACAGCTGGTATCGGTCTTCATTTTCCTTCCGCTGGCCGATCAGCGAGGCGCAGCCCACCTTGGACAGGCTGACTTTGGGAATGGGTTTTCCGTAGCGGATGCTCGACGGAAGTAAAATGGGCGCATCGATCCGGTTGTCCCAGATCCCAAACGAGTCCCAGGTAGTCGGATGGCCGCTGCTGTCCGGATCAAAGCGGGAGTTGCTGGATCGGACGGATGATGGACAGTGTAGAGACCGCCTCGGGTCTTTCTGGCGAGCGCCAGTCAGACCGAGGGCAGCCCTGCAGCAGACTCGAGACCCGCTGAGCGTGGCATATCGCACAAGAAGGGCAACAGACATGCTCAGCGACTGGGTGGTCCACAAATAGAAGAAAAACAGCCAGGAATGTCCTTTAAATGTCCTTGCAAAAGGGAAAATTCAGCGTAGAACTTCGTTCTTAGTGGGTCTCTGATTGATTAATCTTGACTTCTGAAAAGCAAAAAGGAAAGCAACAAATAAGTAATCCGCCCTCAGGACTGTTATTCCTTTAAGGTATGGATCGGAATGTTCACAGTGTGTGACGTAAAGCACGTACCTTTGTTTGTGTGTCAAAAACAAGCTCACTAGTTGTTTAAACAGTAAACAGAGAGTTCACTACCCCCCCTTCAACATTCATTAGCATTGCAGACATATGCATAAAGCAGGCCTAAAAATGCTAGGTTGGAGGATCATTCGATTCAATACACATTTTTATGAAGGCTACAGTGTGTTTACTGCCCCTCCCACTGGAGTTCCCCACTAACTACATTACGTATATAAATTATGTGCCACACCCCCTACTTAATTCACACTAGATTTCTGACACAACTGCACATATAATACACGGAGACGACGCTGGAATAATCATTTTTAAAGAAGAATAACTCAAATGAAGAAACATTAAGTTACGTATCAACAGATGGGGGGAAAACATGACGCAACACTCCGCTTACATAAGTTCATGCTATCAATACATTCAAACCGCTTGCTGTGAACATTTTTTAACATCCTTCATAACACACAATGCCTAAAACAGACGGTAACCACATCATTAAGGTATTTATTTATTTAAATTGGTGGTAAACATATGCATAGATGAAGATTAACCATCAAGTCGTGTCCCTCAGCGCTCGCGCTGCTAGCAAACACGGTTACCCGCCACAACAAAGCACATTAGCTTCACCTTTATATTTGATACATACCTTTAGTTTAATGATACCGACATACGTTGTTCGATTGGTGTTTAAGATAACGGATTAATACAATGCAATTTTAAACCGTCAATAATCTTACAGTCGATTCATTTGAGCGGCAGTAAAACACTAACGACCGCCTCGAAAGGGAAAATACCACAACCGTGAACCAATCAGAGCCATCGGTTCCCCGTTCACGGATTGGGCACACCTCTATGATTGACAGTGATTTAAGCCAATGATTGAATCGAAACACTGAACATCTCTTCTCCACTCGAGTTGTAAACAAGAGCCCAAATGCAAACCTTTTTTTCAGCCTACATATTTCTCAACCTAATCGTACATATAATTAGGACGTGAAGTAATATAATTTAATTGAAAATAATGATATATAACAATAGCATTTTAAAATCATTGAAAATACGAAATAGTAGCATACATTAAAATGTCGTCAAAGATATCCGTAAAGGTTAATTATTAATTCAGGCAATCAAATTATCGCACCAATAACTTATAATTAACCAATATGCATGCACACTCTCAATCCATTTGCAATAGGAATGCATTTTTACTTTCGTTTCTAGGGAGAATGCTGAAGTTGCGATTGTGCTTGAAATGATGCTGTTGTCAATAAACAAGGGAAGTTACAATTCCAGGAAGAAAACTGGCATCATTACTTGGCTTCAAACGTAGTTAGAGATGTTCTACTACTGGGGGACTCGTAATGGTGAGGGAGTTGATGATGTGACCGAGGAGAAGACAACACACGATCATTCTGTGATAAAGATCTCGTGTCCAAAGTCAACTATCCAAGATAAACCAATAGGAAGATGTCTCGGATTCATCGGCGAAAATGGACACGTCTCGGTCCTTCAGTATGGCGATGGACAGGGAAATGATGCTGTAATGCAAAGTAATTTATTTAGCCTATCTCTTAAAAGTGTGTTTGTGTGTTTTTACTATATATTTACTGTCTATTTAAGTTTATATAATGAAAAGCTGCGGTTTTTCTTTAGACTTTAACCTAAAGAAAGACCATATTAAACTGATGAAGAGTGGAACGGCTGGTGCGGTCCTGCGCAAATCTGACGGAGAGATTCTTTTTATGGAGACATGGAATTCCTGCAGGTGCGTCGGTGTTAAAATCTCACATTTAAATTATTTTTAAATACAATTACTTATGCATTTAATAGTTTTACTATTTACTATTATTTCTTCAATATTTAAATGAATATTCATATTTTTTTAGGCTCTTCAAAGTTCTCTGTGACAGACAGGTTACACAGGTGGCATGTGGAAACCAACATTGCATTGCAATTATCCGCGGTATTTAAATTTTTTAACTTTCTGTCATAGTTCTTTTTTTTTAAATATAAGAACTATGAGAGAAAGTTCTTATTTTTATTATTATATTTTATTTGTCTGTTTATTATTTATTTGTTTATCACATATTAGATTATGACTGCTACCTGACTTTATTTACCAGTGGTCTTGCACTTGACGTCTTTCGCTTTCAGACGGTCAGTTGTTGGTGTGGGGGGCAAACAGCCATGGTCAGCTGGGTTTAGAGAAATCCTCTCTCTTGGAGAAGGAAGAATGCCGCATCCAGTCCCCACAACCGCTCAAATCTCTGTATGGTATTCCAGTAGTTCAGATCAGTGCTGGAGGAGACCACAGTTTTGCTCTATCTCTCTCTGGAGCAGTGTTCGGCTGGGGGAAGAACAACGCTGGACAGCTCGGCCTGGGGAACACGACTAGTACTTATTTATTGTTGTCTTGTTACGAATGTATTTGACTTAAAAATATACTGGTGATGATGTTGCTGTTGTCACAGGTAGACACACTCCGACTTGTGTCAAGAGTTTGAATATGAAGAAAACAATCTTTATCTCATGTGGGGAAGAGCATACTGCTATTCTGACAAAGGTCGGATGAGTAAAATTGACGCCTAAATATGTATATTTTGGTCAATATTTCATCTATTTCTCAGTATTGAATACATTTGTACACACTGATTATTAATACATCTTTTTTTTAGGGTGGATATGTGTTCACATTCGGATCAGGCAGTTGTGGGCAGCTTGGACACGGTTCACTAAGGAACGAGCATCACCCTCGGCTGGTTGCTGAACTCATGGGAGCAAAGGTGTCTCAGATTGCCTGTGGAGGGTGGGTACCAATTCACTATATTAACATTTTCATTTCATAAATTCCGTTTTTTTAGAGCGGTTTAAGCTATTTCAGCAGTGATGTTTTCTCATGTTTTTCTCATTAAAATTGGTTGTGGGTGTTGAAGAAGAAATGATAAGTCACTTCATGTTATTTCTTTATAGGCATCACACTCTAGCATTGTCAGAGTCATTCAATATGATCTACTCATTTGGATGTGGAAAGCAAGGACAACTGGGGAATGGAACAATGGTTAACCAAGCTGTGCCTTTACCTGTACATCTGCCACCAGGTAGAAAATACAACCAATAATAAATAATAATCATAATAGGACACATTTATTTGTATGTGTGCTCTGTTTATCAGACCACAGCCCTGCTTTAAAAGTGAAGAGAGTTCTAGCTGCTGGAAACACTTCAATTGCTCAAGTCTGTCAGGTAAAGCAGCAAGTATACAGCATATATTCATGTTTTTACTTCTTTGCTTGCACAGTTTCACACCTCATGTCTCTTTCTACCTAGAACCATGAAACAAGTGTGATATCGCATGTATGTACAACAATAGATGACCAAATGATTGACAGGTGGCTGAAAGAATATGACACAAATGCATGCAGACAGACCAAAAGGTGGGAGTGTCATCACGTTATAAACTTTTGGACACTTTATACATCAGATTTCATGTTAATAATAAGTACATAAATGGCTTTTTTAGGGAAATCAGAAGGATATTTTCCTCGCCATCATGTGTAAATGGGAGTTTTATTGATGAAAGGTAGTACAGTACATCTTTTTTTTGGAAAGGAGATTCATCTTTTTTATGTAGTGATTCATAGCCAATTTCCTTTCTGTTTCTTTCAAATGTGGTTTGTATGGATCATCAGTCGTGACAAACATTTTCTGACGTCAGTGGAATATTCTGGTCTGGATCTTTCCTTAGCTCGTCTTGCTTTTGAGAAGATTGCTACAAAGACTAAAGTCCTATTAGAGGTAAACATATTTTTCAATGCACAGTCATTTTTATTCTCATGAAAAAGTTTTACATAAAAATAAATGAGTGACACTTCTTCAGGTACAGCACACTGTGGAGAGAGAACTGCTTCAAGCTCTGAGCGTCTGTCGGGCCGAAGTAGAAGCTCTCCGAGTTTATCTTATTCTGCCTGAACTCATCCGAGTCCTACAGGAAGGACATCAAAAAACGCAGCTGGCTGTATATTTGGCTGATGCCATTGAAAAACTGGGTCCATGTGATGCACTGGGTAAAACATCAATTTTAAACGTGCATTCAAGTTATTTGTTACAAAACAAAAAATCACAGCTGTTTCATTTATGTTTAAATCTCAACAGAAAAACTCTGGACTAGAATGCCATTTTCATACTTCAGAACGCTTGTAAAAATCTTCCATTCGGAATCAACGAGACTCGTAACACAAATGACAACACAACCTTGTGACCACTGGGAATCATTGACCACCATGCTTTCTGTTTTGAAGCGGTTATTTTTGGTAAACAATCCTGTATTTTGAGTATCTCCAAACAGGCATGGTGATGATAAAATACAGGATGCTCTATTTCTTCTTTGCTGATGCAGGTTAACAGGCGAAGAAAATGTGCACTAATGGAAAGTCAGTTTTGCATCACTGAAGTTGCCGACCTGCTTGGGAATGTAAGACCATTGTTGGCACATACTGTATGTAGTGAATCTCGGCTATTATTCTGCCCTCTTTCAAGTTTTCTTTTTTTCCTATTTCAGAGTAATATTGAAAAGTTGGTCCCTTACAGTTTTGTGGCTGATACTGAAACTAAAAAGAACATTTTTATTGTAAGTCGTTTTTTACGTTTCAGTTCTGAAGTGTGCAACTTCTGTGCCATTAGATCTTTAGATCATCCTGTATTGGAACACAAGAAAATATTACACTGTCAAAATTGCTATGTTATCTCTAATAAGTATGATACTAATACAAATTTACGATACTAATTGAAGTTAATAAACCAATTCTTTTTAATCGATTTATTTAAATTATTTGGATCATTTTAGGGCTAACATCATTTTTACTTTCTAAGTACTTACAGAATAAACTCCAACAGGAAAATGCAGTCTCTGTCCCTGTGAACAAGCTGAACGTAAAGAGAAAATCATTGTTAAAAGACTAAAGAACTAAAAGACTAAAATATCTCAAGAAAGGCATCCACAAATATTCACAACCACTGAAGGTTTGTTTACTTGCATAAATTTGATGTCAAATGTATATGCATGCAATACTGAAACATCTAATCTACAACATCGAATGTAATGAAAGCATCTGCAAATACCTTGTAACTAGCTGAAACCGAATAGTTGACTATTGAGATATGTGACAAGGCATTATACTTAAGGCATCGTATTCTGATTTCTTTCATTGTTTTAAACCATATGTCTTCTGTACAGGTGGAGTTTATAGGGGAGAATGGGGTAGATTTTCGGGGCTTGTCTGCTGAGTTCCTCTCCCTCCTTTCAGAGGCTTTTATCACATGGCAGAAAAAGCCGCTGCAAGTCTTTGAGGACTCACAGCTGGTTTGGTTCAATCCTAATGTACGTATTCCTTTCACGTTCACAGTTATAATAGCATTGATCACTCGGTGGTTCACCACTCGATAAACCAATTACTGTATACTAAAGTTAAACTGTGAGTTAAACACACATTTGCATGTTTTATTTCCATTCAGGTCAATACTTGATTTCCCTTTTCATTTCAGATTGCTGATATCACTGATTTTTACTATCTTGGGCTTGTCTGTGGAATGGCACTTTACAACTGTCATTTCACAAACATCAATTTCCCCCTGGCATTGTTCAAAAAGCTGCTCTGCCTGAGTCCCAATCTGCACGATTTAGAGGAACTGACGCCAGTGGAGGCTAGGTATGAATTAATATTGAAGCATGAATTATAACCTATTTTAAAGGTCCATTGTATGAAATTTAGCGGCATCTAGCGGCTCGCTTACTCTACTCTCTTTCGAAGCACTGCGGTGGCTGACACAGGACTAACACCAAGTCTACACCGGACGCAACCGGCACGACGCGACACAACAACGGCTTGTTTTAATGGGTTTGCTGTGTCGCCTCGCCCCGCACAGTGTGGACAAATTTTTAAATTATAATGGGTTCTAATGCGTTCTATTGTCTTTTATCTTGTCGAGCCGCATCAGTGTAGACACACTGTAAGATACAACACACAATAATATTATAAATAAATTCAGCACCTGTTTAAAATTTTGAGCCAAAACTCTCCCTGTCTGCACCCCTACAAAATCTAAATGAAAGATCAATTTATTATTATTATTTTAATTATAGCTAGATATAGATATTGTGATAATATTGTGAAATCTTTTCGCTGAGATGACTGTGTAAAATGGTGTTTAGCCATTTCAAGGGGTAAAAATGACAACTGTAGCACATATTTTATATCTTATATTAGAAGTTTGAAAAATCTTCTGGCAGAAGATGAAGACGTAGTGGATGAGCTCTACCTGGATTTCATGGTAATACCATCCCTCTTGTTTTTTTTTACAGTAAAGTAACATGTTCTTGTGCTTTTATGTTGCACTTCACTTAAAAGTTTTATTAGAAGTTTTTGTGCACTGAAAAAAAAAACTAATTCTGTTTGACTATTTCCCACATGCTTTTGAGATCATTCAAATGAAACAGGCAGCTTTGCTACCTTTCCGGTTTTCAATTATAAACGACCTGCACTATGATTGGATAACCACAGTGCAAGTTTATTTTCCATATATATTGTTTATATGCCTTATTCCTATGCCTTTTTGCTTATACCTTTAGGTCAAAGACCAAGAGCTCATTTCAAATGGAGCTCAAACTCCAGTGACCAAATTTAACAGGTATGAATCATGAATTTTAATTCATTTTCGCTTCCATGTTAACACATTAAATCGGCTAGATGCCATATATGTTACAGATAATATCACAAAGCAAGTTTTGTTTAATTGTTAATAAAAACATCAATTTGTATCTTCCATGTTTGTGCAGACAGAAGTATGTGGATTTGTATGTGGATTTCATTTTCAACAAGTCAGTGAAGAATCAGTTCGAGCAGTTCTCTGCAGGTTTTTCTGAAGGCTGTCCCATCAACGCCTGGAAAATATTTCACCCTGAAGAACTCAGAGAAGTTGTTTACGGTTCTCCTCTATATAAGTGGGAAGACCTTCAGAAGGTAAACATTTGCATAAAGTTGCATATCCCATTCTTTATAAATGTAACTAGTTTTATTGTACTTTATTTGACTAATTCAGGGTGCTACATATGAACACTGTTCTCCCTCTGATGAGCTGATCCAGAATTTCTGGACTGTTTTCTTCGAGTTTTCTGAAGAACAGAGAAAGACATTTCTTTGTAAGTTATATGTTTGTGGCTGGTGGTACATTTGTGTTCAGATGTTATAGTAAAGAGATTAAAACAATTTCATCTCAATGAACAGTAGAAAATCAGAAGTTCTGTTATGTATGTAATCTGCACTTTATTTTATTTTGGATTACTAGTATCCTCACGCTATACATTTTTGCTCAGTTTTCATGTATGGAACGGACCGTGTACCTGCTGGAGGTCTCTCAAAGGTGACCCTGAAGATTATGCAGTTGAACAGTCCTGATTCAGATGATCGTTTCCCAGAAGCTCAGACCTGTTTTGGCACATTATATCTTCCCAAATACAGTGACATCGACACACTTCGTAACAAGCTTATACATGCTGTCAGCTTTTGTGAGGTTTTTGGACGGGAATGAAATTCCCTCTCCAGAATATACATTGTCAGTTGTTCAGCATTACTGATCATGACTTTCATGAACTGGGTAATTTAAATATATGCAATGAGATGTGTGCAATATAGATTACTTGAGGTCGCAGGGTTGCAAAAAATACTGTACTATATAAGTATCAACCAATCACTTTACTTTATATAAGAATGCCCATCAATGGAGTTATGTTTTAACATAATAATATGATGTAGGTGCTTCTGTTCTCTTTTTATATTATCCATATGCGTTAATTGTGCGTTTCAGACACCTCGGATTTAGAATAGGCCTGGGTTATATTCAATTTTTAATAGTGGTTGGATTTATTAGCAATTAGAGTATTAGAATGCGTATTCTATATCACAGCAAATATTAGACTAGTCACTAGTGTAAAATGCATTACTGCATTCATTTTTGTGTACTGTGAAATAAAGACACCGCTTTTACCCCAAAAATTACATTTATTGACTCATGTGACAATGCATAAAGGTATAAAAACAGATTGTAAACATGTGAACATTATTTATCTTGTAAATATATATTTTTTATTTTGTAAAATTAGAAATGTATAAAACACAATAATTTTAAAATGATATAATATACATTACATGTTTATAATAAGAAAGTATATTGTAAGATCTATAAAACATATCATTGAATAAACATTAGTTGTAACCATCAGGAATTGGCAGACAGAACCCAGACGCAGACAGCGAGTTGACAGAATTTATTAAACACAACGAAAACAGGAAAACAAAACCCACCAGGGGGTAAAACAATGGGGAGCTTGACAAAATACAATAAACAGACTCGACTAGACTAAAACAATAAACTTCACTAAAACTAGACTAGATATGACTTGACTTCACATGAACATCAAAATATCATGAGGTAATACAAAACTAACCAGCTCAAGACAGCAAATGCAAGGGTATTAGGGAGCATATAATGAGGGCAACAGGTGAGGGGCATAAAACAATGTTAAAAGTTTATTCTTGTCCTCTCAGAGGGTTGGGTGTTTGTCTGGGGTGAGAACTCTCATGGTCAGCTGGGTCTGGGTGAAGGTGGATCTGGATCTCAGACTCCTCAACACATGTACAGAACACTGTCAAAACATCTTTCTTTCATCTTAGAAATATTGCAAGATTGCGTCCAATGCTATCCTTTACTGTGGCAGAAAAACTGATCAACACATTAGTTTTTTCCCGTATCGATTATTGCAACGCTTTGTTCGCAGGGGTTTCAAAAAATACCCTAAATAAATTGCAATATGTTCAAAATTCTGCGGCGTGAATCCTGACAAAGACAAGAACTAGGGAGCACATCACCCCTATTTTGGAGTCCCTACATTGGCTCCCCGTCAGGTTTCGTGTAGATTTTAAAATTCTGATGCTTACATACTATATAAGGCTATGCACGGTCTGGCACCTCATTACCTATCTGAACTTTTAAAAGCATACTCACCAGGGCCAGATCTTCGTTCCTTTAGTCTGGCCTTCTGACTGTTCCCACTACGCGCTTATGGGTGATAGGGCTTTTTACTCCTTTTACTTGGGCACAACTTATTCAAAGACGAACATCGTCTGAGTTGTTGCTGAATTGTGGGGCTCTGAAGTGACACAGGTCACATGTGGGAGGTAAAGTTTGGACCAATAAGCATTCAGAACAGCAATACAGCTTTTTAAGTTCACTGTTTAGCCTTTATGTAACTTTACAAAAATAGTATGGGGTATTTGATTTTGTGTATTTAGACATCACAAACTTGTGTTAGTGGCATCATCAAAGCGGACCTACTCATTTGGATGTGGGATGCAAGGGCAGCTGGGAAATGGACAAATGATCAACCAGTCTGTGCCATCCCATCGACTGTACACCTGCCAGCAGGTTATTACAAGCCTCCCAATCCCATTATCAATACATAATAAATTAATATTTTTATATTAATGACTATGTTCAGGCAGCTAACCCTAAGTAGCCTACATACAGTATATGGACCCAGAAATTTGTAATGATGAATATACAAAACTCATTGCTGCATGGGGAGAACCATTCCTTTGCCCTCTTCTTCAAGTTAGGCTAGATGATACTTTTAATTCCAAGACTTAAAACTTAAGCAATGTCATTAGTAATGTGTTGTTTTTGTTTTGTATTATTATGTAGGAACTTGAAAATAAATCAGCAAAAAAATAATAATAATTTAAGTAGAGGGATTTTAACATTAGAGGACAGAATAATTGACCGGTAGATGTCTGAACATGATAAGTGAGTTTTAAATTATGCCATTTTTGTGAAGCATTGTGAGTTTATGTATATGTACTGTAGATTACTTGAAAAGATACTCACCCTCATGTCATTCCAAACCTGTATGACTTTCTTCTGCATAACACCAAATACAGTAAATGCACTATATACACAATAATTGCAATATTTATGCAGTTTTCAATACCATAAATATTCGTTTTAGCACATAATTATAGAATGTACTGTTCTATAATGTATTCTATTTTTTATTTGTACTGTATATTGACAAAAACTTAGACATGAGAAATACCTGACCTTGGTGTCAGTTTCAGTTTCGTTTTCCGGTCCACTTTAAGGCAAATAAAAACGCGT
The DNA here is from genome assembly GCF_024868665.1 of Triplophysa rosa. NCBI lineage: Eukaryota > Metazoa > Chordata > Actinopteri > Cypriniformes > Nemacheilidae > Triplophysa > Triplophysa rosa. The sequence continues at coordinate 26,883,031 of NC_079893.1, read as the reverse complement.
CTTCAGCTTTATCATTTTTGTGATTATACATGTTATATATGTTTCTTTATGTTATCCATATTGTACAACGTAAAACAAGTCAATGTGTTTCACGACTTAGGCTACTTTCGTTTTGAGAGAAATCACGAGTTTCGTTTAGGTAAAAAAGCAGCTCCCAGATTTCACGTTCGTTTACCCCAGCAAACCGTGCTGTGTTCATCAGATGTGGCGATGTTGTGTTATTGGGGAGCGAAGGTCCGGGAGGGCTTCGGTTTGATTCAGCCTGACAAAGTAAAACATTTGAATGATGGTATACGCTGTGTGTGTCCAACATCAGAAATTCAGGACATTTCCGTAGGAAGAAACTTTGTGGGATTCATCCGGAATGGGAAAGTTTCGGTCTCAAGATTGTGCGGCGATGACCATGATGGCGAACTAAGTATAATTAACTATATTTCACTTCATTTCATGAATACGAAAGTATATGATGCTAATCTTGATAGCTTGCCTAACGTTACATACAGCAATATGCCTCGTGCAGCTGTGGTTGGATGCTGCCTTCAAGTAGAGTCGGAAATATCGTATTCACGAGTTCCATGCACAAGATCTGGGCTCAAGTTAAAGGGGTCATATGACACGGCTAAAACGAATATTATCGTTGTTTTAGATGTAATGCAATGTGTACACGATTTAAGGTTCAGAAACGCTGTATTTTCCACATACCGTGCATGTTTGTATCTCCTCTTTGCCCCGCCTCTCTGAAACGCGCAGATTTTTTACAAAGCTCATCGCTCTGAAAAGCGAGGTGTGCTATGATTGGCCAGTTAACCAGTGCGTAGTGATTGGTCGAATACTGCAAGCGTTGACGGAAATGTAACGCCTTTTACTAGTGATGGGAAGTTCGGGTCATTTTACTGACTCGGACGTTTGAGTCTCGTTCAGCAAAATGAACGAATCATTTTTCGAGTCATATCGTTCATTTCGTTCATTTTAGCCAAATATAAATAAAATGTTACATGTTACTTTCCTAACACACCTCTTATCTGACAAGTCCTCGGGTTTGACTCGTTCGTTCACGACGTGACAGCTTCGTAAGCTAAACCAATGCAGTCAGAGCCGGAAAGAGAATTTATTAGTTCACCTCTCGAGTCTTCGGGTTTGAGTCGTTCGTTCATCACGTGACAGCTTCGTAAGCTAAACCAATGCAGTCAGAGCCGGAAAGAGAATTGATTAGTTCACCTCTCGAGTCTTCGGGTTTGAGTCGTTCGTTCATCACGTGACAGCCCTGTACGGTTTACCAATGCAGTCAGAGCCGGAAAGAGAATTGATTAGTTCACCTTCCGAGTCTTCGGGTTTGAGTCGTTCGTTCATCACGTGACAGCCCCGTACGCTTAACCAATGCAGTCGGAGCCGGAAAGAGAATTGATTAGTTCACCTCCCGAGTCTTCGGGTTTGAGTCGTTCGTTCATCACCTGACAGCGTCGTAAGCTAAACCAATGCAGTCAGAGCCGGAAAGAGAATTGATTAGTTCACCTCCCGAGTCTTCGGGATTGAGTCGTTCGTTCTTTTGTCACGTGACGTGACAGCTTTGGACAGAGAAATGAGTTAATTGACTAATTCCAGTACAAGACCCATAGAATGTTGCGCATGCGCGACTGAACGAATCACTCCCCGAGACGACTCATTCTTCCCGAGTCACGTTAAAGATTCGTTCAAAATGAACAAATCGTTCAAGAACGACACATCACTACCTCTTACCATATTCGGAACATCATGTTCCCAAGCAATTGTACTGACAGGTGATAAAATGTCATCGGTACTTCCTTATATCAATTCGAGCCCGAATCTGATACGGAAAATGAAGATGATCAAGCCGATACATCAACTTTGCCAGCGCGAGAGCAGGATGTAAAGGATTGGTAAGGTTTTATTAAAAAAAATTATGTTAAATAGTTAAAAACTATAGCTAACTGTTTTACCTTTTATATACGAGGTTATAAAGAATATAAACAAACAACCATATACATCATACAGAGTTTGTTTGAGATAGAAACAAGCATTCGTTTTTAGTTGTCTCATCTTTTGGCAGGGCAAACAAAGAGTCTTTCTTTTCGCAACGAAACACACAGCATCTCCGCGACATGGCTGCGACAGTGACGATACAATGAGATTTACAGGTACGCCCACTTTACTTGCGTTAAGATTTGGGCGGTCTTAGTCAAGTCATGTTATGAAGTGACGTATAACGTACGTTTCAGGCAGGTCTGGGTGAGCATTCGCTTTTAGATAGAATGCATCTTTTGTTTCCGACACTTTATTTTTTTCAATTTTACGTTTCTAATACATGCATGGGCAACTTATAACACACCAAAGACACAGAAAAACATGTATTCGTGCCATATGACCCCTTTAAGACGTTTAAACCTCAGTTGCCAGGCTGTGATTTTATAGGAGGCGTGTTTATTCCCATGTCTCTTGTAATGGGCTAGACTTCAGGGCACATTGTAGATGTATAAAGTTGATGGGCACGAAGTAATTTTTTTATCCTCTGTAATTTGGTTTACTATACTTCCGTGTGATTTTCCGACTCGAACGCGTGACATGATCCTGACAACGAGTACCCCACTCGAAGTTTCCCAGGTGCACTTGAAAGCAGTATTGGCATCGTGCCTATAGACGGATCTTAACAACATAAACAAACGTAACTGCGTATGCACACTTTTGTGACCCCAACTGAACTTCCGGTACACATTTACAAACAATAAGAGTGCCTGTAGATTATTTCTTACAACAATCAAAAGAAACCGAGAAGAATCGTTACTTGGCTAAATTGTCTCTCCAATATTTTTAATTTAGACTGCGATACCAAGCTCAACCGCTAGATGTCAATGTACCATGCGGTTTGTTTAAATGCAACCGAACTATAGGACCCATTCAACAAATTGTTTATTTTTTTAATATTTGTTAAATTGTTACCCCTCTATTAACAACAGTTACAGACCTGTCTCTCTCCTCCCATTTATTGTGAAAACACTTGAAAGGGCAGTTTTCAACCAAGTGTCTTCCAACCTATCCCAGAATAAGCTACTGGATGACAAGCAGTCTGGCTTCAAAACAAACCACTCCACTGAGACTGCACTGCTATCGGTCACAGAAGCACTGCGGCTAGCCAAGGCGGAATCTAAATCCACGGTCCTGATTCTGCTAGACTTATCTGCAGCATTTGACACTGTCAATCACCAGATACTGCTAACAACCCTGTCATCTCTAGGATTCTCAGGCACTCCTCTCCGCTGGTCCATATCCTACCTCTCCGGCAGATCCTTCAGGGTGTCATGGAGAGGCTCGCTGTCCACTGCTCACCACATGATCACTGGGGTCCCTCAGGGATCGGTGCTTGGACCGCTCCTTTTCTCCATCTACACGGCATTCTTGGGGCCCATCATACAGGCACACGGCTTCTCCTATCACTGTTATGCTGACGACACCCAGATTTACATCTCATGTCACCCAGACGATATCACTGTAGCAGCTCGCATTACAGCCTGCCTTGAAGACATCTCCGCTTAGATGAAAGAGCATCACCTCAAGCTGAACCCTGCTAAGACAGAACTACTCGTATTCCCGGCACACCCCATGGTGCAACACGATCTCACCATCCAACTTAGCAATACCACAATCACTCCTTCCAAAACAGCCAGGAACCTCAGAGTCATATTTGATGAACAGCTGTCCTTCAATGATCACATTGCAAAGACAACGCGGTCATGCCGATATGCCTTATTTAACATTAGAAAGGTTAGACCCTATCTCACTGAGCATGCGGCACAACTCCTTGCCCAGGCCCTGGTATTCTCAAGGTTGGACTACTGCAATGCTCTCCTTGCTGGTCTTCCTGCAAAGGCTATCAAACCACCCCAGCTGGTTCAGAACGCAGCAGCACGCCTCGTCTTCCAACAGCCCAAAAGGGCTCATGTGACACCCCTTTTCATCTCTCTCCACTGGCTACCCTTTGAAGCCCGTATCAGATTCAAGTCACTAATGCTTGCCTACAGGACTATCACTGGATCTGCACCGGCATACTTTCACACCCTCCTACACTCCTACACCCCATCAAGAACCCTGCGTTCAGCAAACGAGTGGCGTCTTGTATTGCCTTCTCAAAAGGGCAGTAAATCACTTTCCCGCTTATTCTGCTTCACAACTCCTTCCTGGTGGAACATTCTTCCTAACTCAGTCCGATCAACCACATCTCTCACAACATTCGAAAAACTACTTAAAACACATCTCTTCTGTGAATACTTGACAGACAAATGAGAAAAAAAAACACTAACCCTCTCTCTTTCTCTCAACAGGTATTGTTCTGTCTTTTGTTGAAACTAGTAACTTGGTATTAGCACCTATTGTATTATTGCTCCTGTATGACATATCGCTTTATTGCTCCCTGAACTCGCTTTGGATAAAAGCGTCTGCTAAATGTAAAGGCAATTAGGCTAATTGCAATTAATAATTACGTGCAACAAAACAGGGCAAAAATGTTTTGTTCCCATTTTTAATTGATTGATCATAAGAAATGATGATATAAATCAATTATATTTTTACCATTTAACTATAGAAAATGTCCCCGGTCACCTTATCTAATGCTGAACACCAAAGATATTTTGGCAAGGTTTCATGAAATAAAAACATACAATAAAATGTACTAGTATTGAGCAAATAAATTTAAAGGAGCAATGAATTAAGACATTACTTTTAACCCGTGTTTTTGTTATATAAGAGGGAATCGTATTGAAGCAAACATCCTGTAATTGTCAGAACTGAAAACGCCCTTGTTACTGAAATTGCAACTGTTATTGACACCAGGCCCAGCGAACGCCAGGTCCTGGAATGAACCTATCATTGATAGGTTGAACACCGCCTCCACAGAAGGATATCAACAACTACTTCTCTAGCCCCGCCCACTGGTTCGTGCATGACAGTACTGAAGTAACACAAGTTGCGCGGAACCAGATAGAGCGAGCAAGCAATAAACATGCCGTTAAAGATCGCAAAATATTATATTGTGCAGTCAGTGCCTGGTTGTGGAAGAACACAGACGCTGCATAACCTTCCTTCGTATTCCGACATTAGTAATGCGTGGTTGAAGTTTAATTTTAAAGACGTTCCAGCTCACGTGGGTAAAACATTACCTCAGATTCCTTTGTGAACAAGGCACAGGTCGACGCTGGATTTGCGGAGAGACTAAAATTAAAAAACAGTGCTGTGCCGTCAATATTGGATCCGATAGGAATGGCACAGCAATCTTATGTGAGTACAACATTTTTGTACTATGTGTCACTATTGCTTTGTTAGAGATCGCTTAATATGCCCTGAGCACTATTCGCACGGGATTAGTATTACCTGGGGACCTCTAGTCATTTGTAATAATTGCAGAGGTTGTCTGTGATCTTAATCCCGTGTGAATCGGCCAAGTCTGTAATTTGTAAAGTAAAATTCCCCCACAAATTACCTACCATATTTTGATGAACACCGAGGTCCTGTAATAATATTAGTCCCGTGCAAATTGGTATCTCTGTGATTTGGCTGGCTCATATATAATTTTTCAAGGTTTTATCCACCGTTTGCAAATAATAGAGGCTGTTTTGAAGTGTTTTGGTATTATTTCGGGTGCTGGTTCATATCCATAAGTTACCGAGAGTCTCCCGTTTGTTTATTTATCATGGAAACGCTCGTAACATTTGAGACCCGCGATCGCGGTGATCTTCTGTCCGGTTCGCGATCACGGGTCTCAAATGCTGACAGGTTGGGATATCATCAAACACCTTGCTATCACATCCGGGAAATAAATCAGTAAATTTGAGTAAAATCACAAGCTTCATTTATCCTGTACGAATGTGCCACATGAAATACAGATGTGGGGAGGTAATTTATAAATCACACGAGGTCCCCAGATAATACTAATCCCGTGCGAATAGGGCGAATGTGTAACCTAACGTTACGTCTCTAACCAAATTCACAGAAGGCTCCAACTAAGTTTACTACGCAAACTGCTATCCAATCACGGCAGTGGGCGTTTACTTCCACGTCTTCAATGCGGCACGCCCATAAAAACCGATCGTTTGTCGAGCTAGCCTCAAAACCCGGGTAGAAAATAGCCTATTACTTATTGTTTTTGATGTTTGTGAATGTAAAAACAATGCGAACGTCATAAGTAGACCTCATACAACAGTATAAAACAATAAACAAGCCCAGTCCATGACACCTTTAAATGTAGTTTCTCAGAAGCAAAATGGTTGCTAAGCAACACAGACACAGCAACACAAACAGTGGCAAAGTATGTTATGAGGACACAGTAGGTTCTAGAATAATTTACATCGCATTTGAACACGTTTGACTGTTATTATCATAATGAATCAACTATATTAATAATTTAGCTAATTTAGAAGTTCTTAATGCTCTCACAATCAAATGCCTTATACAATTATATTCCAATTACAGAACAACTAGAGACGGAGAATCAGGAAATCACATTGATTGTCTGTGGTGGGGATGATCCATTTCTACTTGCTCATGGAGGGAAAGTTATTATTATGGATGAATCCACTAACTGTCGGTATGTCATTACTGTACCATCACTGACAACAGTGATCGATCGATCTATCTAAACTAAAACAAACAAAAATAAATATTAATGCAGAATCATTAGAGGTGTTGTTTTGTTTCTGCAGACCTCTCAAAGACCTGGCCAACAGACATGTGATTCAGATCACAAGTGGAGACCAGCATTCAATGGCACTGACACAGGGTACTCACAGCTATTCCAGCAACACCATTTCAAAAATGAAGTGTGTAAATGTACCTTTTAAAAGTGTATTCTTGTCCTCTCAGAAGGTCAGGTGTTTGTCTGGGGTGAGAACTCTCATGGTCAGCTGGGTCTGGGTGAAGGTGGATCTGGATCTCAGACTCCTCAACACGTTCAGTGTCTGGATGGGGTTCCACTGGCTCAGATCAGCGCTGGAGGAGATCACAGCTTTGTGTTGTCTCTCTCTGGTGTTGTGTTCGGTTGGGGGAAGAACTCTTCTGGACAGCTGGGCCTGGGAGACACCACAGGTATGTCACTGAAAAAGATTCAAAATGTATTGTGTTCATAAGTTCATCACATCTCATCGTCACACTGCACTGTGGTACCTTTCAGACAAGTATGACATTTTGTATATCAGAGTATGAATGTGCAGTAATTAAAAGTTGATGTGTTATGTGATTACAGACAGGCATGTGCCCACAGTTGTAAAAAGCCTGAATGGAAAAAAAACTCAGTTCATCTCGTGCGGAGGAGAACACACTGCAACTCTGTCAAAGGTATTTTACAGCCTTTTATTGTATAGATCACATTTTCATGTGAATTATAACCATATTGTATGTGCAATCAACTTAGTGTCTGCTGAAAGAATACATGTAAATGTAAAACTTGGTCCAGCTTTACTGAAGACACTTTACTGAGGATGTATTGTGTTACATTTTTATAGTTAAGAACCAATATTTGGAATAGAACTCAAGTTAACAAAGGGTTAATATAGTAAAAATGTGATTGCATTTTTAGGGAGGCACTGTTTTCACATTTGGATCCGGTGTATTTGGTCAACTTGGGCACAACTCATTTAAAGATGAATATCTTCCAGGAGTGGTTGCTGAACTTTGGGGCTCTGAAGTGTCACAGGTCACATGTGGGAGGTGCAATGTTTTGTATATACACTGTAAATGTAAATTTAAAAATGGTTTGATTTCAACATAGTAGTTCTGCTTATTTTTATTGTATTAAGACATCACACACTTGTGTTAGTGGCACCATCAAAGCGGATCTACTCATTTGGATGTGGGATGCAAGGGCAGCTGGGAAATGGAAAAATGACCAACCAGTCTGTGCCATCACCCGTACACCTGCCAGCTGGTAATTACAAACCTACACTTATCTATAAATATTTGTATATTAATGACAATGTTCTGACCTCTAGCCTTTACTAAATATCCAATTCCAGAGTTTAATGATGAATTTGTGTTTGGAAAACTCATTGTTGGTGAGCACCATTCCTTTGCCCTGTTTTTCAAGGTAGGCCAGACAGGTCTCATTCCAAAATTGGACTTTAATAATTTATGCACTGTCATTAGTATGATGTTACTTTTTTGTATTGTGTAGCAACTTGGACATGTACCACCAAAACCTGAGTCCAATCCAAACAGAGGGATTTTAACATTGGATGACAGAATGATTGACCAGTGGGTGTCTGAATGTGATAAGTGAGTTTAAAATGATTATGGCATTGTGAGTTTATGTACAGTATTTGTATATCAGTCCACATAGTGGTCTAATATTGTAGTTATGTTATAGGGTATTTATGTAAGAATACAATAAAAGCATTGTTCTGTGTTTTTTTTAGCAAAATAAACCAAGTGTTTTCATCTGCTGCCTGTTTGAATGGAAGTTTTCTCAAAACAAGGTAAATCAGAGCCTGGTAGATGTGTATGTGTTAATCATTTTCTTTAACGGGGTCATATGGCGCAAATACGTGTTTTTATGTGTCTTTCGTGTGTTATTAGTTGCCCATGCATGTATTAGACACGTAAAATTGCAAAAATTAAAGTGGCGGAACAAAAGATGCATTCTATCTAAAAGCGAATGCTCACCCAGACCTGCCTGAAACGCCTCGTGTAACCACACCCCCACAAATCTACGTCAGTTCGTGGTATGATTTGACTAAGACCACCCAAATGTATAAGCAAGTAGGGTGGGCGTACCTGTACAATTGCTTTGGAACCTGATGTTCCAAATACGGTAAGAGGTGTTACATTTCTGTCACACTGGGAAAGAAACGCCCTAAAAACAGGTATAGTCCAAGTCAGATAGATAATCCAAATCACACGAATACAACAACAGTAGCCGACAATGGTGAAAACATGAGGGGAACCTTAAATAGACAGACAAATGATGTGCAGGTGTAGTATAATCAAACAATGGCAGGAAGTGCTAGGGATTCTGGGAAGTGAAGTCCGTGATCAAAAGTCCGGTGAAAGAGAGCAGACGAGACGATGAGGAAGCGCTGATGCAGGGGGCGTGGCCGGCGGCGAGGCAGAGGTTGTTACAATGCTTGCAGTATTCGATCAATCACTACGCACTGGTTAACTGGACAATCATAGCACACCTCGCTTTTCAGAGCGATGAGCTTTGTAAAAAATCGGCGCGTTTTAGAGAGGCGGGGCAAAGAGGAGATACAAACATGCACGGTGTGTGCAAAATACAGCATTTTTGAACCTTAAATCGTGTACACACATTGTAATACATCTAAAAAGAAGGATAATATTTGTTTTAGCCGTGTCATATGACCCCTTTAATGAATGTAATTTTTTCTCATTGTTTCTCGTCTTTGTAGTTGTGATGAACATTATCAGACTTCTGCAGATGTCTGTGGTTTGGATTTTGATCTGGTTAAGAAATCGTTTGCAAAATTATCAGAGAACAAAACGGTGATGTCAAAGGTAATGATAAATCCAATCTTCCGTTTCTTACAGGTATTACAATAAACTCATATTCACTCACATATAGTATTATATAATAAATATAAAAAATCATTGTCCTTGTAAAACATAATTGTCTTCCTGAAGATTCCGTGAGATGAGTTTAATTCATTTTCCACGGGAATCAAAGAAGAGTTTAAGCAGTGTTACACTGCATATATTTATTTAATTTCGCAGGTTGTGAAGACGGTTCGGGATAAACTGTTTCCCTCTCTTAACCCTAAAGAGGGTTTCACTAGCGTGGAAGCTCTGAGAGTTTATCTTCTCCTCCCTGAGCTCATCAGAGTCTGCCAGGAACAACAAAGAGTCCATCTCCTTGAAGCACTCACCTCCAAAATTCTTCAGCTCAAACCTGACGCTCTTGAAGTGTTGGGTACAGTTATAACGTTGTTGTTCATCCTTTGTGTTACTTTTGATTCGTTGATTTGGTGTTATTTGTCTTCTGTTTGATATGTTATGCATATATTTTTTAGAAAATTACTGGTCTAAACTGCCTGAAGATTGTCTCAAAGACTTGGTGAAGTTATTTCGCAATACATCGGCTGTGTTGATTGGCGAAATTTCATCTGGTGAAATGATTTGTGATGAGAGGATACATCTGAAGAAACTTATGCAAGTCCTTCAGATGATCTATAAGGTGCCTTTGTTACACATCACAACATTAAATCTGCAATCGTGACACTTAACAAAGGAATAGTTCACCCAAAAATGTAATGTTGGAGCAACAGGTTGAGGGAATTCTGAACCTGAATTATGCTTTTCATGTCTTTGTTGTGAAGGTCTGCTGCAGGACCCACAATGACATGACAAGCAGAGATTTCATTATTCACAAGGTCAACGATCTTCTAGATATTGTAAGAACCAAAACAATAATCAATTCCATCTTACAATCTTAAAGAAAAACTAAAGAAAACCTTTTATGTTTTATCTAGCTGCAAGCCACCCTGGTAGATGCTGAGTCGTGGTTACTCGGTGATTTTGATGAAATGCTTGAGCGGAAAGATCACTTTGTTGTAGGTATCACAGACTTGTGACAATGAACATCATCAATATGGACAACAAGATTCTTTTGATATTTTTTCTCTATGTTCAAGACGATTATAAGCTTTCTTAAGTGAGTGATTTTTTGTTTCAGAAAACTATTGAAATGTTGGTCAGTTTCCCTTTTGTGGCTGAAACTGTATCTAAATGGAGAATTTTTAAAGTAAGTAAGAGTCTTACTGGCGATATACACTCACCTAAAGGATTATTAGGAACACCTGTTCAATTTCTCATTAATGCAATTATCTAATCAACCAATCACATGGCAGTTGCTTCAATGCATTTAGGGGTGTGGTCCTGGTCAAGACAATCTCCTGAACTCCAAACTGAATGTCAGAATGGGAAAGAAAGGTGATTTAAGCAATTTTGAGCGTGGCATGGTTGTTGGTGCCAGACGGGCCGGTCTGAGTATTTCACAATCTGCTCAGTTACTGGGATTTTCACGCACAACCATTTCTAGGGTTTACAAAGAATGGTGTGAAAAGGGAAAAACATCCAGTATGCGGCAGTCCTGTGGGCGAAAATGCCTTGTTGATGCTAGAGGTCAGAGGAGAATGGGCCGACTGATTCAAGCTGATAGAAGAGCAACTTTGACTGAAATAACCACTCGTTACAACCGAGGTATGCAGCAAAGCATTTGTGAAGCCACAACACGCACAACCTTGAGGCAGATGGGCTACAACAGCAGAAGACCCCACCGGGTACCACTCATCTCCACTACAAATAGGAAAAAGAGGCTACAATTTGCACGAGCTCACCAAAATTGGACAGTTGAAGACTGGAAAAATGTTGCCTGGTCTGATGAGTCTCGATTTCTGTTGAGACATTCAAATGGTAGAGTCAGAATTTGGCGTAAACAGAATGAGAACATGGATCCATCATGCCTTGTTACCACTGTGCAGGCTGGTGGTGGTGGTGTAATGGTGTGGGGGATGTTTTCTTGGCACACTTTAGGCCCCTTAGTGCCAATTGGGCATCGTTTAAATGCCACGGCCTACCTGAGCATTGTTTCTGACCATGTCCATCCCTTTATGACCACCATGTACCCATCCTCTAATGGCTACTTCCAGCAGGATAATGCACCATGTCACAAAGCTCGAATCATTTCAAATTGGTTTCTTGAACATGACAATGAGTTCACTGTACTAGAATGGCCCCCACAGTCACCAGATCTCAACCCGATAGAACATCTTTGGGATGTGGTGGAACGGGAGCTTCGTGCCCTGGATGTGCATCCCACAAATCTCCATCAACTGCAAGATGCTATCCTATCAATATGGGCCAACATTTCTAAAGAATGCTTTCAGCACCTTGTTGAATCAATGCCACGTAGAATTAAGGCAGTTCTGAAGGCGAAAGGGGGTCAAACACCGTATTAGTATGGTGTTCCTAATAATCCTTTAGGTGAGTGTATGGTCACCTTAAACGTGCTGTCCTATTAAAAATGTAACAATTAACCAAAAACAATTTTACCGCATTTTTAACACAAACCGATTTCTCAGTTCTTACAGGACCCAGTCAGCAAGAAGTCAATTCCAGACCCACATGACTTCATGTTGTTTTGGACTGGCAGCACTTTGCACATAAACAGGAATTCAATATTGAAGGACACACTTCAGTATCTCAGACAAGGCAACCACTCATTTCAGCATCTGTTGAAGGTAGTCTTACAGAAAGAGCAGCAAAGGGTCTGAGAAATGGACCATATTCAGTATGGCATTTTCTTGTTGGTCATTTTAAAACAATGTCTCTTGCCCAGGTGAAGTTTGTTGGTGAGGATGGGATAGACGAAGGGGCTCTTTCTGCCGAGTTCTTCTCCTTGCTTTCACAATCTTTTCTTACATGGAAGAAAAAGCCGCTGAAAGTTTGTGAGAATTCACTGGTGTGGTTCAATGCTGAGGTATCTGTCACAAAATGCATCAGACACTTATAAAGAAGACTTCTGGGACACTTTTGACTTTTTTATTAAATCACTTTTTAATTTGCAACACAATTTTGCATGTCATCGTTTGCATTTCAGTATACACACAATGAAGATTTTTACTATCTTGGCGTTGTCTGTGGAATGGCGCTGTTTAACCACTTTTACATGAGCATTGAATTCCCACTGGCGTTGTTCAAGAAACTACTGGACCAGAGCGTCACTCTGAATGATCTAGAGGAAATGTCCCCTGTGGAGGCCAGGTAATCATGCACTATACAGTATAACTCCGAATTCACTACTGTCGCTGACCACTTTTGAATAATCATCTTTCATTACAAAAAGGATTTCAAACGCCTTTCAAAGCAGGTTTATCTGTGAATTTTTATTCATTTAATTTCACATCCCAAATCAGAGGTTTGAAGGATCTTCTTGAGGAGGGAGAGGAAGTGGTGGAGGTGCTTTTCCAGAATTTTACGGTAATTCTATGTTTCACTCTTTCGTGTAGAGGAGCTGAGGACTGGATGAATATGTTAATAACATTTTTATTTCTTTCAGTTCAAAGGGCAAGAGCTCATTCCAAATGGAGCTCAGATTCCAGTAACCACAATTAATCGGTACGCTAGGAATGATGACGTCACTGACCACGTTTACATGAACGTCAGTAATCGAATTATTTGCCTTATTCTGAGTAAGCTAATATTACGATTAAGGTGTTTAAATGAGTTGCTTTAGGAATATTCCTTTCATGTTCCCGTTTTACATGTTACACTACATAGTTCGATTAATGGCATACGTCATTACGTCCCTAAGCGTCGACGTTCCCTCCAAAATTTCATGTATCAACAAACAGTTCGTCTTCGCCATGGTGCCACATACAGTTTTTGGTGTTTTGTTTATTTTCTAGAATTGTTGGCATCTTTCTTGTTTCCCATTCGGACCAAAAATGTGCTTTCTTCATTGAAGCCATGTTGTTTGCCGTAAAACGAAACGGGTGTCCACTGCCGTGCGTGTAACCTGTCGCAAAGTGCCGTGAAAGTTCCTACGTGCCGGTAATAGTGCGATTAAGGTGTGTACATGTCTACACCGCACTTCCATAATGCAACTAAAATAGGAGTACTCCACCCGTCTTAATTCGATTTGTGTTTACTGCGATTAGACGGATTAAGCTAATCAAAAAGCTCTGTTTACATGGTCCATTCTTAAGTATACAAACGAGTATTGTCTTAATCGTGTTAATATCGGATTTAGACATATGCCCGGTTAACCGAAAATATATATCACGTGATTTATGCACAATTTGTGAGTGAAGTGCGGTAAAATGCTGCTGCATCCGAAAGCCAGGGGGCGCTCTCGTGCAGAAACTCCAAATACGCACTGCAGAAGAAGACCATAGCACACGTAGTAGTAGGAAATGCCTAAGGACATGTTTTTTTATCACCGATACTCAAGCCTCCTCAGGTATTTTTATGATAATAAAGTATATTTATAATGATCATGTTTGACGGGTGTTGCTTTTTCAAATGCACGTTATAAGCGACTCAAACTCGCACTGCTTTTAGATCGAGCAGCATTTCCTACTGTTCCCAGAGCCGTGCTTCACTGGCAAGCTATGCATCAATAAAATAAACGATACCTTGCATTATCGCAGCCAGCTCGGTTTCAGCAGGATTTGGTGGTAACCGCGGTTAACCGGGCACATGTCGATTATTGTTGTCCGTGTAAACGTGGTCATTGTCTTAGCATCTGTGTGCAGTACATAAGAAACCATACGATTTAAAGAGATGCCGCAGATAAATAAAGAATAAAAAAGAGTTTTATCTGGGCTATAGATGCCACAGGTGTCAGCACTGCTGAATGTTTTTTTTATCTCTATGCAGACAGAAGTATGTGGATTTGTATGTGGACTTCATTTTCAACAAGTCAGTGAAGAACCAGTTTGAGCCGTTCTCTGCGGGTTTCTCTGAAGGCTGTCCGGTCAAAGCCTGGAAAATGTTTCACCCCGAAGAACTCAGAGAAGTTTTCAATGGTTCTCCTGAGTATGAGTGGGAAGACCTTCAGAAGGTATATGAAGATCAAAGTAAAAGAAAGTGCAGGTTTAAAACAAGTGTGTCAGGTTTGACATATGTTTAGTGTACTAAATCTTTTTGCTTCATATTTAGTGTGCTACATATGAACACTGTTCTCCCTCTGATGAGCTGATCAAGAATTTCTGGACCGTTTTCGTTGAGTTGTCTGAAAAAAACAAAAAGAAATTTCTGAGTAAGTTACATCTTGGTGTCTGAAAGAACGTTTGTATTCAGAATGACACGCACAATGAAAAACAAAAGAATTTGCAAATAATGTTTTTTTTGTGCATCTGACCTGTGCCTTTATAAATGTTTGTATTATTGGCATATATCCTCATACACTATGCATTTTTGCTCAGTTTTCATGTATGGAACGGGCCGTGTACCTGCTGGAGGTCTCTCAAAGCTGAAACTGAAGATTGTGCAGATGAACAATCCTGATTCAGATGATCTTTTACCAGTAGCCCAGACATGCTTTGGCATATTATATCTTCCCAAATACAGTGACATCGACACACTCCGTCACAAACTAATACATGCTATCAGCTTTTGTGAGGTTTTTGGACGGGCATGAATTTTCCTCTTAGTCAGCAATGTTAAAATAAGCTCACCCCAGAATGTACATTGTCCATTGTATGTTTGAGCATTGCAGTGTCATGGACAGGATCATGACAGTCCCATGTCTTGTGTTTGGAAGCACATGGCCATTGTTTGATTCTTTGTGCCATGTGCTCCCGTCTTAGCCCCGCCCCTTGTTTCCATATTCATTATCAGTTCACACCCTTCACCTGTTGCCCTGGTTATGACTCTTTTGTTCCTCTCTTATTTAATGCCGTTGTGTTTGCTGTCCTGTGCTGGACCGCTTGTCTTCATCCCTGTCTTGTCCTGTTGCCCTTGGTCTGTTTTTAAGTTAAGTTTTATTTTGTTAAAGTATTTTGTTGATGTTTTTCCCTTGAGGGATTTTGAGTCATCTTCTGTCTTCATGTTAAAGTGTTTTTGCTGAGAGCTGTCTGCATTTGGGTTCTGTTTCATGACATGCAGACTATCATGAACTGGGTACTTTAAATATATATGTTTTGTGCTAAATGTATGTGCAATATAATTACATAGGGTAACTGTACCGTAGGGTAAAGAGCAAATTAGCCTATACATGATATACTCGTTTATTTATTTTTAATGTCTTTATATGTGTATTGACAATAAGTACACACAAATAAAATGTAATTCTCACATGAGAATGACACTTGTTTCTACCTTGATGTGTTTCGGTTTCATGTTCCGTTTCACTTTAAAGCGTCATCTGCATCATTTGTCTGATATTATAGTCTGCGTGTTTTTGTTCATTTATATTGTCCTCACATCATTATAACAACATGAAACATCTTAAATGTGTTTCACTAATGACTTTCGTTTTATGAGAAATCCGAAAAGTTTCGTTTCGCTCAAAAATAGCAGCTCCCAGATTAACTTTCAAGTTCGTTTTCCGCAATGAATCAGTGCTGTGTGCGCCCATCAGTTGTGGCGATGCTGTGTTATTGGGGAGCGCGGGTCCGAGAGGGTCTCGGTTTGGTACATCCTGACAAAGTAAAACATGTGAATGATGTTGTACGCTGCGTTTGTCCAAAATCAGAAATTCAGGACATGTCAGCAGGAAGAAGCTTTATTGGATTTATCCGGAATCGAAAAATCTCGGTCCTGAGATTGCGCGGTGAACCCAGTGGTCTTGCTGACAAACTAAGTATGATTAACTTTATACTTTATTTTATGAATATCAGCCTATATGCAAAGCATATAATGCGTAACGTATTTCATGTGGCATTTAACGTACCGTTATTAAAGAAATAGGCTAAATAAATAGGCTTTATTTTATGCCGAGTTATTATGCGAAGACGTGAATATCTCAGTTTAAATGCCCTACCCTCGAATTTAAAGTCCCAGTGAAATAAAAAATCACAATGCCTATTTTTTCATGAAATACTGCAGCGTTTATTGTAAATAGTTTATCATTATCAATGTGTGTCATTCTCTTTTTAAAATTCGTGTGCACTCATAATCTTAAAGTGAACCCAACAATGAAAATTCTGTCATCATTTACTCACCTTCGAGTTGTTCCAAATGTGTATAAATTTCTTTGTTCTGATGAACACAGAGAAAGATATTTGGAATAATATAACCAAACAGATCTTAACACCCATTGACTACCATAGTATAGGAAAAATTACTGTATCATTTTTTTTGTTCTGTTGATCACAAAAGAAGAATATAGGCCAGCAAACAGTTCTGGGCACTTTTGACTACCATTGTTTTTTACTATGGTAGTAAAATTTATTATTTAGCACCAAATAAAATGAAAAAACATTTTTTGAAGAGAGAAAAAACATTTACCATTAGGCTAGACTACAGGAGGGGAATCTAAGGACATGTTTTTCAGGGCTTCCACACTCATGTGATTAAGGGAGTTTTATAGAGATTGACGTGATCCACTGTTCAAAACCACATGTTTCACATGCATTTTTTGAAGATGTTAATTTCATGTCGCTTTTCTGTCAGGGAATTAATTTAGAGATTGATAATAATTGAGTGCTTCATGCACTTACAATCACATGTTTACTATATAATTTACTCCAGAACAAATAGAGCTAGCGAATGAGGAAATCACATCAATTGTCTGTGGCGGAGATGGTGCAGTCCTGTTTGCTCATGGAGGGAAAGTTATTATTATGCACAAATCAAATAAGTGCAGGTATGTTTAAAAATACCAACTTTACCATGTAACAAATACCCCAGTCTGCTAACTGTTCACTTCTATTAACTGTTTTGTCCCTGCAGACCTCTCATAGGCCTGGATAACAGACATGTGATTCAGGTCGCTTGTGGAGACCAGCATTCAATGGCACTGACACAGGGTGCTCACAGCTATTCCATCAACACCATTTCGAAAATAAAGTCCATACTGTAAATGTACCTTTTAAAAGTGTATTCTTGTCCTCTCAGAGGGTCGGGTGTTTGTCTGGGGTGAGAACTCTCATGGTCAGCTGGGTCTGGGTGAAGGTGGATCTGGATCTCAGACTCCTCAACACGTTCAGTGTCTGGATGGGGTTCCACTGGCTCAGATCAGCGCTGGAGGAGATCACAGCTTTGTGTTGTCTCTCTCTGGTGTTGTGTTTGGTTGGGGGAAGAACTCTTCTGGACAGCTGGGTCTGGGAGACACAACAGGTACAGTATCTACTTTAATGATCTCACTGAGAAAGATTCCAAATGTAATGTGTTCATAAGTTCATCACATCCACATCTCATCGTCACATTTGAGACAAGCATGACATTGTTTGAAATTCATATCACAGTATGAATGTACAGTAAATAAAAGTTGATGTGTTATGTAATTTCAGACAGGCATGTGCCAACAGTCGTAAGAAGCCTGAATGGAAAGAAAACTCAGTTCATCTCTTGTGGAGGAGAACACACTGCAACTTTATCAAAGGTATTTTACACATTATGTTTTATAAATCACATTTTCCATAAGGAATAAATCACATTTGCCATTGCCAAAAAAAAAAAAAAATGTGCAAATGAGAAATTGATTGTATTCTTAGGGCGGTGTTGTGTTCACATTTGGATCGGGAGTTTTTGGTCAACTTGGGCACAACTCATTTAAAGATGAACATCTTCCACGAGTGGTTGCTGAACTGTGGGGTTCTAAAGTGTCGCAGGTCACATGTGGGAGGTAAACTAGACTGTGTTTACACGGTTTTGGACCAATCAGCATTCAGAACAGCAATACAGTTATATGTTTAGCTTTTACGCAACTATCGCACTTAAAAAATTTTTTTGTTTGTATTAAGACATCACACACTTGTGTTAGTGGCATCATCAAAGCGGATCTACTCATTTGGATGTGGGACGCAAGGGCAGCTGGGAAATGGACAAATGATCAACCAGTCTGTGCCATCACCTGTACACCTGCGAGCTGGTAGTTACACACCTATATTTATCGATTTATTTTTGAATATTTTTAAATGATTGACAACGTTCAGACCTCAAACCTTATCTAAACATTTGAATCCAGAATTTTATGATGAATATGCGTTCGGAAAACTCGTTGCTGCTGAGAATCATTCCTTTGCCCTATTTTTCAAGGTAGGCCAGATTGTTCTTATTTCATTAAGACTTTAATTATTTTTGCCATTTAGTATATAAATTTACAATATATTTTGTCATTAGTAATATGTCATTTTAGTTTTGTGTTCTGTAGGACCTCGGGAATGTATCAGCAAATTCTGAGACCAATCCAATCAGAGAGATTTTAACATTGGATGACAGAATGATTGACCAGTGGGTGTCTGAATGTGATAGGTGAGTTTAAAATGATTACGGAATCGTTGTAAAGCCTGTGACTGTGAATTTGTGTATAATACTCCTAAAAAGCAGTACCTGTAGTGGTAACACTGCACTGATGTTACTGTATGTATAGGATATAATATGATTCTTAAAAGCATTGTTTTTTTGCAGTAAATTAAACCAAGTGTTTTCTTCTGCTGCTTGTTTGAATGGAAGTTTTCTCAAAACGAGGTAACCCAGAACCTGGTATACGTGTATATCATTTTCTTTCATAAATGTCATTTAGACAATTATATTTTTTCATTTTTATATAATTTCTTGTCTTTGTAGTTGTGATGAACATTATCAGACTTCTGCAGATGTCTGTGGTTTAGATTTTGACCTGGTTAAAAAATCATTTGCAAAACTATCAGAGAACAAAAAGGTGACGTCAAAGGTAATAATAAATCCAATCTTTTTAATTTATTACATATTACAATAAAAGATGCAGTTCAAGAAATATTCTGTGCTAAATACACATTAAAGGTTCTTCAAGCTCTGTCAGCCACAAGGTGAACTACTATTGACACACCCTCTCTACAAACCCAACTACTAAATACTGTACATCTCAGCAAATTCAGTAAATATTTAAGATCTAAAGACAAAATGTGTAACATGCTGTTGATTACTTAAAAAAAATGAATATAAAACAAATATAAAAGCATTACATTTCTTTACTTTTTATACCACAGGTTGTGAAGACGGTTCGGGGTGCACTTTTGCCCTCTCTTAACCCTCAAGAGGGTTTCACTAGCGTGGAAGCTCTGAGAGTTTATCTTCTCCTCCCTGAGCTCATCAGAGTTTGCAAGGAACAACAAAGAGTCCATCTCCTTGAAGCACTCACCTCCAAAATACTTCAGCTGAACCCTGACGCTCTTGAAGTGTTGGGTACAGTTATAACGTTGTTGTTTTTCCTCTGTGTTAGTATTGCTTTGTGTTATTTGTCTTTTGTTTCATGTGTTATATTTTTTTAGAAAATTACTGGTCCAAACTCCCTGAAGATTGTCTAAAAGACTTGGTGGAGTTATTTCGCAATGCATCTGCTGAGTTGATTGACAAGATTTGTTGTGATAAAATAAACCGGAATGAGCCGAAACAACTGAGGAGTTTTTTGCAGGTCCTTCAGATGATCTATAAGGTGCCTTTGTTACACATTCAATTTGTAATCATGACAAATAACAAAGGGATAGCTCACCCAAAAATGAAATTAAAATGACAGAAATGTTCTTTTTGGGTGAGTTGTCCCTAGTTTATTAATGCTATTTTAAAACGCTTTTCATGTCTTGTTTTGAAGGTCTGCTGCAGGACCCAGAATAACATCACAAGCAGATATTTCATTATTCATGAGATAAATGTTCTCCTAACTACGGTGAGAACCAAAACAATAATCAAGTCTATCTCACAAACTTTGTGAAAAACCCAAAACAAAACAAAATTCTAATCTTTTTCTGCTGTAACAGCTGCAAGCCACCCTGGAAAGTTTTGAGTTAGATTTTTCTCTTGATCCCATTGAAATGCAGAATCTGACGGATCACTATATAGTAGGTATAATTTAAGGAAAAACTATATTCTTGTGATAATTATTTTTCTTTATTCAAGAGAACTATAAGCAGTCTTATGTTACTTCCATGATTTCTTTCTTTCAGAAAACTATGGAAACGTTGGTCAATTTTCCTTTCGTGGCTGAAAATGTATCTAAATGGAGAATTTTTTATGTAAGTCAAAGGAAGTCTTCCAGTGTGCTAGTCTTGTGAAGTGTGAAGCTTTATAATTGAAGCAAGCAAATACACTTTGTTTTAATTTTTTAAGTACTTAAAGAACCCATTCATGAAGACAATGCCAGATCTCGACGAGTATGTGGCTCTTTGGAGTGACAACACTTTGCGCATAAGCAGGCATTCAATATTGAAGGACACGCTTCAGTATCTTAGACAGGACATCTACTCATTTCACCATCCACTGAAGGTAGTGCAACAGAAAGAACAGCAAAATATCTGAACATTTTGGATCATTTGAAATATATTAAATTTGGCATTTCCTGTTGGTCATATTTTGTCTTCTGTGCTAAAAATGTCTCCTGCCCGCAGGTGAAGTTTGTTGGTGAGGATGGGATGGATGCGGGGGGTCTTTCTGCCGAGTTCTTCTCCTTGCTTTCACAATCTTTCCTTACGGAGAAGAATCTGCTGAAAGTTCGTGAGAATTCACTGGTTTGGTTCAATTCTGAGGTAACTATTATTATTTGGATTTAAATGAAGATCCTCTCAATTTTTATCTGGAATCCCCCTAAAATTCACTCCCTGGAGAAAGTCCCAGACCCGCCTCATTTCCAGCCCTGGTTGTGGCACCTCTCACATCAGTCACACTCCCGAAAACACACTTGCGAAACATTTTTGAATGTTTTTATTTAAGCCATAACAGTGTATTTGGTCTGCTGAAACGTTAGACACAATACCTTGTAAAAAGATCTGACAGATGGAGTTGGGGGTGGAGGTGGGTAATTGTCAGAGCTCTGATAGCGCTGCACCATACTGCTTACAGCACTCCAACGAAACCTCTGCGAATGACCTGAAAGCCAATCAGTTTGAATCATGCTTATCTAAAAGCAGATTGGCTGGTGGAGTTTTGTAACGAAGACTTTCTTAGTAAATGTACTGAATGTCAATTTTATTCTTGGCTTCTGATACTATCCTATTCTAAACGGTAAGAGTTGTGTCTTTTTAGCACACACGCAAAGAAGATTGCTACTATCTTGGTGTAGTCTGTGGAATGGCGCTGTTCAACCAGTGCTACATGAACATTGATCTACCACTTGTATTGTTCAAGAAACTACTGGACCAGAGCGTCACTTTGAATGATCTTGAGGACATATCCCCTGTTGAAGCCAGGTAAACATGTGGGCTAAATAAGATTCAAACTTATATAACGCAACTGTGACTTTTCTTTGAATTATTTTTTTTATTTTATAACATCCCAGCAAACATGCCCCTTTGGGCCCCTGTGGGCAGAAAATGTGGGCCCAGAGCGGGCAACCGACTGCGGGCCCTGCTACCGGCGTGAAATGCGGGGCACATGTGGGCCCCTAATGGGACAGCCTAAAGTGTGGGCTAGGTGTGGGTCCACTGGGGGAAGTGTGGGCTTACTGTGGGTACAATGGGCAAATTGTAGACATACTGTGGGCACACTGGGCAAAGTTTGGGCTTACTGTAGGCACACTGACTGTATGACATATCGCTTATTGCTCCCTGAACTCTCTGTAAGTCGCTTTGGATAAAAGCGTCTGTTAAATGACTAAATGTAAATGTAAATGACAGAGAGTGGGGAAAGTGGTTCCCCTTAATACCTGCAGAACAATACAATATTACTATTGATGCATATGCAGAACAACTGCACTTGTAAAAAGTAACAGTAATAAACAGAGGGTCATGATTTTAAAATAATTTAGTTACAGCCCAAAAAATAATAATTACATTATTAATAAAAATAACAATATCAAGATTTGTTTTTATTACAGTAGGAAAACAGCACTAACAGCTATATTAAAACAGCAGTAAACACAACCACAGAACATTTAAAAGAATTGTAAAAATGAAAAATCAATACTATGAGGGGCACCAGTAAGTTTGTGTCTTGTTACAGTTCTGGCTCTTCCCTCCGGTACCCCTTCTCTATCTCTTGCATTACGACAACCGCTTAACATTCTGTGGGCCGGATGCATTTGGTCACAGCGTCTAAAAAGTGGGAAAGAAATAACATATTGAATAACATATGTTAAAAACAAAACAAGGGTTGTTCAAGAATTGTTCACATTGACTTCAAAAAGTTTCCCAATGCACTAAAACATTTTAAGGTGATCGTTCACTCAAAAATAAAGATTGTGTTATCAATTACTCACCCTCTTGTCATTTTAAATCTGTATGACTGTCTTACTTCTGCAGAACAGAAAAGAAGATATTGCTTTAATTATATCTAAAATAAAATAGATTAAGAGTACTTGACTCGAGCTCGCGCTGACCTGAGCGCTTGCCGCCTCAAAGACGTAAACAATCAACGCTCAACGCTGCCCGGTCCAAAAGCACTTCCGGGTTTATTTTTTGAAACATTTTATTTTATACATTTTATTAATTTACATTTTTACTTTTCATTTAATACACAAACACTAATTAATAATAATTAATTGTTTATTTTTCGTAAATCGTGTATAGTGCTGAAAACTCGGTCCATGCTTTTTAATATAGGAGAAAACTGTTATAAGCTCACGTCGCATGTGAACACCATATCAATAAGTAGCTGGTTGTTATCTCTTTAAATTACCTTATATAAAAAGTATAATGAGCGTTCAGCCCCTAAATGTTAGAATATTCGTAAAATTAATGCATTTGTGATTGCAGAAAAAATACATTTGTTCATTCTTCTAATTTTTCTAATTGTGTTAAGTTTTGTTTTCAAAACGTTTTAATTTTATGTTAAGATTTGATGATTTTTTTAATAGTTACACTTATTTCACTGACCGCTAAAACCATTTAATTGTTTCCTTTGATGTCTATTAAAAAAATTTGAAATAGCAAAAGCTTAATATGAACATCTTTGAAAAAAGGTCATTTTGATTGCTTTGACATAAAGCCATAATTCTTTAATTTATTGTGTTTTGCCAAGCTGCTGTGCCTACACTGGGTTCACCCACTAACAGCCATCATGGGCGCCCAAAAGGGCAAAATCAGGGTTTTTCTGTGGGCAAACCCACAGTGGGCTATACCACAGTCAACCCCTACTGGGGCCCAAATGGGCAAAACCACATGGGCCCTACATGGG
Organism: Triplophysa rosa; assembly: GCF_024868665.1. NCBI lineage: Eukaryota > Metazoa > Chordata > Actinopteri > Cypriniformes > Nemacheilidae > Triplophysa > Triplophysa rosa. The sequence goes on along the minus strand of NC_079893.1, from coordinate 26,859,265 downwards.
TTAGCCCTACATGGGATTTCCGTGGGCAAACCCACAGTGGGCTGGCCCACAGAAAATCCCACGTGGGCTAACCAATGCGGGACCCACTTGGGGTTTGGTGTGGGTTTTCCCTGCCCACACTGTCCCACAGCAACTTTTTACCATGATATACAGTGTATACCAGTATTATACCCCTACCGAACAACCTGAAAACTCATGAACCCCATGGTTGCACTCTATTACTGGCCACTGACCACTTTTAAATAACATTTCCTTGAGTGCCTCAGAGATGACGTATTTTTGTATGCAAAACCTAGAAGCGAGTTAGCATTTTAGGACTTCTGGTTCCATCGCCCCAAAGTCTATGGGTTTTTTGAATGGGTTTTTGGTAAATCGCCTGACATAAGGTATGTGGTTGATAAAAGCTCTAAATATTTTCACGTTTTAATCTATGACATAAAACACACCAGTTTTAACACGCTTGTGATTTTTTAAACAGCGGTTGCTAACAAGTTGCTAAAAGCAACTACTTCCTTTGGCGGGGACATTACGTCATCACGCATATAAAGCTCTATGGAGTTTATTCAGACCCAAAACTCGCGAGCGTCTCTTTTATTAAAAACCCTTTCGATGCGTCTGCAGCACACTGTAAAAAAAATCCCGTAAAAAAACAGATAAAGTACTGGCAGAAAATTACCAGTACATTTTCCTTTATTTTACGGACATTTCCATTAATGCTAAAATGCAAATGAATGCAGTGCAAAATGTAAAATACAGGTAAAACAACTGTAAAAATGAACACGGAAAATTCCTTCATATTAATACAGTATATTGTGCCCTATTTTTACGGCTTTTTTTTAGAGTGCAGGCACGTATTTTGAAATGACACGACACACACATGACGGGCTAAATACATGTTTTGCCGAGCTTCGCATTACTGCTTCCCCTGAAGAGGAGTCGCGGATCGCCACTGGAGTACATCATATTGTAATTTATAATAACTTGTGCTTTGAGTTATACTGTTGTAGCCATTTGTTAATTCTCATTTTATAACAATTTCATGAAAATTATTAACAATACAAAAGCAATTATGAATACACATACCGAACTATTTATTTTTAACATCCTGTCAAGATGCCAAATATTTAGATCCAAAGCCAAGGGCATACATAACACTGCAACCCAAGTTTAAAAACGGAAAAAAGAATCGTACCTCAAAAAGAACCTCATTTTCAGACCGAAGATGACGGGAGGGGATGTAGACCTGGAGCACTGAGTTCAGGTAAATGGGCGAATTTGCCGTTATCGTTCTGAAGGCCAGTGTCAGCGATTTAAACTTGATGCGGGCGGCAACTGGCAGTCAGTGAAGTGAAATCAGGAGGGGTGT